>NC_092061.1:27437424-27749924 GCF_039877785.1 Chaetodon trifascialis | reverse complement strand
TCATTCTTGCAAAATCTGTAGCTTTTCTTTTATCTTGAAAGCACAATGTATAAGGAAGGTTAAGAGGCGCATGTTTAGTGCAATAATAATAATAATAGTAACAACCCGTATATGTATAGTAATTTTCACACAAGAAAGGCAGCTCAAAGTGATTAACAACAAAGAAATGACATGCTGTTATATATAATCTGCTATACGCTGTACGTGGAAACACAAGGTGCCATCTTATAGATCAGTCATAAGTCACTGTAACAAATCCCTTGCTGGTGTTTATTGTGATTTTTTTTTTAATAAACCCTTTTCAAAGCAAATGGTGAGTGGTATCATAACACAATATGTTGGGGTCTAATATTTACTACTGTGTAAATTTGGTGAGTCACATCCTGGCTCGACCAATGCTGACTACTTTCGGATGGTCTGAGCAGCGGAAGTGGATCAGCCGGGAAATCCTCCGCTCTTTTCCTGCTTTGAAACTCAATCTCTCAGGGTCCCCGTGTTGTGTCTTTGAGTGCAATATCCTCTGCTGTACTCATGCTGTCATCAACTGCCTCTCTCAGCTTCTTTCTCTCCATGTGTCTCTGCTTCCATCCACCAGAACACACCCTTTCCCTCCCTCCTTCCCTCTCCCCACCTCCTCCACCTCTGTGCGCAGGGCTCCAGTGAAGCCTGCAGCTGGCTGAGGCCTCCCCTCCTCTGGGCTAAAGACTCGGCAGGGGGGCAGGGCTCTGGATCCAGCTTAAAGAAAAGCAGGCAGATCAAGGACAAGAAATACTAGGGGAGAAAAAAGTAATGTATGATTTTCTCTGTGAACAACCCCCACCAACTATCCCCACCTCCCCACCAACCTCACCCTCATCCTTGTTTCTGTATATCTACTCCTCTCTCACTCTTTCTCTTCCCCTTTGGAGTCTCCCCCTGTCGAGTTTGGTTTACCGCTGCTGTTTGGGCTAACTGGTTTCAGATGCCGGACAAAGCAGACATCCCTCTGCCATAAGCAGACATACACAGTGACTTTTTCGTGTTGTGGGCAGAGACTATGGACAGTAACGAGCAGAGTCATGTCAGTTTGGCCTTTATGTGTTAAGCTGACACTCTTATTCAAAGTGACATAGTGTGAGTGGAAAAAATTTCAGTTCACCAAAACAGTAAGAACAAAGGACAAGTTCAAAGGACAAGGTCAAATAGTATTTCAGTGACCATACAGTTGATATAGGAATGTCAGAAAAAGACATGGATTATTAAAGACTGCAATATGAAGAGTCATCAGTCCATTTTTGTATGTGTTTTACACTGTCTGTGTAAACTCATGTCAGCATTGTCTGCAGTTAAACATCTTTGTGAGTCATTAACAAAGAACTCTTACAGTAATCCACCAAGATTGTATTTATGAATGTTAATAAGTTGTTCATAATTGCATTTGGTTCCAGAACTTCTACAGGTCTTCTAATACTGTAGGTCAGAGGTCAAATGTTCATCAGTAGTGGTCTTCCTCTTGAATTAAAGAGCTAAAAAGACAAAGCAAGTATCATCCTTTCAGAGGATTAACACCAGACAAAGGGACTTTTCCCACCCCGGAAACTCAAATGTTGTTCTCAATACTGGGTTATAAATTATATGCAGTAATTGAGCTATTAACCATTAATTAACAGCCATTAGTTGCAACTCATTACAGTTTTATAGAGTGTGCCTTATTAAGAAAATGCTTCCAATATTTCCTTTGCATTCCCAAAACAAAACATGTCGTCATTATGGTACTACCACTAGAGCAGGAAATAGACTAAGTCTTCAGGAATGCCACTTGGGCATGATTGATTTTACAGCATTGCTCTTGGAAGTCTACCATTCAAATCTATTAAAATAATGTTAAAGGACCAAACCAGTATAATTAAAGTTTTAGGTCTTAAGCTACAAATCATGTACATGTAATATTTTTGTTGACCATTTTCAAAAGCATGTGGTTGATATTTTACAGTGATTTCTTTTCATGTCAATCCAGGCAGCCATTGTTTTCCATTCACTTCTTTATGCTACGAGAGTCAATCTTGGGTAAAGCTACATTAATCCGATTTTTATTCTGCTCTGGGCCTGACTACACAACAAACTGACTACCACACAAAAAATTTGCCTTACAAAGTTCATGTCTTACATGTTAGCAGGCAGTTGCCTATTTCCACATCCAGCAGACACAGCAAAAACAGCATCCATTTGAAGTTGTGTTTGTGTCCACCTGATTAATGTCATTCAAATATTCAGTCTCTTGTTGGCTCTTTTTTGGTCTTAAACAAAACCTGAGAAAAAATCATCTGTTTCTTCAGCTGCTATATGCTCCACTGTGTTAGTTGCTTACTTTGTATCCTGTTTTGTGTTTGGAATGCACAGTAATGTATAGTGGGTTTATTAGAGCTTCTTTACTAAAATGAAATTTAAGACAGAGGTGAGACCCAATAAATACAGGAAAGTTGCAGTACCCAAAACCATGAGCTGAAAGAGTCTAAAAAGCTCAGTAGAGCTACAGAGAGCAGCAGAGTGGGTGGTAATTCTCAGTGGGTTCATCATTACAGGTGACTCCTGTCACATGAGACAATCCTTTGACCCATTGCTTATATAAAACTGGTACAGCTTTAAATTATGGAATCTATTTGTCTCTGCCAACTTTTGTCAAAGATATAATATAATTTCCTTGTGAATATCAGAATTGTAAATGCACAGATAATGCAGTAATCCTAATCTCTGCTGAAGAACCAAAGAAGAAATTCATAGATGGATTTCATACACCTCTCATAGTTCAGCCAAAGAATCGAGCAGGTGTGTGTGTGTGTGTGTGTGTGTGTGTGTGTGTGTGTGTGTGTGTGTGTGTGTGTGTGTGTGTGTGTGTGTGTGTGTGTGTGTGTCAGCAAGCAGACACTGTGTGATGTGGGTGTATTGGCTTTACTACCATGCCAGTCATGTGTCCTCCATCAACTATTGAGCTTTTGCCTCCGGTGTTTCATCAGGTGCACAGCCTCATGTGTTAGTGCCGTACACGAGAAGATTAATAATTCCATTATCCGCTCTCTCTTTCACTCTCCATGCTCTATTCATTCCCTTTTCTCACTTTCTCTCCTCTGTTCGTCTTCACGGCTGCACTCTGTCCTGCTTCTCTCTCTTTTCCTCTGTTCCATTTGCAAGGTGTGATATTGCTTTAATTGAGCAGAAACATGTGGAGAGATCAGACATATCTCGGGGGATTAGAGGAAAAGCTGGGAGTTTGTGCGACTGGCAGCCTGTGTTTGGAGCAAGGGGTCTGCTGGGAATGAATGTAGTTAGTGTGACCCCTGACCCTGCGAGCTGTTGACGTGGAAGCCGGCCAAGAGGGGTCCAACAGAACGCTTTTGTTAATCTCATTCAGGGCTCCCTGTGAACTGTGGGCAGGGGGAAAGCTGGCAGCTCAGACCTGTGGAATGCAGAGCTCTTTATTCCCATGCTTTGGAAACAGAGGTGGGCCCTGGAACTAGCAAGGATCCTTTAGCAGGACCTCCTCCACTCAGCTCAATCGACACTGACAGTTTCCTGGCTTAGGCTTGCCAACTGGCAGGGCAGCGGTGCAGGGAGGACAAATGCGCCCCACCAAGACTGCAAAGGCCACAGGCAGCAGGACAGCACTTCTAACAGGCAGCTACAGTAGTGTGCCACTGTTTGGAGAGTCCCACTTAAACTCACTGCATTTACTGTTGCTACACTGAAAACATTTCTGCATCAGCATTAGATGCACAAGTGCAACCACACAAGTATGTATAAGATCAGTGACTTAACTGCACAGAACCGGATGGAATTTCAGTGAGAGTTAATTTCATTTTGTCATATTAAAAACAATTTTTTTTCTTAGTGTCCTATAAAATGATTCATAATCATATTAAAAATGGCACGGGAGCATTTTCTGATCTCTGTTGTCAATATTTGGTTATGTTCAAGCAACTAAAACTACTTAAGATTAAGGGTTAGGGTCAGGTCGTGGTCACAATTAAAAGAAACCAACATTGACTGGTAGGAAATGCAGGATCGCAGGATCCCAAAGTCACACTCGTTCTTCATACAACTATCAACCGTAATCTGTTCACCTATAAATAAATGGCAACACACACACATCAGTGTTACATGCTCTGAATGGCACACTCAGCTATCTTACTTTGACTACTTCTGTCTGCCGACCCAGAGTGTGCTCTGGGCACCAATTTGGTGCAACACTTCTTGAAACTCCTTGATGTGACCAGCTGTGTGTTGCAGCCACAGGAAACCTAGTGTTAATTACTACTAGGTCCAACAAGATCGGAAACAGCAAATACCAATTAGACTACTGGACAGATTGTAAACAAACCCCCACGCTTAAAACTGCAGAGGAGAAAACTGTGTTGGAATCATTCATCCAGTTTGCAGATGACTTCCTAGTTCAGCTTCAGCCTTCGACTTCTGCTGCACTATTGTGTGCACTCAGGGTTTTCCTGTGCAGTGAATTACTATGCAATTTTCAGCAATGTCACTACATATCAAAATGTCAGTAGTTTGGACAGTACAATGCTATAACTGATAGAACTGATGGCTGAACATACAAAAATAAAACTGAAGCTGTGATAAGGTGCAGTTTCCCTTTAAGACATTTTGTAACAGTGTTATAATGTTACGCTACTTCCACCATTAGAACTTAGAAAGGACAGCACCTAGTCTCACACAGGCAAGAAGCTGGTGGTCAGAAAAATGTAAAACCAGGTTGCTGATGCTGCAATCCAAAAATGAAATCCAGTGAAATTGCTGAGGACCTGTTGAAACCTCTACAACAACCCCTGGGAGTCTCCCAACCCCACTTTGGAGGACCTATTCTCTAAAGGGTGCAGCTGTGGGCATCAGAGGAGCCCCTCAAGACACACACATACACACACACACACATGCACATACACATGTACACATATGTACACATATGCACACATGCGCGTACACACAGGACATTAACCACTGACTGGTTAGGCCAGATCAGTCAAGATTAAATAAGCGTAGCCCTCCACTGGTCTGAGTGGAAAGCTGCTGGAGACTAAGTGGTAACCTCTGAGGCTGATGACAAGTTACGAATGAAACAGCCAAACACCTAAGCACACATAGACACCTTTCTAGCACTCTGAAATGTAAATCCTAGGAGTGGTATGGTACCGGATCAGTGCGACAAATAGCTTGTCTTTATAATTCTGTGTTTCAAGAAAAGCCTGGCTGATAGACAGGAAGTAAGGAAGTCAGGCTTTGAGGAGGAGAACTCCTCCTGCTCCCACAGCGCTGCCAGTCAGCTGAGTCCACCGCTCAGCGGAGGCGGGGGAAATACCCGCCGGTACGCACAATGGTGCTGCTGGGATTACAGGCCCCCCTGCTGGTGAGCAGCCCGGCAATGGAGGAGGAGGGAAGGAGGGAGGGAGGGAGGCAGTGGTAGATGGAAGAGAGTTTTGCACAACATTTACAGCTTCCTAAATTCAACCTGGGACTGATTCTTTAAGACTGTGTGACTCCTCTTAAGGCAAACCCTTCATGAAGTCACATATTTGGGTTTTAAGAACTATGACTATAATAATCTACTTCATAATGACTTTGTATTCACTGTATTTTTGCACATTTAGCTCTCCTGAAGAATAAATGTCAGAAATACCAAACTGATCAGACAAAATGTATCAAACTGGTGACATTTCGAATCCAGACAAGTCTCTTTAACTACCATAATTAAAAAGAATAAGTAAATAAACACAAACACACACACGCACCCACACATACAAGCACACACATACACGTGCATACATGCACACACAAACACCACACTTCCCCAGCCCCCTCCACTGTGCTTTTCTCTTTTTACTTGACTATATCTGTCTTCTCTCTCTCGCTCTCTTTCTCTCTCTCTCTCTCTCTCTCTCTCTCTCACACACACACACACACACACACACACACACACACACACACACACACACACACACACACACACACACACACACACATACTGGTGGCCACATCCTCCTCTGGTCTGCTGGTTGCAGTGTGTGCTGGGCCCAGGCCTGTGATTTACCTGCTGTCCCTGGCTTTAACGCGCCCCATATGGTGAACAATGGCCCATAAAGACGCCTCTAAATGAGACAGGAGTTATAAAGCCAGCCCAGACCTCAGCTTCAGCTCGGTTTATAGCACAGAGCCTGACTTTGGTTGGCTTCAGTGTTTGGACTGCATAGTGCTTAGACTGCAAGCATAAAGTCACATCTGATAATAATGTAACAAACTTAAATTCCTATTTGTTGCTACTGAGGTGTAGTTCAGACAATTTGTTTAGACTATGTCAGTAGGAAACAAAGGTACTCGTACTCATATACATGTGGTAATGAGTGTACGTTAGTATGGATTTACTTGTCATGACTGCATGTGTGTGTGGTGTTGCTGAGCTCTAGCTGGCAGCTCTCTGTGCTGAGCAGATGGAGTGGAGAGGGATTCTGGCTGCAGCTCTTCATGTGATTATAAAGATATGCTTTCTGTCAGAGCTGCCTCTAGTTTTTTTGTATCCATACAAATGGGTCAGGTTAGTAAATTGGCTACATAAATTTTGCCGGTTTACTAACCTAGTTATTGTTGCGATAGGCTTGTGTAGATGCATGAAGAGTCAGTGAACGCAAAAGTCTAGTCCAATGCTGGCATCACCAAAATATGTTGGGGGTTTTTTGTTGTTGTTGTTGTTTTTTTCATTTTTTTCATGAATCAACCCTTTTGGCATGAATATATACACTAACCTCAAAACTATCTTAAATTATTGTTACTATCATTATTATTATTATTAGAAATCATGACTGCATTTCAGTGATATTTTACATCAGATTTCTCCATTTGTTACACGTAGGTGACTTGATAAATATTCCTAAATTACCACCCTTTCTACTTTTTTCAGCATCCAAAGGGCAAATTTTTATGACGATCACTAAGCAAATTCATGCACGCAGATGATGATGCTTTTTCATTATAGTCAGGATCTTTCCATGAACTCCAAGATAAATCATAATATGTTTTCTTCTCGTGCCATAATTAGGCCAACATGAACATTTTAGCCCCACTAAAGCTCTCAGAATAGCACTACTGATATTATTAATTTAGTACTGTGTGAAAAAAAATCCCAGTCTAGGGGCTACAAGAAGGTTGCGGGCACTGTTTTCTAAACACGCTCTCTAAACTGAAAGTAGCAAGTCAACATTAGGATAAATGATTTGACATACAATGAGTTCAAACCTACTTTAAATAATTTATTTTAAAAACAGACAGAGATGCTTATTAATGATTAAAAGTGATCATATTATACAGTTTCTACATGGTTCATACCAGAATGCCCAAGTATATGCAAGCTATAACTAAAAATGTTTTCTCCACTGTGCTGTAGTTGTGGATAAATCTCTCATGCTGTGAGTCGGCATTGACGAATCTGTCTTCATAACAGCCAGTACATCCTGTACTGATGTCCACACTGGCTGCTTTGCTCACGATGATCAGGGCTTTATAAAGGGTAGCAGTGAGCGCCGCAGGACATTCACACTAAATAAACTTATATGTTTATACACCACCCCACAGAGGCGGAAAGCTAGTGGGGCGTGTAACTGTGTTTGGGCCCGCCCCTCAGGGGGTTTATGGCCAATGGGGCAGTAAAGATGTCATGGCCAACAACCAGGAGAACTTCTTGCAGCGAGGGAGGAGTCCAACATTTTATGTTCAGATGTCATTATATAAATTGCGAAAGGCACTGATTCCTGCTCCCGGTCCATTTTAAGGTCCAGCCCTCCTGCCAGATAGTATCACAGCTAACCCTTTAACCCTGATGTGTCTCACAGTCTGCTCTGGCCTGGCCTCAGTAGTGGAGGTGTCCCTGACACCCCCCTGGCTCTGGCCCTTCAGCTGGCCAGCACTATGTTTCCTTTGTTTAACCCCTGACCTGAGAAAACAAGACATGTTCCAGAGTTCTGAGGAAACTGAGAGGAAGAGGAAGTGTTTGGTTACAAATTAAATATATATGTGTCATGAGTCATAAATCCGCGGGCCTGCTAGCAGTGCTGCTACTGAAACGGCATGTGGTACCAAGACTCTCACCGTAAAGTTTTAAGGCCTCACTTCCATATCTGCTTTTCAAAGAGGATCTGGATGATGGCTGGACCCAAGGCAAGATGGATCCCAGGTGTCAGGAAAGGAAAGGAAAGGAAAGGAAAGGAAAGGAAAGGAAAGGAAAGGAAAGGAAAGGAAAGGAAAGGAAAGGAAAGGAAAATGGAGTAGAGAATTGGTAGTAGTGAGAGTAGTGGTAAAAGAAGATCATTTGGCATGGTGATGGTGAAGAAAATATCATGTGGAATTAATAGAATAGTTGGCAGTTGGACTAAAGAGACCATATTGGTTGCATAGAGAATTATGAGGATGGTTTGGATAACTCTGTTGTAAAAAGAACATGATTTCTAGTTATAAAACAGTAAATGTGAATAGAAAAAGAAAAAAAGAAAGAAGAAAAAAGAAGAACTTCCAAATGCAGTTAAGGTTAGCTAATGATAATGTTGCTTTTAAGTGAACAGTGTTGACTGCTAGTTAATAGGAAGTGACCAGTAACCTCCTGTGGTTAAGTCTTTTTTGCTGACCCTTCCATTTACCCTGACCTCGTCGTCTTTGTCACTTTGGAGTTCCTCCTTTTGCTTGCTCAGATTTTGTCACTTGAATGTAAACGTATGTAATTTTTGGGTGTCGGGGGTTCTGAAAGGACTGATGTTGTTGTCCTTGGACGACAGTCTCTAAGTATCAGGAACTCTTTTCAAGAGTGGGCTGACATGGGAGAGAAAAGACAATGTGGTCGTGGCTACACTTAATGATTATATTTCTTTGCATCCCTGCAGTGGGGGAAGGCTAAAATGAATGTAGTAATGGCCTGAAGAGGGTATTTTGTTTTCCAAGGATAGGTAAACAAGGATAGCTAACAAATTAAATGTCTCAATACCAACTAACACAGCTATATCCCTTTAAAGAGTCATTTTGAATCACCAAAAACACCTATTCTACCTGCTGAACTGAGGAGTAAGAGTAAAGTCGAAAACAGTGGTCAACTAATATGAGATTTTCAGTGGCCAAAATGTAAAGAGCAGAGCAGCTGATGGTCGGAATACATAATGTCAATAACACATTTTGTTGTTGTTCTTTTTTTTTGGGATCGAATAAAATACAGCAATTTAATTCTGATAACAAATGAGACACAACTGCAGTACTTAAATTAATGTGGGTTTAGCATTAATGTAAAAGTTGTAATAGTTGTAATAATAATTGCACTCTGCACTAATTTATATATATATATATATATATTAAAAAAAAAATGAGTCAACAAAATAAATGTCTACAGGTATTCAAAAAAAATAAACTTTGCAAGAAAAATTCTGAAGGAAAAATAAATACAGCTTTTACCAGCATTTATCAGCAGAATGCAGCATGTCATTGCTTCTGACAGGAATGAAAATTTGTAAACTTAAATAAATAGATTAAAAAAAAACACATAAATAATGTTGGAGCACACAGTACTGTAGCACCTGGCAGCATCTCTTTGTCCAAATGGATGTTTATTTAACACCAATGTATTATTCACTTGAATGCAGGAATATATATATGTGTGTGTGTGTGTGTGTGTGTGTGTGTGTGTGTGTGTGTGTGTGTGTGTGTGTGTGTGTGTGTGTGTGTGTGTGTGTGTGTGTGTGTGTGTGTAAAGAATAAAAACCTGTTTTGCAATGTCTCTAATGTGTCTGCAGACTATTGCCCAGTGTCTGCACTCGGCCTTGTGAGTGCAGACATCAGGCAATGCCAGTTATCTCAAAAAGCCAGAATCTGGCCCGATTAATGGTCCAACCGATTAATCTACGTACTTAAAAATCCTTTTCCCTGCATCTGAGAGCGTTCAGGTTCCCTCTCCATCTGACAGACAGCTATCAGCTCCTGTGTAATCCTAGGGCTTTCGTCTGAGCCAAGTGTTGACAGCTAGACAACACAGCCTGCACCACGCTCCAAAGAATGTGCTAAAGGATACAGATGTAAATTCTGCACACATTTGCCAGATGTAACTCAATCTCAGCATCACTTTTCAAATTTCATACATACATACATACATTTGTAATACAGGATTACTTCACTTTTCACAGTGGTTTAGGTTGATATTTTTAGTTTCTGGATGAGCAGCACAGTTGTCACAATTAAGGGTTGATGATGTGTGTTGTGCTTAAGGTGGACAAACTTCTGCTCTACAATTTTGTTTGTCATCTTGTTCAGCAGTGGAGGCAATCAATGCTCATGCTACTAAGCTGTTCTTATTGTTACTGTTTTGGAAAAAACAAAATACATCATTTCAAAGAGCTTCCTCAACATCAAGAATTTCACATTGCAAACACTCAGAATGCCTGTGCTGCATTGGTTTATAGCAGTGTGTGGGTGCATGTGTTGCTGGTGTTGAGTGATACAGGTCAGGTGTGGGTTGTCCAGGCTGTAATGTGTTTGTATGATGCTGGGAGGGGAGGGGGCTAGGGTTGGTCGTGGGCAAGGTCATTCCTGTGTTGATATGGCAGTCTCAATCTCCCCTCTGGGACCTCCAGGCAGTGGAGCAATGATACACACAGGCTTGGATTACTCAGTAATGCACTCTTAGACGCCAGCAAGAATTACACCAACTGCTTAGTTGCATTTCTGCATTGGTTTTGATGCTGTTATACTTTGCAGAAAAACTCCAAATTTGAAGATATCTCTAGATATGTCCGTCTACTTCTTCTTTAATATTCAACTAATGTGCTTCAAAAACTGCTTACCTTATTCCATTAGTCACAGCTCAGTTAAGCCAGAGAGGCATCATACAGATACAGGGTACTGCTGGAACCAGAAACTTAATCTTGGGACAAAATTGAAGATAAGCTGAAATCTACAAAGACTGGACAAAACACATAAAGATCGTTTCCGACCAACTTGCACAGATTTTTTTTGTTTTTATTCGCGACATTCAAGAAGGAGCATAAACCTTATGACTGAGTAACTACAGCATTCACTACACTTATCAGTAGCCACTGGAGTGCTACTGATGGACAATCACGTAAATTCTGTGAGAACAACAATTTCTGTATTTGTAACCCAGATTTTATTTTTGCAACCTGTTTATTGAATGGCCAGTTGAAATTTGTTTTTTAAAGGCTGAATGTGTGTGTGTGTGTGTGTGTGTGTGTGTGTGTGTGTGTGTGTGTGTGTGTGTGTGTGTGTCTGTAACCCCCGCTCCTCCCCCTCCTCCCCTCCACCATACAACATGTAGTTGACCAATCACGTGTGGCTTGAACGGAAAAAAAAAGTCCAGAGAAAAACAAAAAAAAACCCCAAAGCGGCTCCGCTCTGATCATCCACCTCAAAGAGCAGCTCTAAGAGCTGTTTCGTTCACGACCGACACATCAGTACTGACTCGCGTCATCTTCATCAGCTGTCTTTTCTTAGAGAAATATTTGAACAAGCTCATCTGAAAATACAGTCAGCAGTTACATCATGGCGTGTAGATATTAGCGTAATGCTATCAATTAGTTTACTCACATTAAAGACACTGAATTGGCACCGGGCCCAATTATCTTAAGCTACCGATATGCTATGTAATGTTAGCTGACCATCAATATTTTGCGAACAAGAGCTGATAAGTCTACCTTTTCTCCGGTAAGTCGCTGCCCTATTTTCCAAGACGACACTCCTCCGACTCTCTCACCTGGTGCCTTCGTGCTTGACGTGATGTCAAGGCCGCGCTCTCGCGAATAACTAACTCTGCTGTGAAGGTGGAGACATGCGGCTGTGGTGTATTTGCAACAATAAAAAAAAAGAAGACATTTGAAGGAGTGGTGGCTAGGATTTAGGAATGGCAGCCCGCCACTCCTAAATGAATGTAGAGGAAACACATATATATATGGACAGCAACCAGCAGCTTGTATTGTTTATATGGAGTGACATGTGAGTAGACCTCAGTGTGTAGGACTGTACAGACTGCAGAGGGAGAAGGAAGTGAGTGAAATTGCAAATTGAAACTAATTTCAAGTAAAGCTCTTTGTTTACCAGTATGTCTCGTTCATCCTTACCAGGAAACGGCTGTATGAGTCAACTGTGCAACTGATTTCTGCTTATTGTTAGGCTTTGACCTCTGGTGGTCGTAGTAGATCATGTGATGTTGTATCAAGAGCAAATAAGTCTGCATATGGAGGAAAACAAACATGATTTTCACCCACAAGACCACTGGTTGTGTCCCTTGTGAATCCATTTGTCAATGTTGACTTCTTTAATCTACATAACATGCCTAAGTTAGATAGTAAAAGTAGTAAAAGTAAAATTTTTCCCCAAACCATGATCTTTTCCTAAACCTAACCAAGTAGTTTTCTTGTCTAAACCTAAAGAAACTGCACCTGTTTCACAGTGTTAACCACATGACAATGACGATCTGGTGCAGCTACTGCTGGTCCTTTCCAGTGGTCTCATATGTCATTTTGGGAGTCACTGGTAATCGACCCGTTTGGTTTTTTGCCTTTACTCTTTCCAGTTAGTCCGCCTCCATGGTCATCCCTAGTGACAACAGTCTTTTTCCCGCAAGCTCTTTGGTAATTTGCCAGTGGAACTGATGTCTCCATGGCTTTCCAATTATTAGATATAATCACATTTGGAAGATAAAGTTAGGTATCAGAGTCAAAATCTGTTGCTGCAAAAGTATTTTGACTCAAGCCAAACTGAAGGTCCATATTTGCATTGGATAGTTATATAGTGCTTTTCTAATCTATTGACTACTCAAACCACTTTACAATACATGCCAGATTTAGACATAGATGGATCAGAAACGATCTGGGGTTCAGTATCTTGCTAAAGGACACAACACACAGGACTCAGTGGTATTTTCCAGCGGCACAGGCAGGTGCACGGCGCATTTGGTATTTTGGTAAACCGAGGCGTACAGAGGTGCGCCAGGATGGGCGTTGCCACAGTAGGGGGGAGGTGTCAGCATAATGAGCCGGCGCATTGGAATTTTCGACGATTTCAGTCGGCGTAAAAGTGCGCTGAAAGCTCGCCACCTCAGACCTGGTCAACTCTGTGCGCCGGCGGCGCAAGTGGATTTTCGTAAACCGGCGGAGTTGTGCGCTCACGTTACCAACACCTCACCGTCAGGTTTCCACAGTGTCTGGCATTTCACTGCGATCAATTATAAGCAACAGCCGCAATTCAATGCAACTATCTGTGTCAGCACATACAGTCAGACCTAAATTTATATATTTTGTTCAGCATCTCATGTGACCACATCGAAAGCGCGTTCGGCACGCGTAATGGTTACTCAACCTGACTGAATGTACACAGGTGAAACAGGGATGTCTGGTGATCTGGGACTCAAATTGTCTGGTGACAAACGTGTATGCCACTTTCCCCGGGTCAGCACATGACTCGTTCATCCGGCGAATTCTAGCATCCCTACAGTCTTTCAGGGCGACACCCCTCTGGATGGACCGCGGCTGCTAGGTGATAACGGCTATCCACTGAAAACATGGTTGATGACGCCATATATCACACCGTCAACAAGACAGCAGCGTGGTTTTAACGGTGTTTTCAGCAGTGCTCGGTCAGTCATCGAACGCACACTGCGATCAATTATTAGCAACAGCGACGATTCAATGCAACTGTCTGAGTCAGCACATACAGTCAGACCTATATTTATATATTTTGATCAGTATCTCATCTGACGACATTGCAAGCGCATTCAGCACGCGTAATGGTTACTCACCCTGACCGAATGTACACAGGTGAAACAGGGATGCGAACTAATTGGTTAACGTCGCTGTGCCAACCAGAAACAGCCGTGACATCCTACAGAGCATATATACTGCATCTATCTCAGAGCACTGAGAGACAGAGAGAGACAGACACATGGAAAAACGTAAGTGATGATCGTTGTCCGCTATTACTCACGTCATTTCATTCCAAATACAAATGTTATCATTGTAATGCTTAACGTTATCTACAAAGATGGAGTACATCATTGCTTTGAGGATGATGATGATGAGGAGGAAGATTTACCATCTAAGGACCTCAGATTTAGACATCAGAATCAGAATCAGAAATCCTTTATTTATCCTCGAGGGGAAATTGTTTTTGTTGCAGTGCTCCTTACAAGAATAGAATTAGAAAAAAAAAATAGAAAAGAAAGAAAATAGAGAGAACTATATACATAAAAAGCATATATATATATATATATATATATATATATATATAAAACAAAATATACCACAAAATATAGAACATCATATAAAACAATATATATATACTGAGAAAAAATTAACAGTATATACAAACGGGTGTGCAAAGTAATACCAACGGATGTCAGGAGACATGAGTGACGTCAGTCTCCTGGAAACTTGTCATGCGCCTCTTGTTCTTAAAGGTGAGGGGAGGAGCTGCTGTGATTGGTGAAGATTTGACTCGGCTGTGCCAAACCCACTCCACGCCTTCTCCCCTCCCTCTTTCCGAGTTGCGCCGCTGGGTGGGACTGGAATGAGAAGGAGGTGGAGATCCGCCGGCGGCGCAGCTCACGAAAATACCAAAGTCTGCGCCGCCACGCCCTATCGGCGCAGCGGACCTGACTTTGCGCCGCGTCTGCGCCGCGCCAGTGGCGGAGTCGAAAATAGAGCCCACAGACTGGTGGAGCCTGCAATCCAACCACCGACCTCCTGATTAGGGGACAACCGGCTCTATCTGCTGAGCCACAGCCGCCCACAACTTTGTGCATGCTCGGATCCTTCTATGAACAGACCTTGTCAAAATAATTAAGAGTAATAAACATAGTAAAAGAAAGAGAGCAGAGACAAAGTGATGTGTGATAATAGATTGTTTCTTCATAAATTTACATTAGATTGAGGATAGCAATTGCATCTGCTGTCTGCATCTCAAGGTGGTTGAAAGGTCAGAAAGCGCTCATAAGTGGATTCTTTTGTCCTGGTTGCAAATTGAGTGTGCTGTGCTGTATCCTATTCTGGGGAGTTAAGACTCTTGATTTCAGTTTAGCTGTGTGTTGAATCACTTGCATGCCAATTAATGTCTTTTCTGACTTTCAAATTTAATTTTGAAATAATTAATCATGATAAATAGATGACATGTGTAGCTAATATGTGTAGTATATGGGAAAAGCACCATAAATAAATGGGGTGAAATAAAGGGCTGAAGTTGAACTTGACAATGCAGACCTTCTGTTGGGACAGACACAACCTCACATTGTTCACTTTCCACAGTATCTCTCATTGTCTAAATCAACTGACAAGCAATGATTTATTCAGTATAAACTAAGTCTAAATCTGTTGTCAAGCCCGTTGTCTTCTTGCCATTTAAAACTTGTAATCCCCATCCTCCTGCATTGTTTACAGTGATTCGTCTCGTTTTCCATGGAGTACATCCTTCAAGAATTCCATGCTTCACAGAGCTTCTCCTTTGAATATGTGGCAGATGAAAGTAAAAACAGGATTACAGTCTAATCCCTCTCGATTGTTTGTGTCTTTTGGCCACTGGGAGAACTCTGATGTGGTCCTGCCCTGCTGGAGAGAGAGACAGAGAGGGGTGGGGCGTGGGGGGTAGATGGAGACGGAGACAGAGGAGAAAGAGACTTTCCTCAGTGCCGTCCAGTAATGAGAGCCAGTAATAAAGTGGATGTATTCATGGACAACTGAAGCCAGCAATTAAAGTAAGAGGTAGCTAGCTTCAGACGGCCACTTTGGATCTTTTAAATGTAAATACAGCCGCTTCTCTCAAAGTGCTCGGTGAGATATTCCAAATGAAATCCCCTCTCACTAATGAGGGAGCTGTGATATTTCTACACCAAGCCTCTCTACAGCGCTACTACGGTAGGCAGCCCAGGCTCTTGTTGAAATGTTTTAATCAGGCTGAAGGAACAGGGATTATGATATAACAGAGTTGTGGAGACTAGTCTTCCTCTGTTTCCCATATCAACACAGTGCTGTTTGATCTGCCCTGAAATCTACACTGCTGTGACTGTCTTAATTACCTAAGTGGATGTAGACAACATACCCTACATAGTAAATTGCAGGAGCTGACATGTCACCACGTAATGTTCTGTGTTCCACTTAATAAAGAACAATACTTGGGAAAATAAAAGACAGTCACTGTTGCCACATCCATAGAGGAGATAATAAGACAAAGAAATTGCTCATATAGATCCTGTCAGGAGACAAATTATTGTAATTTTAAAAGCAAAGCTCTGCTATTTGGTAACATTTGGTGTTTGCAAGATCTCCTCTCATCGCCAGTAAATTGCTGTTGCCTTGATCAGCTGGTGCAGCCTGTCACAGACGCGCTGTATTGTGCCATTGTTTCATCCCATCTGCCTAGGCTTGATGTCTCCTTCCCCATCCTCAGCATCCTCACACACTTCTTTATCAGCGGTCAGGTCACTACACACTGGTTTGTGATGCAGGAGTCACAGAGCCGTCGTCATCTCGCTGCCCAGTAACAAACAACAGCTTGACTCACAATATTGCTGTTGTGTTTGTTTGTTAAGAGGGAGAGAGACTCACTTGGCAGAGAACCAATTCAAATGAGCTGTTTAAGATATGCAAGTGCACTATGAATAGGAATGAAGGCGGTTATATGTTGCAGGGGATCCTCATGGCATAGACATGAGCTGCTTTCTCTTTTTCTAGACTGTGGGGGATTTTTCAGTAGCCTGGAGTGGATGTGGCAATTACCCTTTATTTGCATTGCCACAGAAATTCATCCAATTACCACCATTTAGGCAGTTACTTTTGACATGCACTGGCTAAGTGGATAAAACCATCCTTTCTTTATGAGGAGGACAACGATACATTTATGCCCAAAGGCACCTAGAGATGTGCTGTTGTTGTAGAGCATTTAAGAAACACATTTTCATACTTTATCCAATGATGAGTGGTTTTCCAGGATTTTTGACCATGTCCAATGGCGCTGTTCTGCAACTGGGGTAGGCTCAGGTGTTATCACATGACCTAAGTACAGAACTTCAGTCTCATGTTACCAAAAGGTCATATGGTGGGAGATGGGATCCCCTGGTCTCTGGCTTGATGTGGATGTCCTCCTTGACATTTCATCTTAGGCATGGGATACACCTAAGGACACAACTTTAACGACACCTGAAAAAGTTTTATTCTCTGAAGAGCGTTGTGAGTCACAATTTGCAACCCCAAAAAAGAACTTTGAGTTTGAAATATTTCATCACACTTCAAAAGTTAAAGAATGAATCTTCACTTTCAAGTTTATCCAACGATGTCGATGAGTGATTTTGTGATTTTGAGTGATTTTAAAGAAGCACTGTAATTTATTTATTTATTTTTTGTGGTCACTTGACAGCGGCATATTATGCTATGTTTATCCATCCAGTTACACATCCAGAAGACACAGCAACACACACAACATTAATATTCAGTTGCAGCCATGTTTGTTTCCACCTGACAAATGTCCAATATTCCCTCTCTTTTCAGCTGTGTTTTGGTCTCCATCCGCTTCTGAGAAAAAATATGTGACTGTTTAGCTCTTAAATGTTCCCCTACATTCACTCGGTAGTTACTAACCTTGTCTTGTCTGCTCTTTGGTGTTGGGCAGAAAGTGTTTTATAAGAGCTTTTTCACTGAAAACAGCTGCTGCTAGAAACCAGGACTCCACATAAATATTTTTTTTAACATACACAAAAGATGTATCATTGTACAAAACAAATCCACATATAAGAAACAAGTATCACTAATGTATTTCTGTACTCACATTTTTTTTGTTGTTTCCAGTAAATGCAGTAGAAATGTGTGTAGAAATCTAGAAATATATGTATTTAGAGTATTTTTTTCCTCAAAAACATATTTGGATGTTGTTACATTTATATGCAGACGGTTGAACTTGTATTTACAAACTGCTTGTCATTTGTGAAGTTCACTGCATTTGTGTGCTGGTTGATGTGGCTCAATTCACAAATGCAGGTTTTTCAACTGGGAATTTCTGTAGCCAATCATATCAGACCTTCCTTATACAAGTTTCTTTATACAATGTTAATATTGAAAAAGCATTGCTTAGACCAACTCTAATTTTCACATTTAAACCTCAGAGATGCCCAGTTCAATCATTTCACAGATCTTGGGCAACAGCCCAAAAGTCCAGGCAATACAACACACTTGTATTTTAGGCTGAATTGCTCATTTCATCCACAGGGATTAAACAGTCAGACTGTCCATGAAATTATTACCACTTTTGCAATGCAACTTGTCTGAGATCAGGTCCAATTCACACAAAGGCAGATCCTGATCTTACACTGCTCTCTTAATTCAAGCTTTTAATCCTCTGAAAAGTCTCATCTCCACCTGGCTGGGGGAAGTAAATTCCTTAATCCCTGTTTCTCTCTGACGCTCGGTTTTGGTTTACTTCAGTTCTGAAGTGATGCAAGCTGAGTGCGTGTGAGTGCAACAGTGAGCTGGTGTCCCAGAGGACTGTGCCAAGGCGGAGGCAGTGTTTGTGCTCTGTGCAGCCGGTGGCATTAGGTGTCAGAGGCAGTACATATGCAGCCCGCTCCTGAGCCTCTAGAGAGTTACCCCCCAGTGTTTCACTCTGATGCTGATGCCATAGATACTGCAAACGCCAACACCGTCTGCTCTGCCAGCTCAGTCAGTTCTGTCACACTGAGCTGACATCGCTGACATTGCAGGTGCCATCCAAATGCTGCCTTCTAAAATTTGCCAAATCATTTCGATAAGTCTTGGAGCTCACTTACTCTGACATCATCAGTTTTCATTCTGTGATCATATGCATGCAACTTTCAAGTACAGACAATTCTGCCCAAGATTTCAATGAGAAAGAATGTTTTTAATAGCATTGTTAGTGACACAGCACAACGTTAGCATTTATTTGAGTCATGTTTGTGTCCACCTGATGAACTTAAGTCCAATATTCACTCTTTTTAGCTCTGTTTGCGCTCCACCAACATCTGAGAAAAACATCTGTCTCTTTAGTTGTTAAATGTTCCACTACATTCACCAGCTACTTGCTAGCTTTTTCTGTCCACTGTTGTTTTTACGAAAGCTTTTTTACCAAAAAATACCGAATACATGTCAAAAGCATGACACTTTACAAAACTGAATGACAACTCACAAAATACAGCAATATGTCATAAAACACAGTGATATTTCACAAAACACTAAATTTCGCAAAACACATTTCAAAAACAGCATTTAACAAAACTCATTTTACAAACATTATTTAAAAAAAAAAAAATGTAAATCACAACCGTATTTACAGCATTTTCACCATTATGTAATTCTCAATAATCTTTCAAAATATCATGACATTAAACTGTCCCATGAAACTCTAAAAGTACACTTGAAACAATTAGGACTGAGGAGGCGGGGCAGCTACTCTTCCAACGAGTGACATGAAAAGGGGAATCTCTGGATAAGATGGCGTGCTAACACAATGCTAACACACGCCCAGGGCATGATCAGTTGTCTGAGCATGAAACAGCCAATTACAGCAGCATAGAGTTTAGACTTTCTCTCTGGCCAATCTGATTCAGCACCAACCCACAAAATCTGAATTGACTAGGATTCTGTCCAATCACAAACAAGGGGCTCTATTTTTGACTCCGCCGCTGGTGCGGGGCTTTCGAGCGGCGCAGGCAGTCGACGGCGTACTTGGTATTTTGGTAAACCGAGGCGTACAGAGGTGCGCCAGGATGGGCGTTGCGGCGCAGTAGGGGGGAGGTGTCGGCATAATGAGCCGGCGCATTGGAATTTTCGACCATTTCGTTCTGTGCCGGCGGCGTAAAAGTGCGCTGAAAGCTCGCCACCTCAGACCTGGTCAACTCTGTCTGGTGACAAACGTGTATGCCACTTTCCCCGGGTCGGCACATGACTCGTTCATCCGGCGAATTCTAGCATCCCTACAGTCTTTCAGGGGGACACCCCTCTGGATGGGTGGCTGCTAGGTGATAACAGCTATCCACTGAAAACGTGGTTGATGACGCCAAATATCACACCGTCAACAAGACAGCAGCGTGGTTTTAACGGTGTTTTCAGCAGTGCTCGGTCAGTCATTGAACGCACACTGCGATCAATAATTAGCAACAGCGACGATTAAATGCAACTATCTGAGTCAGCACATACAGTCAGACCTATATTTATATATTTTGATCAGTATCTCATCTGACGACATCGCAAGCGCATTCGGCACGCGTAATGGTTACTCACCCTGACCGAATGTACACAGGTGAAACAGGGATGCGAACTAATTGGTTAACGTCGCTGTGCCAACCAGAAACAGCCGTGACTTCCTACAGAGCATATATACTGCATCTATCTCAGAGCACTGAGAGACAGAGAGAGACAGACACATGGAAAAACGTAAGTGATGATCGTTGTCCGCTATTACCCACGTCATTTCATTCCAAATACAAATGTTATCATTGTAATGCTTAACGTTATCTACAAAGATGGAGTACAGTATCACAGTATCATTGAGGAGGATGAGGAGGAGGAGGAAGATTTACCATCTAAGGACCTCATATTTAGACATCAGAATCAGAATCAGAATCAGAAATCCTTTATTTATTCCCGAGGGGAAATTGTTTTTGTTGCAGTGCTCCTTTTAAGAATAGAATTAGAATAAAATTAGAAAAGAAAGAAAATAGAGAGAACTATATACATAAAAAGCAAATATAAAAACAAAATATTTATATTGAGTATATATATATGTCAGGAGACATGAGTGATGTCAGTCTCCTGGAAACTTGCCATGTGCCTGGCCAGCGGCGTTCTTAAAGGTGAGGGGAGGAGCTGCTGTGATTGGTGAAGATTTGACTTGGCTGTGTCAAACCCACTCCACGCCTTCTCCCCTCCCTCTTTCCGAGTTGCGCCACTGGGTGGGACTGAAATGAGAAGGGGGAGGAGATGCGCCAGCGGCGCAGCGCACAAAAATACCAAAGTCTGCGCTGCCATGCCCCATCGGCGCAGCGGACCTGACTTTGCGCGCCTGCGCCGCGCCGGTGGCGGAGTCGAAAATAGAGCCCAAGGTGTATTTTCCCACCCTTTGCATAATTTAAAATGTTGAGTTTGGTGAAACTTTGTGTGTTCTGAAATGCTGTTTGATTGTCAGTGCCAAGGTTGACGGGAGTGCTAAGTGTGTAGTAAAGATGTTGGCTGGAAAACCAGAACAATTAGCTTAAAGAGACCAACAAGTAATTTCTGTATAATTTTCTGTATAATTTTTGTGTAACTTTATTTCCTGCTCTCACAGCGACAGACCATGAATGTATAAATAAATCAGTGACAGTGAGAGGTTATATCCAGTCACTACAAAGTTATGGGGGAATTAAAGAGTACATATGTGTCTTAGAGAGACAGATGTGTTTATACCTTTTCAACATCTGGATACAGTACCTCTAAAAGCACCTGTTATCGTGGTGGACCAACTGGATTCCAATCCTTGACTGCTTCTTGGCTTCATTTAGACTTCACTTTTGAGAGATCAGATAGCTATCCAATCGTTTTCCTGAACAAGCATAAATGACTGACGATGTCCTCACTTTTATATATTTCCAACAGATTATGGCATTCTCATAATACTCTTTTTTTTATGATCGCTTGCTCCACAACATTGCTAACAAATCACAAATTACAAATTACATTTGTAATTAGATTACAAATTAGATTTGTAATTTGTGAGGTACCCTGAAGATAAGATGGCTACTATGCATTAGATTAATGAAAGTGCAAAATTAAAGCTGGCCTATTGCTATAGCCTAGTCTAAAACATATATGAAAGTGGCCCCAGAATATAGTTTTGTTTAGACCTCCTTATCTGCCTCTGTCAGACTCTGTGCACCCAGTTTAAAACAATGCTCTCCTATGTTTGTAGTCTCCAAGCCCAAGCTGGTATAACCCTGGCATCATGAGGAGCTTTTTTTCTCAGACATGACAAAGCTCCTCCGGAGCCACAGACGACATTATGCAACAATTTACAGAAGCTGAGTAGAATTCTTCATCACTAGTAAACTGATCTTAACGGTCTTTCTACAGCACATTTTCTAAAAACAAATTGAAATTTCATACTTTCTGATTTTTCTGGTCAGTCTTAGATTAATGTGGTCTGTACCCCTTCAGTGTCTTTGCCTTGTGTTGTTGTTATTGACAGCTTTGTTGTGTTGGAGAGGGTTTCAGGTAGTGGGCTGTAGCCAGGTCAGTGTGCCGTGGCCCCAAAGTGCAATCAGCTTATCCTAACTGCTGGCTACGCTAATGCCAGCAGACAGGAAGCAGTTGTTGGCTCCCACTGGGTCAGCAGCTGAAACTGCTGCTGACCTGGCTCTATCAGGCCGAGAGGCCAAGGGGGCTGAGTGAACATCATGCCTCCCTCCCCCAACCCCCCATCCCTTCCCTTCCAAAGGCCAATGTGGCTCCTCTGGGCTTTTGTTGCATGATGGGACATATTCAGCTGCTCCGTTTGGCTGGTTTGGAGGAATGCTGCGGGTGCGCCCCCTCCCATCGGTTGGTCATTGGAGCGAGGAGGAATATCAAAGCTCCATCAAGGAGGGGGCGGGAAGGGGGCAGGAGGGGGCTGAGAGGGTCATGTCTCATTGGACAGAGCAGGGAAGCACTGAGCCTGTCACATGGTTGATGGCTGATTTACCACTCCACTGGAGAGGTGAGGCCTCACAGGCCACCTCTCCTTGCCCACCACACACTCACACACTTCATTGATGGATATCCCTTACTGCTCACCAACTCTACAGTATTTTACCTATCGTGAACACCAATGAGCTTTTTCCACAGTCTGCTATGTCTTCAGCCAAGCCTCAGCTGAAGCCCCGGCAATAATTCCTGGTCTAGCAAATTCATCTGCAGCCTTTCATGGGCTCTTCCTCTGACTGTCTTTCTCCATGTTTCTCAAACACATTAATTTTTTTTCTCAGCCATTTTTGTCATTTGCACTCATTTCCTGCACTCATCAGACACCACTCTCACCCACCCGCCCACCCCACCTTTGCTCTTACACTCGTTGCATTTTGTTCATTTTAGTTGCACTGTGGTGGAAAAATCCATGCCATTCACTTTGTTGTTGTTATTTGCTGTAGCCCATGTGTTGTCAGACATCTTTATATATAAAAGACTCCTGGGTAGAATGTTCTGTCTGCCTTTCAAGAACCACTCACCCATCAATAAATAAACCACATCTTACAAGCATGTACAGTTTCACATGGTTCAACAGAAAAGCATAGGCAGTCCCTTTTATTAATAATATTGCCATATGGTGCAGAAAACATACCTGTTGAAGTCTATTTTACCCAACTAATGTGTATTGATCTGTACTCTTAAATGCCTACTGGATATAACAATATCTATCCTGTAATCTAACAATAGATCATGCTTTTAAGATCTTAGTTAAAACACATACTGATGTACATTTTATAGTAAATGCAGTTGATACCAATTTCCAGGGTATCTGCTGATAGCAGGCACCGATCCCTTACCAGTAAAATCTGTAAACTTTCTGAGTGGAACACATTAAAATCACCCTTCTATATGTAAGGTTATGTGAAGCTGACGCATGAGTTCTTAAATGTAAGTGGATACACCGATGTTTGTATCATCATCCGAAATAGCCTAAAATACTTTTTATTTATTATTAATAAAACTCAACATAATTTTAATTTAATCAGATTTAATGAATCCCCTAATCCATCTAATGTACACAAGACTACAGGTCTTCAAACAACTGTAATGCTCATTGTAAAGAGAAACAGAATTTTATAATATCTCCTGTTGGGTGAGCAAAGATGTGGCAAAAATTAGCTGAGAAAATCAGAAATAATGTTTTTTTTGTTTTTTGTTTTTTTTTCCTGGTCATTTAGGCTCTGAGTATTTAGTTAAAAGATCATCACTGTACCACTGTTGCCTTCTTAGTTGAGTATGCATGCTAATGCTATTAGCACAAAGCATAAAATACAGTTGAGGCTGATGGGAAGTGATTAGCAGTCAGTAGGATTCATCATCTTGGGATCATAAATTTCTATACAACATTTCATAGCAATTTATTCAGTAGATGTTGAGATAATTGTTGAGATAATTTAGTCTGGAGTGAAGTGGTGGACTGACTGACACACTGACATTGCCATGCTGCTTGTGTGGCTAAAAAGCAGGTTCTGGCTGTCTACTATAGTTGGAAGCAAAGGTAGGTGAAAAGCAGCCAGTTCAGAACCTGCGTTCACTCTTAGATTTTGAGCAGTACCTCACTTTATTTTAGCATCTACTGTTTTATATGGCATTTTACATTTACACATGCACCAGAAAAGTAATTGGATGAACAAAACACAAGTGTGCCTTGCCTGTGCTCACGGAGGACCTGTAATACTCTGTAGTACTGTACATACCTCTTGATCCATACTGTATCAGTCTGCATATGTTTTGAGTTTGGCATCTGAGTCTGTGCTGTCTAAGAAAAAAAACGAGACCATTCAGAGATAAGAGAACACTCCTCTTTCTCTCTGTCAACATGTAAGTCTTAAGTGAAGCCGAGTGCTAGCTGGGATTCCTGTCTGGTATCCTGTCTGACATGAAAGGCTGCTCACTGGGACTGAGGAAGGAGCTCAGAGAGAAGTATTCCCGCCGGACCCTCCGGCAGATGGAACAAGAACACCTTGAAGGATGGGAGTGTCGCCGAGCCCGAGTGCTCGCTTTCTCCCCTGCAGATGAAACGTAACGCAGGGCTGTCTCAAATCTCCGGCAATCTGCGGATGTGAGCGACGCGGAGAGAGCACCTGGCTCTTCAAGGGAAGCAGCCGTTTGAGATGTGACAGAATGCCTTGTCAGATAGAATCACTGTAATGGAGAGATAATCCCACAGTCATCACTCAGAAAGGCATGTCTGCAGGGCATCTTGGAGGAATAACCAGATATGCTTTGCAGCATTTAGACAGTCAACGTCACAAAAGCCGTTGTATTTATCACACGCTACAATCAAAACTGAGTGATACTGGGAGGAATTTGGATAACAAAAACACTGAAAACACTTTGAATTTTGGTTGAAGTAATGAGAGATTCAGACGTTCTAAGTGCAGATCAAGAAACGGTGTTCTGCTGATACTCTTGGCTGGAGAATAGTCCCTTAGTAGAACAGGATTGGTCCTTGTAGACCTGTCAGATGACGGAGACAAGCCAGACAGAAGAGTTTGCAGCCACTGCTGTGTATGCAGAGATGTGCCTTTCGTCTCTTGTCACTCAAAGGTCCTTGGAGGAGTTTTGCTGCTCAGCCACCTTCCTTGACCTGTCACTCAGTCATCTGACAGCTGGTAGGCCACCCTCCTCCTCCCCATCCTTCTCTTTTTTCACTCCTTCACCCTCCCAGTCCTTCCCAGTCTTCCTTCTCAATCCCAGCATGTGGATCGGGGTCTCATTTTCATGTGTCAGGCACCCCCGTCAGTGTGACAGCTCCCTGTCTGCCTATCTCATTAGAAAACAGCCAGCTTGGTCTGGGAAGCAGCAGGAGAGGCGAATGGCGTTCAGCTCTCCCAAACTCAGGAACTGTGAGACCAGATCATCATCTGGCCTGATCTAGCATCCACACATACACTGATCTCTACACACACAGACTCCAGCTGATACATGTACACACACATGGATACACATTCTTTTTCTCACTTTTCCCAGGTTCAGTGCACTTTCAATTCAGTCACTCCATAGGTGTGAGTGCAATTATAAAATTGATTCAGTAAATGGCATGAATGAAAGGAGGGCTGCTTTTACTTTACAAAAATTGCTTCTGCTCTATCTTCACCTTTCTCATTCATGTGCATTCAAATACTGCTGCATTTTTGCAATACTTTGTACATCATCATCACATTTCTGAATGACTTTTGACTTACCAGCGTCATAAAAAAGTTTATTACCTCTCTTCAGAGCATGTGTATTTTTGAACATGTGTAACGTAGTGATTCTAATTTGTCACTCTAGTGTCACAGTATATCTTCTGCAAACACTCCATCAAGTCTGTATGATTGTATCCCTGTTATCTTCTCTCAGGGGATGACTCTTGATAGAGAGAAACAAAGGTGTTTACTTTTTAGACCTGCATATCAAATGGCCTTGAAGGACAAAAAAAAAAAAAATTAAAAACTAAACATCAGACAGCTATGATTCCCATTCCTTTATTGTTTGTCCTTGAGTGTTAATTGTGCAACATAGAGAGACATCCATTAGGCAGGCTTGCGTTTGATGTTTTTTGATGCGAGACCTAGATGTGAGACAGTGAATAGTTAAATTCTAATTGCGTGAGGAATTTGTATCGTTATAATTTGGGGAGGCTTTGTATTCTTCCTTTTTAATGAATGTAACATGGCCATCTAGGATAGGAAGGAGCAGAGATTTTGTGAGTTTATAATGAACTGTGAAAGGCTTTTGAATATGTATGAGGATGCAAGACCGTAGGCAAGATGTACACAAGCTCCCCTGATGGGTGTGAAGTTGATCATATCATTTCCTTCCAAAGAGCAAGCCTCATTTGGTACAGAGTTTAATCCAGGGCTCACTGTAACACAGCTTTGTAAGAAGTGGAGCACAAGGACGGCTGTGGCATGACTTTGATTTTGCTATTGCTGCCTGAAATCAAGAGTTGTCTCTCAGTCACTTCATGTAAAGAAGAAGAAGAAAAAGAATTAAAACTGTGACTCTTAAACTGGATTAAGAGGAATGTGAATTCACAGTCCACTTTTGCTCTCTCTGTTTTAGTGTATTTTGCTGTTTTATTGATGATGTTGCCAGTAAGTATAGACTGTCAGGGAAAGGTGTGAGGTTGGACTGCACCACAGACTGCCATTTAATTTGCATACTTTTTGACTTTATCATCAATAATGTATTTTGAATAAAGCTTGAAAGTCACAAATTGTCATCCCACTAACTCTCTTCACATAACACCTAAAAAGAATGGCAATATTTGATTCAAAACTGCTTTGCTGACTGCCACCAACAATTCATTACTGCCTATTCTTGGCAGAAATTACAATGAAAAAGTTGTGTTGTGGTTCGCTAACAAGAATTAGAGTCAGAAAAGTCGGTTGAATTTATGAGGAAATTAAAAGCATCATTCAACAGGGATGTTTTGGACATACAGTACATGAAATAACTTGAAAAACAGGAGATTGCATTCCCATGATAGCTTTTATGGCTTTCTCCATGATTGCAGCACTTTCACTGAAGTTTGTGGAGTAAGGCTGAAGATGAGTTATTGTAAAGGCTGTCAGTGTGTGTGTATGTCTGTTTTGTGTTTTTCAGGCGTTTTCTATTGATAGGTTCTATCGTTTTCACAAGAATGAGAATTGAAGCAGTTTATCCAGACTGAAGCCGGTTTTTGCTCCTCACCTCTCTTTTGTTGTATTAGGATTAGTTTAAACTTGAGAATTATGTTTAGGCCTGGGTTTTAGTTCAGGTAAGGTTAAATGAATTCAGTTGAGGGGTTAAGTCAAGTTGAGTTCTAAAGGTAAATGAAAAAAATTGGCCAAAGAACACTTGTATAAGTATAATACAAATGAGTGTGTGCATGCCTGATTTGTGTGTATGCGTCTGTGAGCATGCATAGCAGTTCACCAGTTGATCCCTGTCTCACTTCAGCTGCCTTAAACCTGTGACCTGACATGGCGGCAGCGGCTGAGCGCTCTAAGTGATGACCCTTCAACCTGGAACATTTCAATTTCAACCTGTGATGCCTCCCTGGAGGATGATTTGAATGTTAAGTGCGCCCTCCAATCCAGGCGCCGTATGAAAATGTAATCAGAGCGCTATCATCAACCCGGCAGAAAGAAGGCTTGCCTGACTCTATGCAGCAGGCATTGGCACTGGCCTCATTTCCCCTGCCAGCAGGTGTCCTCTCTGGATATAATAGGCTTTACATGTGTAATTAACACATGGCACTGCTGCCTGCTCTGGCCATAGCCTTAGCCCTGCTCCTGTCACCATGACTTTCGTTTCCTTTTTCTCAATTTATTTCTCCGCCCTTTTCTCTTCCTCTTCATTATGAAACATAATGGCGTTTGGGCCAACTATAACTCCGGTGAAAGTGGGTGCAGAAGACAAAGACAACACCTTGATGAAGAAAGCCAAGCACTTGGCAATGCAGGGATAGATCGGTGGTGTACAGGAAAGTTCCACACTGTGGAAGGAGATGGATGGAGTTAACAGCTTGCTGTGTGGGCCGACTAATGCCTTAAAACCCCCCTCTCATGAAACCTGTAATTACCAGAGCTCCGTTAATCAAGAATGAAACAGAGGAGAAGCAGTGGGCTAATTGGGGCCGACGTGCTCTGTAATTAGAGTAATAGTCACACATTGGGATTTTATGAATGAATGACTTTGCCAGGTTTTTTTACAGGGCTTCATTACATTGGTCAAAGCTACCAGCGCTATTTGCATGCATGTATATAAAGGATACAATATGTTACTGGTCATTTTTTTGTCCAAACAGCAGATTTTCTCTCCAGGCCTCCTGACTAGGCCAGTGTTAATTATGTCTGTGGCCGAGGATAAGGGTGGGGGGTTGGGAGGGAAGACCAATTATTTTTCTCTCCTTTGCTTTTTTGCCCGAAACCTTTTTTCACGCGTGTGCTGCTAGCTGTCGGGGCAAAGAGGTGGATTTCTGTGTTTGTGGAGCTTGATTTGCAGAGTGTGGAAGGAATTCATCATTTGCTTTATCATAAACACAAACTCTGACCTATTTATGAAATGACAAGGCCACAATGAGCTCAGCTGATAAATTATTTGAGAGATAAACCAAATTCTTCCTGTTATGGAGACACAAATGGTCTCACATAGTCCTTTTATTCCACATTTTATTCCTGGTGGGGACTTAGGTAGCCCGCATAGACTGAAGTGAGAAATCGCACATGGCAGTTTTCAATGTTTGCAATCCTAGAGTGTAGAAATGGTTTGCTGTTTGACTTTTGCAGACTAACTGTCAGAAAACTTACAGTATCAGTGAATTTAAAGCTTTGGTGTGCTTCAAAAATCTAATTTGTCTAAAGTGTCTACTGAAGTGTTTGTACCTTGTCCAGATAACTACACTCAATGGCAGGGAAAAAGCTTGCTGTCATAGCCACTTCCTGGCTACATCCAACTGCCTCCCTGTTCTCTCTTAATTAAAATAAGAATTAGGGTTTCTGTTTTGTTTTTGTGTTTTTGCATCTTTATCGTCTTGACACAATGAATGTGCAAATGGAAACAGGGTGGGACAATCTTTCTTCACATGAAAAGGAATGTACCTAGCCGTGTGAGTAATTAAAAAATAAAGCTTGAGAGAAGTTCAGTCTAATGATCTCCCATTTTTGATATCATATATGATCAGCATTTTGCTGCAATATGCATTCAGAGAATTTACATTCTGTAATTACCTCTTTATAAAGAAGCTTTTAATTCAGCTTTTTTTATTTGCCATTGGCCATTCCAGCCATGAATTGACATTGTCATACACAAATTCACAGGAAACAATGCAACCATGTAATCCGGTGTGTTTAGTCTCATTGATAGTAGTCTGCTGTTGTTCATTTTCAACACAATGTATCGGAAAGAAAGACCATTACTGTGAAGCAGTCATAGGACACACAATGTCACACAAAGTCACAATTTGTGACTGTACTTACAGTTAATTGAAAGTACATCTACAAAACGTGACAATGTCATTTTGGATATTTTCTGATCAGTTCATCAGATCAGTTGCATATAACATCCAACTCCTCAGCAAGGTAACCATCTGAACTCTGTCCTGCTGTTGTGTAGAAAACTACTTGCACTTTGCAAGATGTTCTTCTGTTGTGGGATATTTCTGACAAAGTAGCTGCTCAAGAATGATCGCTGTCCCCAGAATTCTGGGATTTGAAGTATTAAACCACACTGTTACCACTGTAACCATGAGTATTGCCAAATTAATGCAGACTGAAATTTTAAGGATTAGGGTTATGACTTAAAATGTTTGTTTGTTTGTTTGTTTTTTAGTTCATTATATGTATTCTCAAGCTATCTATCAACAACTGGGTAGTTTTATTGTAGCCTCATGCATTTGTTTGGGATGATAAGATACCCTAACCCTAACCCCTCATTAAAAAAAAAAAAAAAAATCAGCTTTAATGCTCACCGTGACTAATTTCTTGTATAAGAAGAGGAGGATGTTTCCAGGCTGTATGCTACTCTCTATCTCGAGTTCCCTGGATGGTTTTGTTGACCAGCAAGAAGACAGAGCTTTGGCACCTCTCCCCACTTTGGATGCTTCCCTGTCAAGAGTGGAAAGGCCAGAGCTGTGATTTATGGAAGCCATCTGAGGATGCAGGTCCACTACCTGTGGCCGATATCTTCTCTATCTCGCCTCTCATTACCTCATTTGTCATGGTGTAATGCATTGCAGCACCGTCCTCCATGAAGCCACTTCAAAAGGCTGCTGGATGGATCAAATTCCTCCTTGTCCTCTCCTGTGATGTATTCACATAGGAACCAAAATCCCAGCGACCACAGGACTGGCTGACTGAAGACTGACTGTAGGACCATGGATTTTGGTTGTAAAGTTGACACACTAAAGAGGTACCAGAACGATAACTGATTCAAGTGAGAGGGGCTGTCATTTAAAGTGTGCAATGGGGTCAACTTTTCACCTTCTGGCCGACTGACATCAAAGTGCATAGCTCAACTATACAATGGGACTGTCAAAATTGATATTTGAATGTGGAAAAAAAAGCAGTAATGCCACAGCAGCTGCATTGGAGGCACTGCATGTATACAGGAGTCACAAAACCAGTTTCTATCATCCAATAATTACTGTTTTTTGCTCGTATTAAAATCCGCCGCTTCTCTGATGTTCACCCTCTCACTCTGCTCAGGATTCGGTGAATTATAAGTTTATTTCACCCAATCTAGAATTAGTGATGATTGTTGTATTAGTGAAAAGATGACCCAAGATCGTTTGGTTGAGTTTTCATTTCAATTTCTTGAATGAAGTGTGTTTTGTGATTAGATAATTGCTGTTTTTAGCTGTTTTTGGTTAAATAAAACTGATTTTACTGTAGGGATCCTTTCCATAATGTTGTCAGACACTTATTATAACAATCTGAGCCTGTCAGTGGCAAAAACTGAAAAAACACCTTTAGTGACGTACATTGACGGTGCCCGGAGAGATTAAATGGCAGTGTGTTTTGTCGCTGCAGACTGCTGTGCCCTCATTTAATACTGAAAAAAAAACTTAATCAGACAACATGTGACCAGAATTCCTCCCATTTGTCAAGGACATTGAAGTCTTCCAGGACTTGTGGACCCCGGCACCAACTGGAGCACTTTTAGTGATCGAAAATGAAATGTAGGTCAAACTGAAACAACAACACAGAGTAGAAAATTATTTTATTTGTTCATTTTAGAATGTATAGGTGTGTGGATCTTTTGAAAGGCGTTTATGTTGAAATAATATACACATAGTGTGTCTCCCTTATGGATGTAATGTGCAAAAATGGACATTCAAATGGTTTGACTATGTGTTCTTTTTAGAATATTCGTACGTCATTATCGTCGTTTTTGGCCAATTTTGACAGCCCTACTCTACATACCTTGTTCCCACCCCAGCAGCTATCTGAGACAGACACAAGGTCAGGCAGACACACGAAGGTGATTACAGCTGCTCGGACCAGGACTGTGTTCTGGATCACATTTTGTGGAGAAAATATTTTGGAGTTTTCCCTCTGATGTCCTCTAGCTGCTCTGCCTCAAATCTCAGTGATTTACTTGCTGCAAAAGTAACTGCTTATTGTTGCTAATTGTAGCTAGCTTCAGCCACTTAGCTCACTTAGTCAACTCTCCTTGCCGCCACTCCCACCAGTCCTAAGCTTATGTGCTTGCAGTTTAAACATCAACACTACCTGGTGCTCCAAGCTGCTGTGTGTATCATTTTCTCAGGCTTATCTCATTTGTGGTCTGATAAACAGTAGATGCATTTGTGTACTCTGAGGTTGTATGGAAGTTTGAAAAAAATTTCATTGCAGAAGGGCAAATAAATCTAAATCTGATGTCATCTAAATTCATCAATTTCAGTGCCTCATATCAATATTTTCCAAACTATTTTGCAGGACCTCCATGAGCGTGGAGTAGGTTGGAAAAATGATAGAGATGTACTACTGAGAATACCAAGCTAGCTTTTTCTAAGCTGAAAACCCATAGTGAGCCGAGCCACCAGTGTGGGAGTAAGACATAGGGCTCTATTTTCGACTCCGCTGGCGTGGTGCAGGCGCGTGGCGGCACAGACTTCGGTATTTTGTGAGCTGCGCCGCTGGCCCATCTCCACCTCCTTCTCATTCCAGTCCCACCCAGTGGCGCAACTCGGAAAGAGGGAGGGGAGAAGGCGTGGAGTGGGTTTGGCACAGAGTCAAATCTTCACCAATCACAGCAGCTCCTCGCCTCACCTTTAAGAACACGAGGCGCATGACAAGTTTCCAGGAGACTGACGTCACTCATGTCTCCTGACATCCGTTTGTATTACTTTGCACAACCGTTTGTATATACTGTTTATTTTTTTCTCAGTATATCAGTATATATTGTTTTATACGATGTTCTATATTTTGTGGTATATTTTGTTTATATATATTTATATTTTGTTTTTATATTTGCTTTTTATGTATATAGTTCTCTCTCTTTTCTTTCTTTTCTAATTTTATTCTAATTCTATTCTTGTAAGGAGCACTGCAACAAAAACAATTTCCCCTCGGGGATAAATAAAGGATTTCTGATTCTGATTCTGATGTCTAAATATGAGACAGACAACTTGAGTCACAGATCACCAGACATCCCTGTTTCACCTGTGTACATTCAGTCAGGGTGAGTGACCATTACGCGTGCCGAACGCGCTTTCGATGTGGTCAGATGAGACTCTGATCAAAATATATAAATTTAGGTCTGACTGTATGTGCTGACACAGATAGTTGCATTGAATTGCGGCTGTTGCTTATAATTGATCGCAGTGAAATGCCAGACACTGTGGAAACCTGACTGTGAGGTGTTGGTGACGTGAGCGCACGACTCCGCCGGTTTACAAAAATCCACTTGCGCCGCCAGCGCACAGAGTTGACCAGGTCTGAGGTGGCGAGCTTTCAGCGCAGACCGAAATGGTCGAAAATTCCAATGCGCCGGCTCATTATGCCGACACCTCCCCCCTACTGCGCTGCAATGCCCATCCTGGCGCACCTCCGTACGCCTCGGTTTACCAAAATACCAAATGCGCCGTGCGCCTGCCTGCGCCGCTCGAAAATACCACTGCGCCGGCGGCACGGGCGGAGTCAAAAATAGAGCCCATAGGGTTCTATTTTTGTCCCCGCTTCAACGCAACTATCTGAGTCAGCACATACAGTCAGACCTAAATTTATATATTTTGATCAGTATCTCATCTGACCACATCGCAAGCGCGTTCGGCACGCGTAATGGTCACTCAACCTGACCGAAAGTACACAGGTGACACAGGGATGTCTGGTGATCTGGGACTCAAATTGCCTGGTGACAAACGTGTATGCCACTTTCCCCGGGTCGGCACATGACTCGTTCATCCGGCGAATTCTAGCATCCCTACAGTCTTTCAGGGCGATGCCCCTCTGGATGGGTGGCTGCTAGGTGATAACGGCTATCCACTGAAAACGTGGTTGATGACGCCATATATCACACCGTCAACAAGACGGCAGCGTGGTGTTTTCAGCATGTGCTGATGTGCATGTCACTATGAACTCACGGAGGACACATTAATGATCGTAAGACGGAGAGAGGCTGAACTGCATGTGCCGTGTCAACTGGGAGAGCAGCAGAGTGCACGGGAGAGGAGGGAGCGCCTCGCCACCCAGCTTTGTCATTAAGTGAGTATTTGCAGTTACATCAGTTCAAAAAACATCTGACGATCGATAACTTTGTACACTAAACAGACAGACAGTATTGAAATAAATTTCGCGAGGCCGTAGATACGGCCACTGCGAGTCCGGACCTCCTGGACCAGAAAGTCAGTCTCCTACTTGGAGAAATTTTGGCGTCGGACACTTCCCTGCGTGGGCTCAGTCATCTTCAAAACACTGGGTGCTTTTCATTCCATAAATTGGTCTCCTCGTCTCCTCCACTCGCTTCCTCTCCTCGCATCTTAGCTCCGCCCAGCGAGGACATGAAAGAGGGATGCGAGGAAGGGAAGTGAGGACGGAGGAAACAAAACTCCGAAATGAAAAATCCTCGCTCCACAGTGTCTGTCCGAAGCGACGTCAATTACTGATGACGTCTGCACAGCTGTAAAAGCTGTAAAACGTGATATTATGGTCAGATCTGCAGTCAGACTGTTCTACTCCTGATTGCTATTGATGAGGTTTCAATTATATGCCGTTAGAGGCGTAACAGAGGACGGCTGTGTGGTAGATTAAACCGACAGCCTTGTAGCCTCGCTTTAAAAAACCGTAATATACCAAGAATTTTCATTAATTTCTTGGTGACAGATACAATTGTTAAAAGGACACAGTTGAAACAAGAATCAAGATTACATTTGTGAAGACCTGCTCCCGCCATTATTCAAACGTGTGCCACATACGACACGCCCCTTAAATAATAAAAGACTTCCGCGTAGGCTACACCGGTGTATCCTCACTCTGATCTCCTTCAGAAGCCTCCTCTCTCCTCGCTCCTCGTTCCTTCAGGTGCATTTAAGCAATTGGAAGATCCCTCATCATGGCGGAGGGGAAACGACTTCCGGGTCGACGAAGGACAGAGGAGACGAGGAGGCACAATTAATCGTAATGAAAAGCACACACTCCGTGCACCTCGCCACCTCTTTTAAAGGTGAGGTGAGGAACTGGCGTGATTGGTGAAGATTGGACTGGGCTGTGTCAAACCCACTCCACGCCTTCTCCCCTCCTTCCTTCCGAGTTGTGCCGCTGGGTGGGACTGAGATGAGAAGGGGGAGGAGATGCCCCGGCAGTGCAGTGCACAAAAATACCAAAGTCTGCGCCACTACGCCCCATCGGCGCAGCGGACCTGACTTTGCACTGCACCTCCGCTGTGCCAGAGGCGGAATCGATAATAGAGCCCGATCCATGCATTCCATCAACCAAAAGGCAAGAAGTTGACCCCACGAAAGCCCCTTCTTTTGCATATTGAAGCAAGAATGTAAGATAAAAGCATAAAAATTACAAAATTTGGGAACTAGAAAGGGAAAATATTACAGAAATAAATACAACAATAAATACATCAATTAATAGATACATTTAAAGATGAATACATTTCTAAATTAAATGGAAAAGTATATAAATAAGGGGATTAATGCAAAGATAAATACAGAAGAAAATTAAAATGAAAATGTCAATTTATGGCCCATTTTTCTAAATTAATTAAAGTCTAATGTTTTTATTGGCATATTGGAGCTATACATTTATTTTGGATTTCAACAGTTTTTGCCCTTCATACTGTTGGAGTGCATTTTTTCTACAGTAAATAAGTAAAACTTATTATAGGAACATAAACAGTATTATCGATATAATCAAGGATATTTTTACGTGGTAAGTCTGTAATTATACAAGCTGAATGTCACTTACATCTGTGTTTCATTCAGTATGTTATTGATGATGTATGATGGTTCAGATGGAGGTCAATCCTGTCTGTCTTCAGAATCAACAGTGCGACAGTCAATACTTTCTCTGAGTTCTTATCTCCTTACCTCCAAAGGTCGATAGTGATTTAGTTGCTGCTCTGTGCACACAAGAGGATACAGACATTCCTCATCAACAAAATAAGAGAAACACTGGATTTACAGGCAAGAGGCCTCCAGGGAACATGAATGTGAGTGTAAGTTCGGAACAATTGCACCTGTGGATGTACATATATCATGCACTGTATATCCTCACTGTCACTACTTGACACCTGTCCATAGGGTCAGAATCGATCTGCAGGGTTATGAATGGAATTACACTTTTTAATCAATTGTTGGAAGAATGATGTGGTGAGTTCTCCAATATGCTGTTAAACTGCTCGAATAATATTTCATTAAATCATCATCAAATACTGTTTCAGTTTTTACTTCTAAAGGGACATTTTATCATAACCTAACAAGTATTTTTCAGCTCCCTGGGGTTCTGTCCATATCAGGCAACTCCAAACCTCACAATTTGGCCCAATGCCATGCTTAATGTTCAGTGCCAATGCAGGAAGAGGAACTAGTGTGCCCTTTATATAGCAAGCTGGAGAGTAAAGGTGCTTAGCCTAATGTGATGGATGGCATGGCATCTGACTTTCAGAAGAAGCGAAGAGCAAGTTCATTTCTTGTCAAAGACAAAGATACTACTGTTAGGGTTCACCTTTTAATTAAGCCAGTTGGCCTTTCCCTAACTTTAACTAAGTGTTGCCTAACCCCCATTATACCATCATGACTTATCCTTTCCCTTAACCATACTGTTGTTGCTATGCACAGATATCGTAAAGAAAGAATTTTGAAAATGTTAGCATTGAACATAACGTGGGCATGGGGAATGGGTTGTATTTCAAGGGTCTTCAGAGATTAATTCACAGCATGCAGTATGTTCACCTCTGTCTGTCCTTACTGTATGTAGTCTGCAGCATTCCCCTGAGCTGTGTTTTAATATGGAGTCTTTCTCTCGATCAGGGACATCTTCAAAGCCGGTGTAATGACATGGTGCGCAGACCTCTGCTTCCTGTTCCTCGATAGCCTACAAAACAACAGGGATCTCTCTCTTCACATTCGCCTCCGGAGCCCTCATCACCCAGAACATCTAGTAATGGACAGGGCACCTCAATATGCCCCAGCCCCCTTCCTCTTTTCCCACAATCCCCTCTGCCACATCGTGTTTTCTGTTTCCTTTCTATGCTCTCAGCAGTCAACATCCTCCATCAGGCACAGACTATTATGACTTTCATCTTTGCCTTGTCATTTACTGGAGTGGCTTGTGCTATTTACACATAGCTAGCTAGTGTTTTAGTTTTGCTTCGCATGGATGAGCTGGACTCTTTATGTATCTGAGTGCTGTTGTGTATTTGTTGATGCACAACAAGACTTTGGCACTGCATGCACTCTGCTATTGGAATAACGGTACACTTATAAGTGCCACCTGCTCATAGAGTAGCCTCTTAATTATCAGATCAAAGGCAGTGAAAAGGTGCTAAGTGGTTAGGAGCTGTAGCAGCACGCTACTGGCCTTTGATCCACTCAGCCCCAGCCTCCACGACAGCAGCCTGCCTTAAATTAAATATGGACAGACATCTCTCTTTGAGTTCAGCCCTTTTCCCCTCATAAGCTGTTGCATTTTTTTTTGTACATTGCACTCTGTTTGATGTGTGTGACTGCTTACCCTGACAATGGATGGCAGTGTACCTAAAAAGGAATGGCAGACTAATCGAGAGCTTGAGCCTCCTGCTGAGTTACCTGGAAAGGTCTCGGTTCTCTCTGGACCAATCAAGCAGACTGTTAAGAGTCGCCTATAATAAGACTGTGTGTCTGTGTTTCCCCCAGTGTGTTTGATGTATTATTTGTGTGCTGATTTATCGAATGTTCGAGTAAACACCAGAACTCGTAGGTCCTGGGCTGCAGAACGCTGTCTCCTGTATATGAGTGCTGAATCTGGTCTGGTCTGTCCCGCCACCTCTGTCTTGCATTAGACCAGAGACTGTTTACGAGTGTGGCGGGCAGACTTAACCGAAACAGTTGAGGTCTTGTGTCACCAGATGTTTTATAGGGCAGGCAGCATGGAGGAGGCAGGCATTAAGCAGGGAGACAGAGGGGGGCTAGCAATGGCTGGGCCGGCAGTCAGGTGCTCTGGGTGCCCTTTTATGGGCCAGTCCACTAATGAAAGTGGGGTTCTGGGACCACTGTGGAACATCAGAGGCCACTCCACCCCACCAGACCCTCACCTCCATCTTCACAGGAATGTCATAAAATCTTAAAAAAAAACCACCCCCCTTTCATTATTCTCTTCCACCTCCCTTTCACTGTGCTGTCTGTCTGATTGATTGGTTTCCATTTGTCGTGTTTTCAGGTGACTGCTGAAGTGTCACCTTCACTTAATTGGGATACCACAGGATGTGAGCAGTAAGTTATCATTAGGCAGATGAAGTGTAAAATGTTACCTGGAGGAAGACTGGTTTGATAAGAGAAGTGAATGTGTTCGCTGTGATGGAGCCCCTGGACTGGAGCAGCACCGGTCACATATGGAACAAATAAAAGGAGTGTTTCTGTGGTCAACTGTGATGTTGACACTTCAGAGACCTGCTGGTGTAAAGTTGCCACAAAACGGATCTTCACACGCTACCTCCACTGTTCTGCCTCTATCTACCCATCAATCCATTCGTCCATGGCTGAAAACAAATGTTCTTATATAGCACTAATATATTGACAAACTGTACTCTCATTGACTTTGGCCACACATACTGTAATGTGAATGAAGTCAATATATCTTTGAGGGATGTGGGCCATGAGGGGATAAAATGCACTATGAGTTGGGGATTAACACCTCAACCACTGATTTGGATAAAACCAAGTATGAGATCTTGACCTTCCACTTATTAACAGAATTCACTCACTGTAAAATAAATGTCTGTATTATTGGTATTTTACTGAGCTTGGAGCTTGGAGAGTTGTGAAGTCCACAAGTGCTTGTTTATGGGGGGATTGTTGGGTCTCTGTAGATTGAGAGTTTGGTCTATACCTGCTTTATATGGAACGTGTCTTGAGAGAACTTCTGTTGAGATTTGGTGCTATATAAATAAACTGAAATAAACTCAATTGAATCAAGTCCCTAATAAAGCCCTAATAAATGTTCTTTCAAGGCCCTCCTGCTAATTGCACCTTCCCCTCCTGCTTGCACAATGTGATCTGGCTGCATTAGCGCAAAATTTAGCAAATCTTTTTTTTTTTTTTTTTTTTCCATCAAGTTGAGTCTAAAGGCACCAAGTCATGAGACTCAAGTCCACACTTCTGGACAATTGCCACACTTTTAGAGAGCAGACTTTCTGGAAGCCCTCAGAAATGCGTCATGAAGTCCTGGAAAGTCTACAATTCTTCCAAAGTGGAGAAGTCTAATCAATTGGATTTGGTCCATCCATCTCCTGTCCCGATCTTCCAGCCAATCCCCACCCCCCACTTCCTGCTAACCCACCATTCCCAGCTTCCTCTCCAGCCCCCAGAACCCTCCTTCTCCTCCATCTTGCTGAGCAGCTTTGAACTCCAGCATGTCTCGCATGCCCCCTCGCTCCAATACATTTCAACCTCATGCATCACAGTAGCTTAATTCCCATGTAAATCAGCAGGTTGAGAAATACATCCTTTGCCAGGTGCATACTTAACCAGCACTGCCAAGGTTGTGTTGAGGAAAAGAGGCCATGTGGTGAAAGAGGAGAAAGAGAATATATATGTGTGCATAAGTGCATTTGCTCCCCTTACTCATAGCACAGTTACTGCGATCTCCCCACAGCAGGCATTTGCAGGATCTGGCTGGATTACATCCTGAGCTCCACTTGCATGTTTTAGCCACAGTACAACATGCATGAGTGAAAGAAGATGGAGAAAACAACAAGGGGGGTGATGAGGAAGAGGAGGGGCAGACAGAGGAGGAGGCTGCTGTTGGGCTACAGAGGGACTGTGTGCTGGGTAGTGGTGTGGAATAATGTCCCTGTTTACATTGTGGCTTTTGCCGTGTTAAACAACAGCAAGCCAGTGGCTTAATGTTAAGTGGAGGGGTGGGGGTAGGAGCTGATCTACAGAATGTCTGTTTCAGTTGAAGAAAACAAATACTCATCCAACTTTAAATAGAAACTCAATTTCTTAACTGTAACTGAAAACTTCTGTCCATATATAAATTCTTAATTAATTTCTTACAGGAAGAGGATTTTGACCATGAATGATTTTGTTTCCATTGCTGAACTTAAATTTGTGTAGCGTGAGAATGAGACAGACAAAATGAGAAATATTGTAATAGCAATACAGCTCCATCATACAGCATAATCCTACATGTCTTCATGGGATATTGTTTGTGTCCTATGGTTACAAAAATAATTTTGGGAGGCATGGAAATATGTCCCCCCCCCCCAAAAAAAATCCTCAATTTCACACACGTACTTAATAGCAGCATATAAATGCAACATCTTCAGTCCTCTGCTGGCAAGGTTCAGTTGTCACTCATTTCTCCATAGATAGCATTAATCTTTAAGCCTACATCTGCATTTGAATCACATGGATTTGGTTTAAGATAACAAAACAATGTGATTTTACGTAGCTGTCATTTGGCAGAAACTTTGTAGTGATGGGAATTCCGGCTCTTTTAAGAGAGCCAGTTCTCACGGCTCGGCTCTCATAAAAGAGCCGGCTCTTTCGGCTCCCAAGTGGCTCCTCACTTTTTTTTTCCTCATTTTTTTGTTGCATAAATTAATTCATTACCAAATTAATGTAAAATTATGTGTAAAATTGATTGCTAATGCACAAAACTGTTTGTTGTTACAAGTATTAGTTACAAGGATATGACGATAAAGAATCGTCCCGAAGTGAAAATTCGATTTTCTCACTTAAGGTTATGACACTGCTAATAACAGATAACTTCAGATTTACTACAATACCACTAACAGCATTCACTGCATGAAAAACCACATTTTATGACCAGTACCATTCTGGAAAACACAAAAGCATAAATAATATTGTGGCGAGACAAAAAATGTTTTAGCTCAAGCATCTTTCAGCTTAACGTCTCCTCCTAATAAACTTTGTGTCCTAATAAACTATACAGCAAGGAAATCCAAGCGTATGCAGATCTGACTGTGTGTTTTGTACTTTTTTCATGCAAAAGTAGACCAAACACCTCTGAGGCGGACTGAACACCAAACTTGTTCTATTTATATAATAGGTAACTTAAGTACCATGTAAAATTGTACCATTGCACCTGTTACATTGCTGTACCTTCAGGAACTTTTTTGTACTATGGTCAGCACATGGGCAGCACCATGATTTACACCTTTAACCATGGCTACTAAATGGCACTTTGCATGTTCCATGGAAAGTACCATGGTAAAACTGAACACACCATCCAGTGCATCACAATACCATAGTTCTTTTTTGGTAGGGGAATAAGTGCAGAACTGCAGAAACAGTCCACCGGTCCAGTTTGTGCTAGTTAAAATTTGCTGTCTTCAGTCCAAACACTGTGCTCACTGTGAGCTTGTATCACTGAAACGTCACAATAAAGGAAGTTCAGGTTTATTACCGCAGCTTAGGCTCCAACCTAATGAGAAAAAATCTGAAACCCTGCAGGTGGATGCTGGAATGGTGGTGGAGCTGAAAGAACAGGCCGCAATACTGATACAGAGCAAGAGTGGCATTGACAGAGCAGAGGAAAAGATGGATGCAGTGCTGCTTGAGTTGACTGCTGAACCAGCTCACAAGTCTTGTTCCATTTTGTACTCCTTTGGAGGAAATGATCTGATCAGGAACACCAACCAACGCGAGCTGGTAACCTATGAGCATGGCATCAGAGGAGTTAAACAGTTAGTATTGCTTTGCAGAGGCTGGAAAGAAGTGAAATACGAACAGAAAATATTTTATTTTATTTTATTTGGAGTTTTATTCACGCTCTGTTCACATGATTTTAGAGACCTGGAGCTGATCACTTGTAAGGTCTGTACAAACTGTCCCACAACATTCAGGTTTACGTATTACCTTAGTTTCTCTGTGTGTCCCTGCATATATTCCATCTTCCTGTATTCTGTCTAACCTAGCTCTGGCTGATTCTCCCCCACTTCCCTCTTCCCATCTCTTGCCCTCGCACTGGAGTGTGTAAGTGCAGTCAGGGGTGGGGGTGGTCACAGCGAGGGAGGGAGGGGCAGAAGAGTGGGTTGGCAGCGTTGGGTCGGTCATGCGAGAGCAGCCAGAGTGCTTGTGGTCATTATCAGAGCAGAGGCTCAACATTGCCGCACCAATTAGTTTTGACCCAGAAGGAATAGTCTGTAGACCGAGGACAGGCATCGCTCCATCCCCAGCAGATTCAGACGGACACACATACATACAGACATACACGAGAGTGAAGTCTCATACACACATGCACACTCAGGCTAGCCTCCACGTGGAACATCCCTTCCATTTGTACTGCAGGAGTGTACATCTATGGATCTCTCTTGCCCCATATTCTGTTGTCTACTCCTGTCTCAGCACAGAAGTTTTCCGTTCAGGTGCCTCCTGACAGACAGGGCATGTTTTGAATGACAACCTTTTATATCAATCTTGGAAGAGCATGTTGAAGGGAAGACCTTCACAGGACCTTGAATCAAATTTGCTCTCATCGGAATCATTAACCTAGAGGGATGAAAAGTTACCAAAATATTCTCTAATGTGCACAGTTCATGTGAATTTTCCAACCCAGCATGAAAACACCTTGTTATTCACTGGTCAGGTTAGCAATAAAAAGTTAGTTATGCCCGGTTAGACTTTCAAAATAAAGCTTGCTGAGAAACAGTTCAGGTGACGGCCACACGGTTAGGTTTAGCACTAATACTACTTGGTTAGCTTTAGGAGAAGATCATGGTTGTGCTTAAAATAACTACTTCCTTAAAACAGTCAACAATGATTTTTGGACACTAGGGATGTAACGATACCAAAAACTCACTGTATGATACAAAGTTCACAATACAATATTTATTGCAGTATTAAATAGAAAGACAGAAAGAAAGTGCTTTCCTTTTTTAATAAAATAAAAGTAGCCAGCCATGACCCAAGCATGTGCAGAAAATTCTTTGGTCTTTGGCAATGAATGATTGAACCATGTACAATTTCAAAACAAGGAAAATGCAGCAGTCAGTAGCAGACCTTTTAAAAAAAATTATTTCAAACAGCTGTTCCAGCGGGTGACCACATCTATGATCAGTTTATGTACTGGCAAGTTTAACAGTCTCTGTTTGGTGGTCAGCTCTGCTGTGGTAGTTGAGTTGCAGTGGAAAACTGCTGCTACACACCTCACTCGACCAAGCAGACGCCTGGAGCAGACGGTCAAACCCGCTGGTGAAGCGAGGTTTAAAGTGTGTGAAGAACACTATGTGTGGGGACAGTCCAGCCTCTCTCATCACTACATCCATATTTTTCTGCATTGTTTGTAACAGCAGCAATACCATGATGATTGTTGATTTTCTTCATGTCGAGCTCCCGCTCCAAAACAGCAGATTTCAAAATCTCCGCTATGTTACCTGCAGTGTGTGATTGCGTCTATAGAACAAAACTTTTCATTTCCTATTTGCTGGTCATAGCATGCGCTGTGACTGTAATATACCAGTCTGTGGTTACTGAGATGCACTCTGCTTCTTTGAGGCTCTGTGTCACTTCAGCTTTTGTCTCTTGGTACAGAGCTGCTATCACAGAGTGACTAAAGTGGGTCCTTGGTGGAATTGTACACTTTGGCTCCGACGTGTTCACTAACCTCTGAATTCAATCATTGTCGACCACAGAAAACAGCCGTGAGTTTGTGGCTGTATATTCACTGATGCATATTGTTATTTCTTCAGCTCTGTCTAAGCAGGGTTCCAAATACTTTGGCCTGGCTGAAGCTTTGCTGGTATTGATATTTGAGCTTTTCTGTTTGGCGATGTGCCAAATAGGTTCTTATGTTCAATGTGTTTCCTGTAGTGTAGCTGACCATCATCCAGTAGTATTTGCAAGTTGCTTTGCGTTTGACAGTTTCTTTTTCGTCATTGTCGGTTCTTGAAACAGTGAAACTGAAATGTTGCCAGTTATCAGCTCTAAAAGTTAATGGAGCATATTCAGTCTTTTTCGTTACCAGCACGTTCATTTTCTCGTTGGGTTTATTTTAGCAGTGCTTGGCTTGCACGCTAAGGATGACGGGAGTCTGTCGTCTTGACAACTCTGATTGTGCCGTCTGTTGTTCAAATGGAAACAATACAATTTTCGACAAGGAGAGATAGTAAATGACCTGAGACGAGCCATCGACCCATATTTCTATTGCAATATCACGAGGTTTGGAAAATCAAATCGAACCCTGGTCTCGTGTGTGAAAGTTGTTTCTTCTGCCTGACTCTCATTGATCGCTGTTGAGGTGTAATCCTCTCACACAAGACTCCTCCTTCAGATGTCCTGTTGTAAATATCAGCCAAATCCCAGCTCAAATCAGTTTGTTCAGACTGAAATCTCTTTAAATATTTCTACTTCTGCTGAATTTTCTTTTTTTCAAGATACAGACTAAAACATATTAAAAGAAAATCCAGACACAAATGGGCTGATGAAGGAAACAGTTAAAAATCATCTCATTCTAATGTCTGCATTTGTTTAGGACTCTTTTAGACAGGACAGGTTTAATAAAACATGCTGTCACCCTGTCACCCATAATTGAAGTACAGTTTCTTCTGATATCGGTCACTGAGAAGGTGTCATCAAATTGCATCCTTAATGCTTTGCAAGTGCGGGATTGTCACAGATGCAGAAAAAACAATAGTTAAAACATGGATGTTCACATGCCACATTAAAGTGGAGTAAACCAGATACCTTCAAGTATAATTTCAGTTCACTGTAGCTTCTGTCAGATCTTCGGTCTTATCTGTCTTTTCTATCAGCTTTTATAACACTGTACTCACCAAAATAATTGCTGAGCTCTGGAAACAAGGCGACACCACTTCATCGAGGACGACATGTCAGGAACCACAAGTCAACACTTTATCTATTTATTTGGAGGTAAAACTGTGAATGGCACCTGAAAAGTCAGTTATAATCACTCATTGCAGTTTGGGTCATAATTTTGGGTCATAGTTTTTTCTCTAAATGAGTTTAATTAACCTGGGTGTCTGTTACCATATATCTGATCTAGTGCTACTGTTTTTTCCCTATCTGAATTGTTCTTGGTGATGTCACCTTGCTCCCAGATGTCAGCAATATCAGTGTTGTAATAAACCAGAGTGATCCTTAAGCTGGTTCCTCATTCAGTCCATGAGCTTGGTGAGCTGATTACATACAATACATTGACCTGAAAACAGATCCCGTGAGTGTGCTGGCATGTTAACTTCTGCAGTCTCTTCCTCTCTCTGAGTCCCTCCTGGCTGCCAGCTCGGCCCAGGCAGACTCCTCTCTGATTTGTTAAGGTAATGATCTAATCTGCGGCCATTAGGGAGAGCAGCCTTTAGTGTTTAATGTGTGGCCAGGTGGTCCAGCTGCCAAGCTCCACAAATTAAAGGGCCCGGGCTCGGCAGTAATGAGTAATGAGCTGTATTTAAAAGCTGCCATACCTGAGCCCGCTCGGCCAGGCCTCAATATGGCCAGGTTCAAATGAACAACTTGAGTGCTTTTTCAATTCCCCAGATGCTCAGTTGAGCTCAGACTACTGTGCACGGTGCAGCTATACGTACACACACATGCTAAGGAACACCTGAGAAAAAATGCGTAGACACACCTCCAGTCAGAGGTTTGTGAGCATCCTATATTTCAGACTTTTTCGTCGCTATTCAATGAAGGAAATTTCAGAGAGCAAACAGGTACCAAGGAGTGTTGGTTACCTGAAATAATCTTGATGTAACCAGAAATGCATGAAGGGAAAATCATAACTTGAGATTCATGAGTCAACAATTCAAATTGAAGATATTCAAATGATTTTTTTTTTTTTTTTTTTTTTAGCACTTCAAGGACTTATCTTCATTCATTCAGCAACAATTCCATGAATGCTGGTCCTAACAGCTACAGCATGGACCTTGTGCAGAGATTTAAGGAAATGTTACTATCCAGGATGGTAGTGCTAAGAAGAACAAAACAAGACCATGAGTAAAAATGAAAATACTAAGATCACAGGAACAGAATAGTAACAGAACAGAATATAGTTACTCTTATCAAACTTACTGTCTAGATAGACAAATATTGATGTCGGGAAAAACTAAAAGACGCTAATCAATGATGTTGGACAATACTAGTAAAGTATGATACAAACCATTTATCTATGTTCAGTTTTTTAAATTTGAGTCTTTGTTATGTTATTTGTCACGTCATCCCTGCAGGTGCTGCTGTTTTTTCCAAGGTTAGTATTGCGTATGTTGTTTGCACTCCATACCATGTAATTATGGTCTGGAGACAAAAAAATTAAGTCTGAGTCTGAGATAAAATAATAAAAAAAGTTTTTTTTTTTTTTTAAAAAGTGAAGAAACATTTGGAATCCACTCCATCTACTCTAGATTCCTACTGTTTATACATTGCTCGAGATTTCAATAAATTTGAAATCTGTCATAATTCCTATCTAATATATTTTTAGCTCTGTCAAAACAGGACACAAAACAAGCTCCAGTCAAATTCACATGACAGTTTGACATCGCTGTAACTAATGCTATCATGAAAATATTGAGACCAGAAAAGTTCAGCACCAGTGGCCTGAAAAAGCTTAGAATCTAAAGGCTAAATACAGCCCCTGCAGTACATCAAGTTCCTCCATATGTACATACAATCCATGCATTTTCACAACGGCACTGATTAAATTTAAAACTTGGCCAGTCTGTATTATGTCTGTCATGCATCTGTGTGTCCTTTTCTGTGAATTACCTTGGTTTTACACGGACAAATTTTAACTACTACAAAATTTCAGTACTTTTCTTACTTTTTAGATTTGATAATTTTGATAATTTGAGAGCAATTTTGATCGTTGGCTCTGCGTCTGGGTCAGCCCATCCACCCATCCGGGCTCCTCATCTGGGGTGATTGACCTCTACTTCAATTTCATGCATGCATGACGGAGAGTTGTCATTAAGCAATGTGATTGGAATATTCAGATGACTGTTTTAATTGAAGAGAACAAGTGTTCACACATGGCAGGGCTGGCGGTGTTGTCGAGCGCCTGAGGCCGAGTCCCCAAGCGGCCCAGACCCATCTGATCATGGCTCAGTGGAGACCACGAGCCCACCAACACTACTGCAAAACCCTGGCTGCTTTTAATGCCCCCAGGCTTCCATCGCATCCACATCACACTGCACGCGTACACACACACACACACACACACACATGCCTGGATGGCACAGGAAATGAAGGGAAGAGTAAGGGAAGACCGGAGGAGAGAGGACAGAGGAGAGATGGAGAGAAGAGATGAATGAAGTGAGTGACAGTATAATTTGAAGCAGCAAATACATTGACATGCAAAACAAATGGGATTTAAACAATGTGAGTAAGAATGAGAAAAGTAAACACATATTGAATATGCTAAGTGCAGTCAGTGAAAGAAGAGGAACAACAGTAAAATAGAGAACACTCTCATTTCACTGGCATTCATAAACATGAGTCAGCACAAATAAATCAGTAAATTACTCATATACATGAGTAAAGCTTAACTTTACACATGTACAGTATGAGGGCTTCAGCTTCACTTTAGAATGCAAAAATTAAATTGTTTATTGACTTCACTATACCATTACAAAAAAAAGGAAAAAACAAGAGTGCATGTTATTTATCTATAGTAATAGCACATTACAATGAAACTGGTCATTATGCCCTCTATAAGTGTAACAAAAGCATTAGAAATGTTGCCAAAATTTCTGTATTACTAAGGCACAACCTTAATGAAAATTGCATTTCATTTCATCAACAATGACTTGAGACTTGCACTTTATTTATAGCTTGAACCAGAAAGAAACACCTGTGAAAATTGTGCCATAATAAAAAAACAAATTATGTAACTTTATAATATCAAATAAAAGGGAGATTCTAACATTATTCCATATACAGTACAATTATACAGGGACATGATTAAAATCACTAAACAAAATGGCCATGTTCGAACATCGCCACACCATTCTGTCTATAAATAGCAAATTGAGAGTTGCCCAAAAAATGTTTATTTAGCAATTTAAAAAAACAAAAAACAAAAACATGCCATTGAAAAAAAATGTACAGTAGACAATTAAATCTATCTTATTATTGTTTACTGATGCTGTTAATGGTTTGAATTTCTAATTTGAACAGCAGAGAAGTACTCTCTCTTTGCATGCATTGGCATTATTCTCTTGGCATTTCTTTGGTTTAACCTTTTAATGAGCATAAGTGCTTATGCTGTCTTGTTTCTTCCTCTTTTTTCTTCAACTTCATTATAAGGAGAAGCGTACCTTTGCATTATTTTATGTGGACTCTTACCAATAATTGCATTATCACTTGCATGTAAATACAGCCAGAAGGTGGAAAACCTGTTCATCAGGTGTAAGATTGTGCACAGAACAGATATCACCTCACTGTTTTCTGGAGGTTTTTAATGTAAGTCCGACCTTAAAATGTCAAAATTTAGTATGAAAGGTTTTGGCAGTGATGCAGTCTGAGTGCTAATGCTTAAGGAGAAATCTAACGTGTGTTGTACATGGATTACGAGAATAAATATGTGTGTTACCAGGAAATTATTACTACTCTTAGGGTTGGTTGCCAGGATCACTCAAGAGAGTGAAACGGTTGAGTGACGCTGGGGTCCGCTAGGCCTTCACCCCCTCACGCCTGGTCCTCTTACCGTGCTCAGGCACCTCCTGTCCAGCCCAGATCACCCACCCCTCATCCGTATTAATTGGCTGTCAAAAATGTGCTGAATTAACGGATTAATGAGCGTGGATTTGAATCCTAACTTTGGCAAAGGGGGGATGTTTCCCTGCCGTGGCGCAGGCTCCCCCTGCCTCCCCTCTCGTGTGCGCAGGCCTGTTACAGATATGCATCCAGGACATTTGAGCGGATTGCATTTCATTAGTTTGATTTGAGCGGACAGCACTAAGCTGCTGAGGGCTCTGCGCTGACAGCTAATTACAGGAATCAGCCTTGTCCACTGATAGAGAACAATGGGCTGGGATGAGCCCGCCTCGCCAGGGGTACCGGCCCTGCATACAGCCCCAGCATTTGGCTCCCATACAGTCCCCAGTATGGAGAACCATTACTTGTGTTAAAGGATATGGAAAGCCTAATTGAGTGCTACCTTCCTTCTCAGCTCCCAACTCTATTTTGAGACAAAAACAGAAAGAATGATAGAGAAATAGGAAAAATGGCCCTTCTGGCAACATGAAGTGCCCCCCACCAACTACACCCCCCTCCCCACCCATCTCCACTGCTACCCTTCAACACACAGCATCCTCAACCCACAGCATCCTGCATCCCCTCGCCCAGGCAGTCCGGCCAGCTGTGCATGGCTCTGTCTGCTTCCATAACTCCGTCCATCTTTAAATCATCAACATTAAAACATGCCGCTCACTCATGTGAACACTTTCCCCCTTAAAAGAGAATTAAACGGATTAGCGCAAACGTCAGTAAATTTAGCGGTGCATTACCCTTGCAACATTCCAAATGGCAGATCGCAGTCAGACAACTGGATTAGCTGAGTTCCTGCTCCCTGGCCGCCGTAATCTTTTGTCAGGAATCATGTTTTTCTCTCTCTCTGTTCTTCCGCCAACCACGCAAAGAAGTTTTCTTTTATTTCTGTCTCTAATGATCAACTTTGTTTGTAAAGCTGAGCAAAACTACTTTGGATCTTCTGTGTTGTTTTAAGCAACAGTACTGAGGGGTGAGGCAATTTTAGACAGGATCTCTGTCTCGTGTGTGCTCCTCTGTCTCGTTTGGGAGGCATTGATATGGCCAGTGGCTAGTGGCCAGGTGCGCTGACACAGACTATTATTTTGGTAGCGAATAGCACCATCTCTCAGCTTTTTGTGCCATTTTCAGGTCAGGCCTTTAGGTCATTTTCCCCTACAGATTCTACCAGTCTATTTTCTGGTCGGCTGATGGAAGGTAATGACTGAGAGGCTGATGGTGGTGCTGGCTGTGTCTGCATGTGACCATGTCATCTCCGCTCAGTGACAGGGCCCGCAGTGGCCGGTGTCTGCCAGGGGAGCACCGAGGAACAAGCAGAGCCCAACGCCTGGTCCGGGGGGTCAATGTGAGGTGGGCCCTGCACTGACTGACAGGACACCGGGGTTTGTTAGGGAGATTTGTCCCTGCCGCAGATCTCCTGTCGGCCCGGTTGTGGCACTCGTGTCAATTTGCACCCCACGCACGTAGCCAGTCTAGCTGACAGGTGAGCGGTGGTATGGCGTCCTGTCCGCCTAATTGTACCCCGCAGTCCTGCCTGTGTGTGGGTACAGAGAGGATGGCTGAGGCCCGGGCCTGTTAGCGCCCTGCTTGCCCTGGCGGCCAGGCCCAGAGCAGCCTCCTCAGCATGGGAGTAATCCAAGGTGAGGGCCTGTCGCTCTGTCAGCTGGTTGTCTACAGGCTGCAGAGAATGATGGACACATTGCCCAGCACACAACACACTCAACACTGAGCTCGCTGCCTGTGCATGGTGGTGTGCACACCATGTACATGTACATGCAAACACATACACAACACTCACTCACAACACATGCAAACAATAAATCAAACTACATTTACATTAAATCCAGGCAGAGGTAGATAGATACACATGCATTTATGTCACACATTCTGTATTCCTCAGGGAATCCAAGGCCTTCATTGTGGGGAGAAGAGTGGAGGGGGAGGTTGTAATTGTCAAATTGTCCATCTTTGAATTCCCCAAAGAACTTTAAATGTAAATATGTTGAACACAGTTCTTAAACAATTGCCGTGTTTTGTTTTCCCACTATGATGCATGACAAATGGGCAAGAATTCACAAGAGTCACACGATTCAAAATACAGCCATTCTTCACATAATATACATTTTTGTCGTGTAAGCTGTCTCTCTGAATACTTTCACAATCATCCAACATGTGTGACAGAAAACAGCAAAAGAAACCCTTCCTAATCGTGCATTTCTTTCCTCCTACTGCTATTTTTTTGTTTCCGAAAGGAATCAATGGTGTTTGCTTGTTTGATGAATTGTGTGAAGAGGGTGTGTGTGTGTGTGTGTGTGTGTGTGTGTGTGTGTGTGTGTGTGTGTGTGTGTGTGTGTGTGTGTGTGTGTGTGTGTGGGAAGGGGGGGCTGGGAAGATAGGTGGGAGGTGTGCCATTTCCTGGCTCATGAAGGCCTCGGTGCCAGCTGCGCGGGGCTGGTGCTGCTTCCTGGGGGCAGATGCCTGCAGTGCTGCCTCCATGATCCCAGCTCTGTTCCTGCACCAGCCCCTGCAGTCTGCTTCACGCCCCAGGGGGGTTGAGGGTGAGGGGGTAACACACACACAAACTCATACAACCCTCAAATGCTTGTGCGCGCACAATCACACAGAGTCCACACGACTGTGCAAATACACACACTCATTCTCACACACACACACACACACACACACACACACACACACACACACACACACACACCTCCTCGGCTCTGGAGCATTAATTAGGCAGCCTACAAGTCTGCCACACCATGGTATACCTCCATCACATGCTGGAAAACAGGCAGAGATGACGAAAAACACAACTCAACACACACACATGCTGAATTTAGAGGAACTGGGAGGTGCTGCCGGACCCCAACAACAGAGAGATGAAGAAAAGAAGAGATTCCAGTCGCTTTTTCGCCTCTGAACATCAGCTCCTCCTTGCCTTCAACCAGCTTGTCCATTGCTTTCATCACTGATTCCCTCTGTCTCCACTCTCCTCTTCTGGCACGCTGTTACTGACACTACACTGGCATCCAGAGGCCCCAGTGGGTACTGCAGCCTCTCGCCACAGTGCCCACCACCAAGTCTATAAATAGGCTCTAATTAACCACAGCACTGTACCTTTGGAGATGTTGTTTGGAGTAGGAGTGTTTGTTGTCTTGTATCTATAGAAGTTGCTCCTCTCTGGGACTGAAGGAGGGCTGAAGGTCTCTATGCATTTTGATAATAACACACAGATGTAAACTGGTGTTCAGCCAGTGTTTGAAAATAATATGTAGGTGAAGCTACATAAGAGAAGACAGCTAACCAGTGTCAGGCTGATTCATGATGCATTCTGATTTTGGACTTGAAATGAAAGCACATCTAGCATGATGGAGGTTCCTTTCTGACCACAATCATTGCTTTTGTGTGTGTGTGTGTGTGTGTGTGTGTGTGTGTGTGTGTGTGTGTGTGTGTGTGTGTGTGTGTGTGTGTGTGTGTGTGTGTACACAGAATTTTGTAAAAACTCACAAAAGAATTTTGTAATTTCATTTGTACCAGGTGGTCCCATGCAGAGTCTAGACCCCAAGACTGAGAGAGCCTGCTGAAACTGTTGATATTTAGTATATATCTTATATACTATATTAAATATCATGCACTTTATTTACTCAATATATTACACTCAAAGACAGCATAGATTGCATGTCTGCCTGTCCTGGAAGAAAGAACCATCCTGTATTGCTCCTCTGAAAGTGCCTATGGTTTTTTATGTCATTTTTCTGTTATATGATTCCTTAGTTCAGTTTTTCCTTATTGGAAGTGAGTATTAACAATATGTAATTTGGATTTTGGATATTAATTTAAAAAAAAAACAAAAAAAACTTGTCATTTGAGTATAGTAATAAGCAGGCCTGGAGTTTCATAATTTTAGGGACTAAGGCCACTTGGCCTGCAGTGGGGCCATTTTTGTGAAGGCACAAAAGCCAAGACATCAAGTCCAGGAGTTAAAAACAAGATTTTGATTTCACTTACAAAACAAATCCATTTTTATAAACACTTGTCTTTTTAATAGACAGTATAGCAAAGTAAATAAATCAGGTTTTAACATTTTCTGGATGCTGTCTGATGAGGTATATGAATAAAGTATATACAGTGATTTATGTTTACATCACAGCTATATGTGTATATGTGTGAGACACATGTAGATATATTGTATGTAGGTTACATATTTTCTCATATATGAGATTTATGTGGGATTGTTCCTCGTGGAGAAGTAGTCAATAACATTGATTAATAACATGAATAACACTAAATCTATAACATTCTGAATTAAACACACCATTTTATCTGGAGCTGATTATGTCAGTAGCTAACAAGTCAGTCATCTCACTTCCCCTCTCATCTGTGTTGAGAGCTGCAGATGTGCATAATCGATTGGTCAGAATGTGCAGATTGGGTGACTTTTCCCACTCCCATCAGAAACTCACAGAAAACAAAAAACAAAACAAAAAAAAAAAACAGAGCTCATTCACATTTTCATTTTCATTGGTCACACCACACGTTTCAACATTTCATTGCCAGTGTGAACTTGACATGCGAAGGCAGAGATACGGCGGGGAAATGGAGAAAAAAAGAGGCAGAGAGTGGGGCACCAAGGCCACAGTGGCCGATGGGCATATGATTTTCAGAAGGGCCAGACAGAGGGGGCATGATGGCCATGGCCAAAAGTGAAATAATAAGCAATCAGGTCAGGTAAAGATCTGCTTTTACTAATATCTAAATGTCATTATTATCCTGTGAAAATGCAGTTGAAAGAGTAGATTGATTTGAACTAATTAGTGAAACAAACATTATGTTTGCTATGATGGTTTACTGGATTCACAGACTGTCCTCCCAAAAACATATATTGTAGGTTTTCTGTGTAGGTCATCTGTGCAAGCAGCTTATTACAATCTTTAGTGGCTGTAGTAATTATGAAGGTAGCAAAGGAGGAAGTCAGGTGATGTAGTATAAAAGAGCCTCAAAGTCTCTGTACTCAAAGAGGTCAGTGTGGATGGTTGAGTCAAACACAGGACTTCCACCCAGGAGACTACTGTTAGGGTCACATTTGAATCCGAAAGTCACTGTTGACTTTTTTTTAACTCAGGTACATAGGTTAACTCATGTAATTTACTTAACTTACATCCCATACGTACCTTGTTACCCCAAACTTTGGTCATTTCCTAAACCTTATCAGGTCATTTTGGTGCCCAAACCTAACCGTGACCGTCTCACAATGTTAACCATGTGTTTACTCATTTTACCATGAGGATGAAGGTCCAGTATGCCTGCCACTGGTCCTTTCCAACAGTCATTTATGTTGGTTGGGAGTCACTGGCAAACAGCCTATTCTGTCAATTAGGTATGACATTTAGGATTCAAGCGATATCCAAATCTCGGCAGGGCGGTCTGCAGTAATGTAAAGCATATTCAAATTGTTAAAACATAAAAAAACACTGTTGCCCAAGTTGAACCACAATTTCCTGTTTTCTCCAATTCTTTCAATGAATGGACCACAATCTCAAGGATTCTAATTGACGAAATCAATGAGAAGTGAACAGAAATGGACTCCTGACAGTGTAGTTAACATTCTCCCTCTCAGTGTGCAATAGGGCCGGCTGCACAGGGCTATGGCAGCTGTCTGAGCTCGTGTTTTGCCCATATGGGGCAGAAATGCTCATGGTGCACTGATTTCCAATAGGTCTTCACCTCCTCTGCTGCTCATGGCCTGCGGCTCCTTCTTCCTTCTCCTCCTCCTCCTCTGCACTCAATCAATTGACTGACGCTGCTGACCAGCTCCCACAGCACGCTGCCGGGGGAAGGAAGTTATTGGAGTCGTGTGTGTGTGTGGGTGTGTGTCCACATCAGATATCTCCAGTGGGATTGTACATTCAGTAGTTTTCCAATAATCTGCAAATAATCTCCAGAAATCTAAAGATTCAGACAGGAAAATAACTGATACTCTGCTCTGTAGACTTGTGTGGTAGGTTTGTTGTGTTAAAGATGTGGGTTTGTGTTCTAAGATACATTTTCTTGCATTTATTCTGGAAAAAAATGAACAACCAGTTCTCCTATTGTGCATTTTATACAGCTGAGTGAATTTGACCCTTTTTAGGAGCTTTTTCAATGACAGGGATGTAAAGGATGTGTCAAGTATAATCACATAATTTCATTACAGTTGAATTATAATTTAACTTAATTCTTTGCATTAAGACACGTAGTACTGCTAATTATTAGGACTGCCCCTTATAGTCAACCAAACTGTTTTTCATTCGGAGAGGCGTAGTCTACCAAGTTTTGATTGGTTGGTTAGTTGCAGAAAAAAGGCATTTCAAACTGCATTTAAGAACTGCGCTAGGACAAAAGCAGCAGGGGACCATTGTGGCACTAACCTTTTCTCTTGTAACACAGAATTCTGCTATCTGTGGCTGCCATTAGCTAGTTAGCTCAGTTAGCTGTGTCACTAGTGGTCCTACTACCGTAGCTGTCTCTGCCAAAAGTAGGAGCTTGGAGCAACAGGGGAGTGTTGATGGTACACCACTCACACAGGAGCTTTGGACTGCCAGGAGGAGGACGTTTTCAAGCCTGGGGTGAAGGGACCCAGAGAGGAATACTTGTACAGAACAGTACTGGAATGAGCACCACCACTGGAACCAGTGAAACAGTAAACTTGGCCTGTCCAGGACTGAACACAGCCTCTGAAAATGACAGGGGTCAGTTTGATAACAGGGGTTAGAGTACTGAGATGAATTACAGTCAGAGCAGGACTCTAGGGATGGCCAAGGCATGGCGGGTCCTGGCAGAAACAGGAGAAGCATGAAGCAGGGGAAGAGTGAGTTTATAGTGAGTTAAATTTAAGCGTAAATCATCCGTTGAGTCGACAAGTTCATGAGTATTTGTGCTCGTGAAAGTAGAGGTTTTTTTTTCCTGTGTTTTGAGCAGTGAGACTTGTGTGACATTGACATTCATCTTTGTTAAAATGAATTAACAAAATGTTCAGTCTCCTTTGCGGTTGTTCCAATACATTTGGAATCATTACCACTTCTGCTCTTAGCATTGTTGTTGCGTCTGTGCATATCTTGGTTAGATTCTTAAACTGTTAACAATGTTAACACAATGTTACTCCTTTCTCAGCCTTGTAACCATTTTCTTATCACCTAAAAGTATATATTTAAGTAATCAAATTAATATCACAAACATGCAACAGCTAATAGACTAATAATCATCTAATCTTTAGTGAGGAGCTGCCCTTCAAAAGTGGTGTGGTGCTTTTAAAATTTTTCCACAGAAATGGGTGCAATGATTAAATCTGACACCATTTCCACTTGTTTGAGATTCTTTGGTGTAGGCAAAATACTATAAGCTGAAGCAAGTAATGTGATTTACATTACATGTATCAGCTGTCCGAGGGTTAGATTTAGGGAGTCAGTAAACATTTTAACCCCACAGTTATGTTTATTTTTGAGTAATTGGGAGTAAACTTAGGTCACTAGTTTGGATCTGAAAAGTCACGTTGCCAAGTTGCCAAATAACAAGATGGCATGTAGCAACCACAGAACTGGTGTTGAACATGATTTAAAACATCAAAAACTTTCACAGAAAAGTCAAAATGCAACATGTTTCAAAAATGTTAAAGGACAAACACAAAATATAACATTATAAAAAATTATAATGTAAAAAAAAATATATATATATACCTAAAATAATACCAAAATACATAGAGTACATCAAATCAACATATTAAAAAAAAAATCAATGGCTGTAATACAGTTTCATTTTTTTTCTGCCACAACAGGCAGTCTTGCAATGCACTATCCATTCATAGTGACTACAGCATTATTGAAATTTTTATGGTCATTTCTAGGCACTGACAGCACTTGATTAACATTAGGGAAACTGCCCAAAGCTGACAGTCTGGATGCCAAACTCAGGATACTGACATTACAGTCCTGTACCTTATACACCAGTCATCCACCCTGAACCCCTTTGTGCGACCAACTCCAATGCGTTACATTAAATGTTGTATTTCATTTGCTCAAACAAACGGACTGTGAACATAATCCAGGCACTGATATTGGTTGTCAGACCAATGTAATTTTGAATGCAAATAAGATATATATAAAGAGACAGGGTGTGCACGCGCGCACATAAACAATGTGCTATGACAGCTGGATACTCAACTATTGCTGTAGATATTTTATTTTACTACACTTAGTTAATGTGGGATCAATTTTTTATTATTCCACAATCACAGCTGTAATTCCAAAAGGAAAAAAAACACACTGCTGGTTTCACCAACTGTTTTTCTATTGTGAGACTTCACCTTTGAGACAGGGGAGGTGTAGATACCAGGTGTGTGATAGAGAGTACCTTCCTTGGGGAAGGCAAGGTGCCTGCTGTCATGGCCACCAGCACAGGTGTGTGTGTGAGTGTGTCAGTGTGTGGACACCACCCCAGGGAGCTGGTCAGCTGTTGTTTCATGCAGGAGATTACACAGCTTAATCAGGCAGCCGAGTCAGGTGCAGCTGATGCTGTAGATGCACGCACGCACGCACACACACACACACACACACACACACACACACACACACACACACCTCCCTTTACACCCAATTAACCCTGTTACTGGGCACTCCATGCCAAGGGACCACAGACACACCCACCATATACAGGTAAGCACAGCCTCATTCATGTGCAGGCCCATACATGTGGCATAGTAGTCCACACACATATGCAGGTGTGTGCACACATACACAAACACACACGCACGCACACACTGAGCAGTGCAATCAAAAAAAGGTCACATGCAACTTAAACTAGATCACTATTTGTGTTTTTGGAGCACTCCACAACTTTCCCAGTCTTTAGTTGCTCCTGTCCCTACTAGCTTGAAACGTGCCGCTGCATCGAATTCAGAATCAGCATATATTTACAAAAATCAATGAAGCTGATGAAATAAAGAATTAAATATATTGTCTTTGTACTGTTTTCAACTGAGTATATGTCAAAAATGATTAGCAAATATCAAATTCTGCTTTGTTTATGTTTATGTTTCAAACTCCTTTGGATCCAGGGTTGTAATATGGGACACCACCTGAGGTCGTTGGAGTCCTACTGTCATGGTGAGATAAATGTAGTTAAATCAGCAGCTTATAGCAGACTTAATTCAAGTGTACAATTAAATTCACTTATATGAATGAGGTGGCAGTATGTACTTACTCTGCACTGGCTATGTTGAATTCTCAGATCCCCTGGAGACATCATTGGATAGGCAGCTATGGTTTAAGGTAAGTATCACATCTTCACCATCTTTCTCCTAATGGAAATTGGAGTAGCAGGAGTCCTGGATCTCCTGAAGTCCAGTCCACCACACTCAGTCCACCACCTTCTGTTACTCATACATCCTCCCCCCGATGCATCCAACAACTGCTATGTCATCTGAAAACTTCTGTAGGTGGTAGCTCTCTGTGTCATACCTGAAGTCAGCAATGTGCAGGGTAAAGAGAAAAGGGGACAGGACAGTCCCCTGTGGAGACCCAGTACTCACCACTGGTGCCTGATACACAGTTCTGAGTTGCACATGGTATGGTCATCTGGTCAGGTAGTCCATAATCCAGGACGCCAGAGGATCATCCACCTGCATGCCAGTGATCTTCTCTCCCAGCAGTGCAGGCTAAATGATTTAAAAGCCTACAGAGCCAACAGGTCTGCAGACAATGCAGTCAACCTGGCCCTCCACTTCATCCTCCAGCACCCGGACTCCGCAGGAACCTATACCAGGATCCTGTTTGTGGATTTCAGCTCTGCCTTTAACACCATCATCCCAACTCTGCTTCAGGAGAAGCTCTCCCAGCTGAGCGTGCCTGACTCCACCTGCAGGTGAATTACAGACTTCCTGTCTGACAGGAAACAGTGCGTGAAGCTGGGGAAAGACATCTCCGACGCTAAGACCATCAGCACCGGATCCCCTCAGGGATGTGTTCTTTCTCCTCTGCTCTTCTCCCTGTACACCAACAGCTGCACCTCCAATCACCAGTCTGTCAAGCTCCTGAAGTTTACAGACGACACCACCCTCTTCGGACTCATCTTGGATGGCGACGAGTCCGCCTACAGGTGGGAGGTTGACTGACGACCTGGTGCAACCTGAACAACCTAGAGCTCAACGCGCTGAAGACAGTGGAGATGGTTGTGGACTTTAGGAAAAACTCAGCCTCACCTGCCCCCATCACCCTCTGTGACTCCACTATTGACACTGTGGAGTCTTTCCGCTTCCTGGGAACTATCATCTCCCAGGACCTCAAGTGAGAGCCAAACATCAGCTCCCTCATCAAGAAAGCACAGCAGAGGATGTACTTCCTACGGCAGCTGAAGAAATTCAGTCTGCCAAAGACAATGATGGTGCACTTCTACACAGCCATCATTGAGTCCATCCTCAGCTCCTCCATCACCATCTGGTACGCTACTGCCACTGCCAAGGACAAGGGCAGACTGCAGCGTGTCATTTGGTCTGCAGAGAAGGTGATCGACTGCAATCTCCCGTCTCTGCAGGACCTGTACACCTCCAGGATGCTGAGGCATGCAGGAAAGATTGTGGCTGATCCCTCCCAGCCCGGACACAAACTCTTTGAGACACTCCCCTCTGGCAGGAGACTGCGGTCCATCAGGACCAAAACCTCACGTCACAACAGTTTTTTCCCGTCTGCTGTCAGCCTTATTAAAAAGGCCCGGAACCCCCCCCCCCCGACACTCTTCACACTCCACTTTGACTCTACTTGTCATTGACATTGCCATAACTATATGTGTTACATTAACGCTCTGCTTGGACTTCCTTTTGAAAAAACACAGACTGTGCCTCTGTGAAAAAAAAAAAAAAAAAACTGACTTGTGTACATATATTTATATTGTTAGATTTTTTAATTACTGTTACAGTTTCTAATATTGTTATATATTTTACTTATTGTTATATTATTTACTTACTGATATATTTTTTACTTTTTGAATAGCTTTTTAATAGATGTGTCATGCACCAACCTCACCAAAGCAAATTCCTCGTATGTGTAAAATCGCACTTGGCAATAAAGCTTTTTCTGATTCTGATTCTGGTTCTGATTCTAAAGGCACTTGAAAAATCAAAGAAAATGATCTGGTCACGCTGCCTGGCCTGTTCAGGTGGGTATGGGCACGATGGAGCAGATGAGGGCATCATCCACTCTGACAGCTGGCTGGTGGGCAAACTGGGAGGGTCCAATGAGGGCTTGACCAGTGGCCAGAGGGAATCCAGGACCAGTCTTTGAAATGCCTTCGTGATGTGTGAAGTCATTTCTACTGGTCTGTAGTCGCTCATGGCACTGGGGCAGGACTTCTTTGGTACAGGAGCCAGACAATGTCTTCCACAACACCAGAACCTTCACCAGAATTAGGCTGAGGTTAAAGAGGTGTTAGAGTATGACACACAGCTGGGGGGCACCCTTGGGCTAATGCTTTTGTGACCGATTGCTTTGGCCTACTCAGTGCCCTCTTCACCTGGTCACCAGAGATGATGAGCAGATGGGAGGGGTTGTTGTTGCACTATGGCTGTTGGTCAGAGTGGTCAATGTGAGGCTGTGTGTCCAATCTGTTGAAGAAACAATTGAGCTCGTTGGCTGTGTCAATGTTCTCATCAACAGTGAGACTGCTGGGCTTGTACCCAGTGAGAGTCAGCATGCATCTCCTGACCTCCCTGGTGTCCTTCTGCTGCAACCTCTGCTCCAGTTTCCTCCTCTAGGCCAGCGTACCCTCTCTGATCTTCACTGACAGTTGCTTGTAGGCTCACTGAAATATATATGTGTGCCCTCTCGACCATTTAGATTCACGGATGGAGCCCTACTGGTTACTCCCAGGTCAGGGTTTGTGACGAAGGGTGTACGATTAAAGCCGCAACACTATGGGAGTCTCTATTGAAGTCTCTAGCTTCTTTCTTTCTTTTCTTCTTTCTTTAATCTTTTCTTTAAACTTTGAAAGCTTTTGGAAATGTTTAATATATGTTATTTATATTATTTGTATTCCTATTTATTTCATGTTATTCAGTTAATTTTATCTCCTTTACTTCTGTTTTTTTTTTTTCATTTGTAAATCACTTTGTAACATTGTTAAGAAAAGTGCTATATAAATAAACCTTATTATTATTATTACTTTTTTCTTTAGCTATCTTTGGTTGTAGCTGCTAGTTGCTGTTAGCTCAGCTACCTAGCGGCCCTATTAGCTGACTGGAGTGTGTGCCGACTGAGAGCTTGAAGCTCCAGGGGATGGCTGGTGCTCAGCAGTCTCCCAGTGAACACAGCCATACTGAGACCAAACACAGCCTCAGGGACAGAAGCAGGCTACTTTGATGACAGGGGAAATGATGCTAAAGTGATTTACGGCAGGCCGGGACAAGAGAGCTGTGAAACTGGAAAGCTATGAGAGGAAGGCCGGGCATCACCAGTGTGAAAAGCAGAGTCTAGAGCCGGACAATTTTCAGATCTAACTCAGAAAACCAAACCAGGGTTGGTAATCCTTCTAACACTTGAAAGACAAGATGGTTTTGCTGAGTTTCATTTTGTTTTTGTTGAATTTGAGTGAAGTGTGTTTTACAATGATTTAACTTGGCAACTTAGCTCATCCCAGTTTGCTAAAAGAGAGACACTTGAATTCAGGTGGTTTATTCGTAATAAGGAAAACAGGTGTAAGAATATTTCCTTTTTGATATTTTTTGAGTGTATTTTGTTTATTTTGTTTAAATGTAGCAAACTTGTTTACATATCCCAGCTGAAACTACAGGGGCCAAGACTGGCAAGACTATCGGACTATCACCTCTTGTGTCTAAAAAGTGATATTATAGGACACGACGGGTCAGAGCTAGATGGTTAGCATGCTAACTTCAGTAGATACACAACACACAACACAATACACAAACATCTTTGACATAATGTCAAAACTGTTTTTCAGCTCTTATTTTGCATTCTGTTGACAATGTTTTTGTTTTTGTTTTTTGTTTTTTTGGAATGGTTTAAACTAAAATTCTGGCAATATCTTACAAATTGTACTTTTAATGGACTCTTCCCTGAGCTTCCTGACAACAGTCTGTAGATTGAAGCAAGTCGTTTCAGATTTAGCAGTCAAGCATTTGTTTAAATAACCTCTATTCTATAAAACTGACTAGATTAAATAACAGAATCCATGCTAATGTTAAATGTTGTAATGAATTATTATTAATTTGAGAACCAATTTAACATATAAATATTACACAAACACATACCTTAAGGCGTTAGACTGAATATGTTGTATAAATTTTACTTGGTGTCATGATTTATGATTATGTTAAATAACTCTTATTCAGTCACTTATAATTTTCTTTTTATTGCTTAGTACAGGGAATAAGTAACAAAGAATCTGGTGCAGAGGTGTGTTTAATAAGATATTATTTATTAATTACTACAGATGTACATGAAAATTAAAACATGATATTTAGATCAGATGATCTTGCCCAGCCCTCAACTTGCAAACAAACAAAAAAAAAGTAAGTTCGTAGCATCTCCTCTTAAAAGTCTCCATGGGCCCCCAAGTCATCCAGCTACTCTTCAGACTTCAACCCATACCCCTGCTTGTCCATATTCTATAAACTGAGACTTGGGACTGTTCGGCTGAGCCAGAGACTGGCCTCTGAGATGTAGCGTGTTGCAGATTTTTGGAGATTCCTGCAGTGTGTCTTCTGATGTGTCCTGAGGGCTGACAGAAAGACAGACAGAGGCTCTCTGTGGCTGTCGCTGCTTGTCTCTATCTTTATTTTTCTCTTACACTTGGTCTCTGTCTTCCTCTACCTCTCTCTCCTTCTCACTGATGCCACTGTCTGTCTGGAGATTAATTAAACGGCTACCCAGCCAGCCACCACCACATCAGCCATCATCAGCCTCTCCTTGCCATCAGCTCCCTGCTACAGAGGCACTGGAAAGAGTGTATGTCTGTCTGTGTGCGTGCAGCTATACACTATTAAATATGTGCGTTTGTATTTTGCGTGTGTCCTATTCAGTGTGCATTTTGTGTGAGTTGTACACGGCTGCATGTCACTGACCTGTGTTTGAGTGTGTCCATTGCTGCATGTTGTGTCTGTGTAATTGTGTGTATACATGTATATATGGGTGTGTGTTTGTGAGTAGGAAATTAATTTTATGGGACATCTATGTCTGTGTTTATGAATGTGTGTGCAGAGTTATACAGTATGTGTGAATATGTGTCCAGCTGTTAGCAACTGCACAGAGTGTATATGTCTAATTATATTTGTTTTTATGCACTTGTTATGTTCAATACGAATGTATGTTTACGGTTCGCCTATATATACATGTATATACATTATGTGTGCATTCTGTGTGTATTTCAGTTCCTCTGGTGTACATGTGGGTTTTCTGCAGGATAAACAACGCTCCAGTAGAGAGTTGTGCCACAGTAGCAGTCAGCCATGTGGGGGGGCTGCGGTGGGATGTCGGATCTGAGTGTTTATTGTTTGCCATTATTGTTGTCATTATGGCTAGCGATGGCATCAGTGGTGTGTGTGCTCCAGCCAGTCTTATCATTACGCTGTGGTTCTCCAGTTGTCAATTTATTGTACAGACTCCTCTCAAGAATTTTCCCCGCTGTCATGCTGCTGAAGGCTTCCTCTTTCCCCTTCCCTTCAATTTCCCTCTTTCTTCTTTGTTCTTTTCAGTTCTTGCTATGCTTTAAGTGTGTGGACGTAATCTGTGTTGGGGGGTGGGGGGTCAGTAAAGCTGGCAGCTCAGACCGGCTCTGCTCGGCTTTTCAGGCCTTAATTGAGACATACTGTCAGAGTGACAAACGCATTTGCATGCGTTGTGTTTTTCAGGATGTGCTTTTTTTCAGCTGCTCACCACTGTGTTAATCAGCTCTCCATCACTCATATGAAGAAATGTGCACACATACACACAAATATAGTCTCATGTATACAGTATGCACAGTATGACATACTGTACATACAACTGCATAAGAAGGTGCTGGGGATGTGTGTTACTCCACATCCTGACAGTAATGAGAGGGGGAAAAAGAGGGAGTTGGAGAAGATACAAACTGGAACATTTAGCTGATATACTAAACTGATGCTGCCCCTTGAGAAGACTAAGAGTCTATAGCCATGTTAGCAGCTCTGTCAAGCTGTACTAAATGCTAATGTCAGCATGCTAACATGCTCACAATGATGCCAGCATGTTGATATTTAGCAGGTATGTTTAGAATTTTCATCATCTTAGTTTAGCATATTTGCATTCTGACATTTGGTCATTTTCAAACATGTTTCAATGAAATATTCCTCAACCACTGAATTGAATACTGTGACATATAGGAAAACTGCTGCTGCTAATTATGTCCACTGTCTGCTGGTGGTCTATGTCATGTAGAACTTCTATAACCACCTCAGTGCCTTCTCTCTCTGGTTAGAGAGCTAGTGCCTACATTTATCAGAATGAAATGTGCACAGTGTTTTCAACAGCAAACCCAAAAGACCAGCCTAGAGGAGAGATGGAGAGTGATTGAGAAATGTGATAACAACATATCACATGACACCATAGACTAGTTGGTGAACCAGGTCCGATATTTAGGAGCTAAAAAGCCAGATGAGGAGTTGGTGGGAATCAGTGAATATTTAGTTTTTTGATTCATGGACACAAATACAACCTTAAACAAGTAGTTATGTAACTCTGTGTCTGCTGCATGTGTGAAGGCAATAACATGTTCTAGAGTCCACTGTTAGTGGCCAAACAAAGATTACACATTGTTAAACAAACTGATAAACAATCTACCATCCTGGCAACATTACTTTATTATTTACTTTATTTATTACATACTACATGAACCATGTAGTCTTTGTTCTTGTTTCCTTGTAGATAGTTTTTGATTCAGTGTAGATAGATTGCTGCTATCGGGATCCCCCCGGAAGAGCTGGGGGAAGTGTCTAGGGAGAGTGAAGTCTGGGTGTCCCTGCTCAGACTGCTCCCCCCGCGACCCGGCCCCGGATAAGCGGGAGAAAATGGATGGATGGATGGATGGATGGATGGATGGATGGATGGATGGATGGATGGATGGATGGATGGATGGATTGCTGCTGTTGTTTTCGGGAGACACCCACCAGACATTAAGAGAAAAAGTAAAAGCTTACATGATCTGGCAGCAGATCAAATCTCTGATAAAATAAATCAATCAGTCTCAAAGAGAAATTAGACTTATTTGCAATATTTGCACTTTGAGTCATTGTGCCTCTCTCCTTTCAGAGCAACATTATTCAGTGGTTACACACATTCTTGCTGTTATTGGTGTGTCATGTTTTGGGGGGGAGTAAATGGAAATTTTGAGTGCATTTTGTAAAATATAATCCTGCTAATACCAGGTGGGAGAGCGACACCAGCCATACTTTGCATGCTGCAGAAGAACCAGATAATCTAACTGCGGTGCCTCTATTCACAATCTGCCCTCCTTTGTTGTCTGACCTTATCTATCTACTGAAAAAAGCCTCCCTCATACCAAATGCATTGTGCCTTGCATGTATAATCACATTATATTTGGGCCACACTGCTTTACCCCCTCAAACCCTATTCTACATTCAGTCAGGTCCAAGCTAAGCAACAGTGGGAGAATGTATCATAATGAATGCCAAAGCTGAGCACTAAGAGGTATTTTGTTCTTGAGGCTCTTAAGGAATATGGATTATGAATGAGGGCGGGATCAGACCTGCTGTGGTTTCAATATGTATGAATCTTTTCATATGCACTGAGCCCACTCCTTTATCTGCCACAGCAGGTGAGGATCAGGCAGTGCTTCTGACATTGGAGAAAAGCAGCCACATGGGTTAGGAGTTTTTAGCCCTGTGCAGGGCTAAAGAATATAATTTATTCTTCCATACTGTTATGTTAGGGAGCCATGTTTATTACTGACGTGGAACACAAATTAATCAGACATTTCAGTAATTTTCTTTGACATTACCAATGTCTATTTCTTCTAAAATCAGTATCAAAATCATCAAAATCAGTGTAGCCAGATTGGATGGTCAAAAAGAATTACATAGTAAAGTTGAGACAGAAAAATAACTGGAAAAGGAATTTACTTGGGTGATAAAAGGAGCCCAAATGACCCACCCAACCAAACCAAAACTATTTTTGCCACTGGACAGAATCTCTTTATCAAACAAAACAGTGCTGAGGCTCAGTGTTGTTTGTTGGTGCATAAAATCAATAAAAAGCAAAGCACTCATCCACCTCTGTTGACACTTGGGTTTAATTTCCTGAACTGGTGCTTCTGGCTTAGCCAGGTGCTTCATTAAAGTGTTGCCTATGAGAGGTCATGTCCTTGTCACTGTAGTTTCTATAAGGCACCTGTGGGAGCAGGGGCACAGCATGATGCTTTGCATGTGTTACACCATGCTAGCGAAGCTCCTGGCAGGTGAAAACAAGTGGCTGGTGACTCCTCATGTAGGCTATCAGAAGAAACACACGGCACCATCAGTATCATTGGGTCATTTTGTTGGAACTTAAGCTGTCAATGTTTTGAGTGTAGTACCATATATAATATTAGCCTTGAGCAGGATTTTCCCTGTAAATAAATAAATCAATCAAATTTCAATTAAAAAAATGGTTTCTTTTTATTTTACAAACTTCATGTTGCTTTCTGTGGCTCCAAAGCGAATTCCTTTGACAGTAGAAAGGTCTGGCCTAAGCCCTCACTGTCCATACATCCTATAAAGGCCCTTGCATGGCACCCTATCACTATACAAACTACAAATTTATTTGTAAATCACCATCATACAAAGATGCAACACAAAGTGCTTTACAAAACAGGATCATATGAAAATAAACAATAAGTAAAGAATAACAGCGACAAGTTGTTCCAAATTTGAGATAAAAATATAGAAAATAATAGTAATAATAGTAAAAATAATAATAAAAATTAAAAAAATATTATAAAGAAGTGCAGCAGTGCATAAGTGTGAGGCAGAGTGCAAAAGTTTCAGGCCTTTATCAGGAAAAAAAGAGCTTGGTCTGTACCAGCTCTATATGGAAAGTGTCCTGAGACAACTTCTGTTGTGATTTGGCGCTATACAAATAAAATTGAATTGAATTGAATTGAATTGAATTGAATTGAATTGAATTGAATTGAATTGAATTGAATTGAATTGAATTGAAACTGGGCTACAGTGAAGAAATACGTTTTCAGCTTTCTTTTAAAAATATTCAGCGGGCTGGCTTCCCTAATATCTAAAGGTAGTATGTACAAAAATGAGGCGCAATGGAAAGTCTGCGTCCCCAATGTTCTTTTGACTGTTGCTGGAAACCTCCAGTAGACCGGCAGCAGATGATCGCAGTGTTCCTGAAGGCAAACGAGGGAGTTAGCAATGTCGCTTTTTCCTAGTCCATTAAGGGCTTTGTATATGAGGAGGAGGACCTTAAAATCAATTCTGAATGTTACAGGAAGCCAGTGCAGAGCAGTTAAAACTGGACTAATGTGATTTTGGCCGAGCTGCAGAGTTTTAAATAAGCTGAAGTCTATCAGTGTTTTTTTTTTTTTCTTTTTAGTGTGCATTACAGGAATTGAGTTGCCTTGAAATAAAGGTATGAATCAGTTTTTCAGCAGCTTTTTGATTTATAAATGGTTGTACTTTCCTTTTGTTTTTAAGGTGGAAAAATAAAGTCTTCATCACCTTGTTGATGTGGAACTGGAAGCTTAGATGTGAGTCTAGGACGACACCAAGACTTGTAACCTCAGATTTAGTTAAAGTCGATGAGTAGAACTTCAGTTTTGTCCTCCTTTAAGTTGTGAAAGAAATTATTGCTCATCCATTAATTTATTTAATGTCACCAATAGCACCTACAGTGAGAACAGTAATGGACTAAGGCAGCTGTCTGTTTCTCGGACACGGGATCTCCAAGACTGACAAAAAGCATTCTCTCTTTGATATTTGTTTTAAACCAGTTTAATACATAGTCAGAAAGACCAACCAGCTTTTCAAGATGATTGATTATGATATCATGATTAATCGTATCAAAAGCTGCACATAGATCTAAGAGGACAAGAGCTGAGCAGAGCTTAGTCTGAGGACGCTGATGATTTTAGTCAGAGCGGTTTCTGTGCCATGGTTTGCTCTACAGCCTGACTGAAATTCCACCAGAATGTTATTTTCTTAAAAAAAAAAAAAAAAAAGTGTTAATTTGCATTGAAACTATCCTTTCCAATATCTTAGCGATTAATGGAACATTGGATAGTTAGTGAGATTATTATTATCTAGGTTGGGATTCTTTGGTACAGGTTTTATAACTGCTTTTTTGAGGGCATGTGGATGGATGGGGGCACTGCTGAATAGCTGGTCAATAGTGGATAATAAGTTTTCCAGTTTTCCTCCATTTTCTTTCAGCTGCTCAACGCATTCTTTTACTCTCATTAACACTGCTGTTGGGAGATTCTATCAGTTGCCCTCTTTTTAACTTTTTTAACCTTTTTATCATAAGTATTTTTGAAATTTCAACCCTTTTTTTACTACTTCTCATTACTTAAAGTATGATGAATGTTAGGAAAGTAGGCCTATGATAATAAATGTAACAAATGGGTATTTTTTATAATGCAAATTCCTAACATGTTGGGATGTCATCATAGTCATCAGCCATTAGCACCATCTGGAATACCTGAATTTTCCGTTAAATCAAATGCTCTTCAGGCATTAAATAGTCTGAAACAGACCACAAAATATCACTCTGGGCCAGACTGAAATATCACAACATGAGGCTGACATTTTGGATTTTTCATAAAATGTCTTCACAATTATTGGATGGTTTGCCATTAAATTTGATTCAGACATTCAAGTCTTCCTCAGCATCAATTGCAATAACCTGACTTTTCAGATAGCGCCATCATCGGGTCAAAATTGCAGTTATCCATGTCCAGTGTCCAATACTTTGGTCCATGACCAAATACCTGCAAAACTAATGGCGTCCCCATCAGCCAGAGCTGTACTTAGTGCTAAGAGCTAATTGGCAATGTTAGCGTGTTTACATGCTAAACTAAGATGGTGGACATGTAAAACATTACACTTGCTAAACATCAGCATGTTAGCATTTTTAGCATTACCATATCGTACAGCTGTGCCGAAGCCTAAGAGAACTACTAGCTCTGTTTGCTGGTTGTTGGCTGGAAACTCGTACAGCATGTACTGATTCCATACTACATTTTTAGTGCAGTATTTCCATACAGGAAAAAGTTACAAAATTACTCAAACCAGAGAAAATGCTGACAAAATATCAAATAAGTTTTGAGTGTACAGTTGACAGACACTATTTTCTCACACAGTAATGCACAAAGGAAATGGAGGAGCTTATGATGTGTATGTGTCCACCATATGAATTTGAGTCCCCTATTCACTCAATTTTAGCTGTGGTTTGGACTAAGCCAACTCCCTGTAAGAATATCTGGCTCTTAAGGTTAATGTTTCACTTCAACAACATGTCACTAACTGCAGCAACCTGAAGCAGTGTGTTTCGCAATAATACCCTTTAGGTCCAACTCTATTAGTGAGTCTTTCACATTGCACATTCATTCATTGTTTAAACAAAGATATTGATTAGTGCAAATGTAAGTGCTCCCAAACTCCTTGCGCATCTTATAAAGATGCTACTACTGTCCTAATGGAGCTGGGCAGCTGCCAGCTGTATTTTAACTGAAGTGTACCTGGAGAATATTACATAAGTAAATGCATATTGAATGAATCACAGCAACAAGTAACAGAAAACCAGGTTTATCTGACAGGCTGGTCTTCAGTGGCCCATTCAGTTTCAACTTAATTAAAGAAGCTTCATTTTTCACTTCTTACTTTCTACGTTCTTCCTCCTCCCTGCCATGTTGTCTGTCAGTCTGTCTCACTCTCTTTTTAAAGGCTGCTGCATGCCTCAAATTAAGTGCTGTTTGGATCTTTTGACAGAGTTGGAAACTCCTGTCCACTGGGTGGATTTAGCATCTACACTTGTATCAACTTTCTTGCCATGAAGAATTTTAAACCAGTTGTGAAAATGTGCAGTTTCTAGTGTGTTGTGTTGAAACTACTGTATCTGAGTTTGTGCTTCACACTTATACAAACGTAGAGTGGGTGTACAGTCCACAGTGGGGAAATGCTGAATGGAATACAGTGAAACTTTTTCATCTGACAAATGAAATTACTAGTAGTACCTTGAAAATGACCTTTAGTGGCTGTGTGAAAAATGACTGTAGTCTCACTGAAGCAACAGTGGAGGGTGACTGCATGGCATTATTATTATATAGAAGAACCATTTAAGGTAGCAGTGTACAAAGTGTCTGACTTTGACTCTAGACACCACAGTTCACACACAGTCCCCTCCAAATAGTCAGCACTGTTTTTTACCATGAAGAGAATAATTCCCTAACTTTAACCAAGTAGAATATGGTGTTAAACATTCACCACATTTTAACCATAGAGGTGATAGATGGACAGTGTTTCACTTATTACATGTTGTACAAATATATTTTTTGTTATACTATGATGGAATGTACTCACGTACTTACAAGTGTGTGTGTGTGTGTGTGTGTGTGTGTGTGTGTGTGTGTGTGTGTGTGTGTGTGTGTGTGTGTGTGTGTGTGTGTACAATATGCTTAAACATGGGAAACTGGGCTTCATATTGTAAGTGTTGTGAGCTTGATCATGCTTTAGTCCCTATGACCAGATACTGTAGACCTATTGGAAGAGGTGAAAATCTGGGCAACATTAAGTTTGTTTGTTTGTTTGTTTGTTTGTTTGTTTGTTTGTTTGTTTGTTTTTATAAACCCTATTTGTTGTTGCAAATTGGTAGTGTATAAACAGTAATTTCCAGGAGACAGGGCTGGACAGCCACACATGTACCAAGAATGAAGTAGATGGAACTATTTCTCCCCATTCAGTCAACTGCCATGCTGTCTTGTTGAATATGTGCAATTTTAGGTCAGTTATATAATCCAAGGCACAGATAACATGTAGTTTTGAGATATCACTGTAATACTATGCACCTCAGCCCCTAGATAAAATTCTATGTGGACCCTTCATAAAAAAGTTAAAGTGCCACTGCAGCAGGTTGTACTTGATATTTTCTGTTGTAATCAACAATCTGCCATTCCCTTCCTCTTTCATTGGAGATGACAAGCACATGTCCTGATGTGGCGACAGTGTATTTTGCCTGATGCTTAACTGATGTTCTCTCCTTAGTTTTACAGCCTGGTTATAATATCCCTCTGTGAATGACAGCCACCTTTGGGCTTTGGGAGTTCAGAAAAGGTCTGAAAAACTGCTGTTGGGTGTTGTTGTACTAAGTCATACAAAGTTGTTGTTTTAAGAATGCTGAAGCCTTAAATCCTCCTTCATGGACACCCTCATTGTCTTTCTGTCTGTTTCATCTTCCTTAGACTCTGCTGGAGCTTCTGGTGGCTCATATGTGCTGATATTTTACGTCTGATTATTTCCATGCTATTTCCAATAATAATAATTCACATTCATATATGTAACCATGTCCACCGCAGTGTAGGTGATGATTAGCAGGACAAAATGTGATATTAAAAAGTCCAGCATCTGCAAACGAACAAATGTGTAACCCTGATGTCACCCAGTGACTCCCCCTCCCTGACTGGCACTGAGCCACTTGGCTGAGCTATGTCGCTCCTCTTGACTAATTAGCTCTGTTGTTCTCCTCCTCCCAGATTCCCTGTGTTTCAAGTTGAAACAAACAGCACCAGGCTTACATGTTCACCTCCCCGTCTCCTCTATAATACAGGTATGAACAAGTCTGATTGAACAGCTTGCTTCATAGCGTTTACATCTGAGATGACTGTACAGACAGACAGGTTATTGGCAAATTAGGCCTCACTGCCCAACAGGTTACACCTAACAGTGTTTGTATGGTTTGAGCAGCTAGCTTGCTCATACAAGATATACAGTGCTCCCAAGCAAATACATTTCTGCAGTTTGACCATTTCTTTTTCATATGTAGCTATGTAGTTACAATCAGGGCATGTCTTTCAAGTACATTTACATACAGCAGCAACACACACACACACACTTGAGGACCCAAGCACAGAACAGGCTTGTTATGACATCAAAGCTAACGTGAGCTGAGCAAGTGCTGTAATTTAAACACACAAAAAAACACATGAAAAAACATGCAACTTACTACTCCTGTTATTTAGTTGGCTTCAAATGAGGCTTAACATTCATAGTTTCTCTTGACTGTCACTCAATGTTACAGAATAAGAGCAACATCACCCCCAGTCTGTGCTAGCATTATGTTAAACAGGCTAACCATTAAAATAAATAGTTTAACAACAATAAAACAAGGCAAAACTTGCTGCTTCCAAGTTTGAAGTCAGATCATGGACAGCCACTATTGATCTATCCTTGAGCTTGTACCATTAGCAGCCTTTGATGACAAAGCAGTGGGACATACGAATGTTAAAATGCATTCAGTTTTCTGCCTTGCTGTGGGGACATTTATGTCACATTTCCATCAAAAATAAATGTAATCCATTGGATGTTGACATCCTCAGAGGTGGGCATCACGGTCACCTAGGCAGAGGATGGTCACTGAGCTGTACAGTAGGTGGTGATGTGTTATATAATGATGTAGGCCAGTAATGGAAGAAACGACTGGACTGCTGACAAAGTGTTTCAGGCAGTTCAGGAGCAGTGTGAGAGAATAACTCTCTTTGCTGTGGACTTTTAGCTTTGTTACTTTGCAGATATTCACATGCGCAAAGAAGCTATGTAACACACCAAAGAAAAGGGAAAAACCCCAAAAGCATAAAATGGCCAGTTTAAAGTATCAAAACTAAAAGTACTTGTACCGCAGAAAACTGGCCACTTCAAAGACTTCCTCCAAGTCCTCCCTGAAAAAGGCAAATTTCCCAGCTCTTTTGATTTTTGTGCAGTAACAAAACAAGTAGCTACTGTACCAATACACATGTTTTTCATGTATAGTTTCTCATTTTGTCTTAGTTGTAGTATTTTGCTCTGCCACCTTGTGATGTTGCAGCAGGCTTCATCCCTTGCAAGGCCCATTTGCATTGTTGTGCACAATCCTTGTTACAGATATCTGGAAGGCCTAAACCACATGCCAATTTGATTCATGTTGTCAGCATATGATACTCAACAAAGTAAAGATTTTAAAAACCATGACTGTGATTTAGGAGATTGGACAGGAAATGTAACCACAATGATCACAATACTATACATTAAAACAGTGTGTCAGATATTATTTCAAAAAAAATGTTAGTTATTAAGTTAGAGCAGCTTATACCTGAATCCAGTGATTTGTTAATGTCTAACTTAAAGTCATCAAATGTTTCAAACAAGTGTGAGTTTGTTATTAGTTTGTATGTCTCCTTTGCTACAGAGTTTAATCCAAATCTAAAAGCAGTTTTGCCACAGTTGTTTATCTTGAAGAGCAGGGAATAAAAGGAAACATAATGGGAGAGTTACATAACCATTTTAATTGATTTCTGCTACAAGCAATTTTTTATGGCTGTGTTCCTCTACACTAAACCTGTGTAGTGTCAGGTGTTGACTTGTATCCTTCATTTAAACCATGTCATTAAAGGTTTTAAAACTTTATTATTTTTTATGTATATATATCATTTTATCATTATTTTTGTCAGTTAGAATATTGTAATTATTAAATGAATTACTGAGATTGGGGAAAATGGTGATGTTACTATGACTCATGCAGACCAGAACCAAGCTGAATTAACTGGTATAGTTGTGTCATGGTAACATACAGTATTCATACAATGAAGTAAATGTTTGTTTCTCTTTTTCAAAATTAGATATGGATTAGCTTCAGTGGTGTGTGTGTGTGTGTGTGTGTGTGTGTGTGTGTGTGTGTGTGTGTGTGTGTGTGTGTGTGTGTGTGTGTGTGTGTGTGTGTCTGACGAGATGTGTGCAGTTCAGTGTGTACATGCATGTGTGTTTAGAGTGTGAGAGGTCCTCACAGCTGTGCACCTATGTGAGTGTGTTTGTGTGTGGTGTGTGCATTTGGATGTGGTGTGCATATCTATTCCTGGGCCGGGGGATCCTCTCCTGCAGGTCTAATTACTTTAATGAGGGACGTCTCCCTCTCTATCAGCCCTACCCAAGGGTACACATTAACATTCCCCCCACATAGTCATACACACCAACACTCACAATTAACCACAAATTCATCAGCAGAGTAAATACTCTATTGCCTTCATGTGAAACTTACTCCTCACTTAAACTCTTACTTCCGTGAGAAAGTCCCCACCCCCCCACCCCCCGAGTCAATCAATTCAGCCCAGACTCAACTTGACTCCGGTGCGGTACTTTAAGTCTGTCTGTCTTCACTTCCAGTAGACACTTAAAGGTGAGGAGACACCAGGGTTTTTTTTAACAGATCAGACAATATGCAATTGAGTCATTATTCGGCTGTGCTGTATCACTCTCACCCTATCGTCCAATTTAGAATCCAAGAAAGGGGCTGTCAGCTGGATATCTAATGATGTTTCTGTTGTGACCCGCAACTATTACCCATGCTGTGTGTGTGTGTGTGTGTGTGTGTGTGTGTGTGTGTGTGTGTGTGTGTGTGTGTGTGAGAGAGAGAGAGAGAGAGTTTTCATGTGTGTGTCTGTGTGAGTGTATTAAGCTTCAGAGAGCAGTCTAGCGTTGCCAAGAGACACTGCAGGCACCACTAAGGGCCACAGCTTTATTCATGAGAGAGATGTGGAAGCTGGGAGGGTTAGTTATTTAAACTGATCTGATGAGCAAAGCCCAAGGATGTGAAATAAACACATTGAAACTTGGATGTTCTCCTTCTGCTTCTCTGTGCTCAGTCATAGCTGCAGCCTGTCTGTCCTCTGGTGGTCATAACAAGGAACTGCAACACAGCACAATCAGGAGAAAAGATGGAGACAGAAGATTTGACCAACCATCATGAAACATTCCTTGTTGTTCTCTAAGATTTGCCCTAGATGTTAAGGTCAAGAAGAGAATGGAGAAAGTTAGATTCAGATTTCTTGTGAAACTAGACTCATACCAGAAGCTAGAAGTCAGGATATCTCTGCCTCTGCTGCTTTGATGCTTTTGACCATTCTTAAAAAAAAAGGTAAAAATCTGTCTTGTGGGACACACTACTTTGCCATGGCCTCTCTTTTGATCACATCAGCTGCAGAAATTAGTCTCTGCTTATATACTTCAAACAAAAAGCATTTTTCCTCGACATGTACTGTACTGTACTCGCTACTTGATGATTCAACTTCATACCATATATGACGGAAAATAACTACTATAAAACAGTGACAGAGAATGGCAGCAAGGATTCCCTGAGGGCGAGTGCTATGCAGGCAAAAATAAGGGCATTCAAATGCTAAAACAGACTGAGAGGAGGTGCACATATCAAGATATAACCTTTAAATGGAAGAGTCTAGTGCGGTGTGTTTTAGTTATAAGCATCTTGTACAGGCAAACTGAAGAAAGGGGGTCAAACGCCTTATGAAGTGGGTGATGAAAAACACACTAAAAATGACAGTCATTTTGCCGTTTACCTTGACCATTTTTGTCCCACTGCCACAATGCAGTGAGTAAGAACAGATTTAATAAATCGTAGATAAATCAAATCAGTGGATCAACACACACTTAAAGATGGTCTTTGAGCTTGTCGTCGCTTTGCAGGTCAGTGATTTCATGCTGAAGGTTGTCAGGGACATCAGCTAGTTCCAGATCAAATTAGCAAAGGTTGTTTAGTTTCTTTAGTTTACTTTTCATATCCTGAAACCTCTCACCAAATGCCTGAAGAACTTTTCACCCTCACCAGCATATTCAGATGTCATACAGGCTTTTGTTCCTGCAGAGTAGGAGAATGCACTGTGTCCTCTTTCCAGCTGCACTGCCACAGCTTTAATTTTGCTTTAAATGATTTCATGTTGGAGTGCAGAGAGTCAAGATGCTGGCTGGAGCCTGAGGTTTAAGTCTGAGAGGTTCTTGGTAATGTCCACTATGAAGGCCAAATCACACAGACACTTGCCATCACTGAGTTTCCACCACAGATTTTACCTTCATCTCCATGAAATATTCCAAACAGAGTATTTTACTTTGTCTGGTGCTAGCAGCGACAACAGCAGCAACAAGGCTCCTTCACAAATTCTTGAGAGAGAGAGAGAGAGAGAGAGAGAGAGAGAGAGAGAGAGAGAGAGACTTTACTGACTTTGTAAATTATGTCAACTAGTATTCTTTATTTTATTTGTAGTATTCTTTGAAATGTATATGCAGCATAGTGAGTGTAGTCATAGTAACTTGTGGTGTCCTGCAGGCTCATGGGTGGACGCAATGCATGACAAATTAGTAGAAACTTCATCATCATTGTCATCAATATAAAATTGGTCGTGATAAGGTCTTTATAGCCACAAATACGAATTAGCTAGCAGAGCAAAACACATAGTAGAATATCAAGTGTTCCGTAATGCAGCCTTTGTCAGGCAGAGTTGAGATAGGGGACTTTACAAAGAAAGCCCACCTGGCTAAATGAATAGGCAATGTTGTCAGGGTTTAGAGGAGTCAGTCGGCTGTGAGGCTGCCGTATAATACAGCTGCTGTCAGCACTGACAAGTCTCAGAAATACACACCTCTAATCTCAACCCCCCTTTCTTCTTCCCCTCAACCATAACACACAGAAAAAATGACACCCCGTGCAAATATTAAACATCTTCCAAGGCCTATTCCATTATCTTCTTTTCTCTAACACTGTTTTACCCCGCCTCCCCCCTTCCTGCACTCTCTCTCCTTCTCCATATCTCTCTCCCATCTTGTCTTGTCCTTGTCTCCTCAGAAGCCCTGGCAGCCGGATCATCTCTGTCTCTTAGTGTCAATTAAAAGTGAAATATCTGCATTTGTCAACATATCATTTGTGCTGGGCCCGTGATGCACTGCTGATTTGTCGGCCGATTCCTGACACCGGGGAGGGAATGCCGAGGCGGCAGTCTCCCTCATTAGACCTGGAGCTGGCACCATGATGGCTGACACCGCCGGGAGGCTTCGCTCCCCGCCGACATGATACTAACCCAGGAACAGGCCTCGTCTGTCAGTCCTGTCACTTGCCAGCCAGCCATCCAGTCAGGGAGAGCGAGGGGCAGATGGGTGGAGGAGGAGGTGCACGCAGTTGAGGGGGGGTCAGGGAGGGAGAGGACCAGGGAGGGAGTGACTATAATGAAGTTTATTTGTATAGCAAAATGTCAATAGATGTCATATTGTCTGAAGGACGTGTGGCCATGGTTGACATTTTAGAGTGGTGATAGCAAATGGTGAATTGATCTAAGAATGATCTTAAATCAGGATAATACTCCCAGTAATATTAGGAGCATGAGTATGAGCATACTTTATGGATACCAAGTTTCATGGGACTATGGGCAGTATTTGTGAAGATATGAAGTGTTGGGTTGACATCTTCAGCAAAGTAGAAAATGAGAGTGAACATTATCATTAAAATATGAAAAAATAGATAAATAAATAAACTACCAGAATGAGAGTATATATGAATAAGCAGATTTTAGCAATAGAGTAAAATAGAACCAATTGTCTAAGCGTCCGCACTCAGCCAGGTCCATCAGAATTAAAATCTTTGCCTAAAATGTAAAAAGCAATTTGAAAATATGGTGTGTGTAATTCTTTATTTTCTTATCCCATAAAATCCCATAAAAAGACCAAATCCAGTAAAATCCATCTCAGTATTTTTTTACTTCCCTGCCCTGTGTGTGACACTCTTGCCCCTGCAGTTTTCAGCAAAGGGCACCCAAACAGGAGTTTAATGGCATACTGTTGTGAACTATTTTCAGAGAGAATTTGAGGGACTGCAGGACAGCATGTGGGGTTTAGTCAAAACAAACTATAGTGTGTGCATTCATAGTAATGAAGGAAAATGTCACCAAGTTCAGCAGGTGACAAACTTACCAATTGGCAATATTTTTGGACAACAGTGGAGTTCTGCTGACACGCTGACTTGCTGAGGTGTGCGTGTTGTCTCATTTCCGGTTGCTATGTTAGTGGTGGTATACTTCCGCTGCTCTAGCTTGTATAAGTTAAAATTGCTTAATTCCTCACTACAGTGGGTAATTACACATTACACATTTAAACATGTATTTGTTCTGCTCAAGCTCTTATAACTCTCTCTTTTAACAACTTCCTTGCTAATTCCACTGTTGTTTACGCACTTCTACTAGCTACCTTAGCTTAGCAGTCAGCAGATGTGTAACTATTCCTCTGTCTCCTTTAGTGAGTCTGGCACATGTAGTAAATGTAGTTTATTAGCTGTGTTGGATGCAACATTTAGTCAGCTGGAAGCGTGGCTCTGCACCATGGAAACTCAATCATTACCACCCAAAACCCCATAAAGATTGTCTCTGACCCCCACCACATTAAATTAATTAAATCGAAAGTAAACAGAAGAGGAGGTATCCATAAAAACCTAATAAAGATAGCACCACCACTGTAACAGTACAACTAGACAGGAGAATGAAATGCGGATTCTAATATTGAATTATTTGTATTATTGAAACCTGCGCTGTCATGAAAAGTATGTTAGTATGTATGAAACTGCTCCCATCAGTCATTCTAATACTCACATTCGTCGAGGCTATAGTGTGCTGCGCTCCTGATCTATATTCTGAGTTTTTAGCTGAATTCTCTGAGTTTTGATCAAGTTTAGTTCTTGAAACAGATAAAGTCATTATTGGGGTGATTTTAATATTCATGGACATTAACCACACGCTTCGCATTATTCAGACACTAGATGTCCATCTGACATATAAAATGACAGTATAGGTAGTGTTAACCTAATTAATTTAGCAAGATTGGGTGTCTCTGTCTGTCATATGGCCCTATATTCATGTGTTAATACCAGGTGAAAATGAGGATTAGACATCAAAAAGTGTGTGTTTGTGTGGAGTAGAGGTGACAAAGGGATTGACTGTTAGTGTGTCCATCTCTCTCTGTGGACAAAGTGCTCACTTACGGTTGTTTAATTAAGACACATTCAGCATAACACTTATTCCCTCGTCTCAGTCTGTGAGGACGAAGCACTGTTGTCTGTTGTAGACCCACTGAGGCTGGTAAGACAGATGGTATAACGGTTAAAAATAGTTAAGAGTTACATTTAAAACTACAAGTCAGTTGGGATCATTATGACAATAGAATTTCTTGTCGACTTGTTACATCATTTTTGAGTTTCCAATTTCAATATTTCAAAAGCGACTAACTGCCAAGGTGACTGTATGTGTTTCTTTGGAGAACAATTCCTCAGCCTTTTCGAACTTACTTTGGAACAGAGAGATGATCTCAGGGTTTCATTCCAGCATTCCTGGCCCCTCCATCCCCACACTGTGGGATAAGGGAGGAAGAGGAGGAGGAGGATGCTTTTGCAGCTTCACTTTCCATCATTAGGGAGGAGAAGCACTGACCAAGTCGGCAGCCAGCCTGGGTGGGAGTCACTCAGAGACACAAAGGAATGCACCATTATAGCTTCAAAGAGAGGACTGAGGGAGGGACGGAGGGAGGGAGGGAGGGGCGAGGGTGAGCAGTGCGAAGTGGGAAAAGAAGATGTTTTATAAAAAGGAGGGGGTGTGAGGAGAATGTGGAGGGGGTCCAACAGTTTGTCTAATATATTTTTAAGGCAGATATCAATGTTTGTTGTTTGTTTGTTGATTTGTTTCAGGAAAGCAGGTGTTACTGATCATCCAGATATTTCTTGGGACTGGTGATGTAATATATTTTAGTTTGAACAAATATGTTTGGCAAAACCCCAAACAGTCCTGTACACTCACTCATTTCCTCCATCCTTGATAGATGGAGGTTTTCTGCTCTTGAGGGACTGTTTAATGGATGATTTCAATATCAGTGACATCTAGCTTCCTTAGAAAACTTGAAACTTAAACTAAAAACGTGATGTAATCTTTGTCAAACAGTGTTGTTATTTGTAAATAAACATTAAATAACACCCCTCATTAAGAAATTAAGCTAAAATATTGTGCTGTGTGTTTATTTTGTCATTACTCTGTCACAATAGATTTTCAGTTTCCTGTTTGATTGCAGTCTTAGCTTCTCCGGTAAATACTTGTGATCTTGGAAACGCATGAATGTCTGAGAAGAGTGCTGCTGTATCAGTCTCTTTCAATAAAACCAATCTGTTAATCTTTGAACCACTTTGTTCATTTATTTTTTTAATGGCACTCCCCTCCCTTTGGAAAAAAACTGTACCTCATATTAAGTATATGTGTATGAATTTAAAAAAGTGAAAATAAAATATATTTTTTTAAAACAAAATCAAATATAGAAGTTTTTTACTCAATGAAAACATCCACCGCAGACATTCATTTTCTTTGTTTTATTTTTCCTTGATCTTTAAGACACATTTCACACCCTCCAACTTTGATTCCAATCAAATTGCCATTTCCCACCATATGCACAAAATTACTATCCACTTGGATTGAAAGTATACATCTTACTTTATGAACAAATATCCTCATAGTGTTCTGAGTACAAATGAAGAGTTTTATTCCAAAATGAGGAATTCACCTTTTAGAGAACAGTGAATACTGAGTAATCACTAAGCAAACAGACACAGGAGTGTAGTGTGTGTACTGAGTCCTGGGTTTCTTCATTAGTATCACTCACAAACAAACTGAATCCTGTCTTTAAACAACTCCAGGGAATTATTATTTCCAAAAGTGGATATATAATATTTTGGAATAGAACTCCTCATGTAATCTACAGTGTGCTGTACATGGTACAGCTTTAGTAAAAACAACTCCAGTGTTAAATCACTACCATTCTGTACATTGTGTGTACTCATCTGTCCTATGTATGCTCTGTTGTTTAGTCTCACCACATCACCATACTGTCTGAACAATACCACAGTGCTTTTAATAACATATGAATATTTGAGCAGAGCTGTGTCCCTGTACACTTGACATGCGCGTTCTGCCACTGACCTCTCCTTTGAATTACAGATTACAAAAAGGCTTTAGTCTGTCTAAACAAGCAACATAAAAACATGGATGCAGGAGAACATGAAGGCACATACTATCACCTCATCACGCACATACCCATACATTCCCTGCAGTCATTTTAATAGAGTGTTAAGTGATTTCTGACCTTTATCAGTCCCTACAGGAATGACAACAACACTGCATCCTCATACTCAGTCAGAAAAGCAGCAGCAGGCTGTGAGGTTGGGTTTGAATGTACTCTATAGCATCTTTTTCTAATCAGCACTTGTAAACCATATATGATTCCTGTGTTCACAAGGAAACCACGTTTACATGAACATGACTTAAAATGTAAACCTAACTTACAGTCAGGTGGACACACTACACTTATGGGGTGTGAGTTTGGGTTGGTGTAGAGAAGAGGTCATCAGGGTCAACTCAACTCAGAGGAACTGAGACCCAGCCGGGGAACAGACCTGGACCAGGGCCACAAGATACTCGAGGTCAGAAGGGTCTCATTTTACTGCCACTGCTCTTGGGTCAGTGTCAGTCTAATACTTGAATGGCATAACCATGGCAGGACAAAATATGTGAGGAGATCAGTCCCCATCAGACCTGATCTCTAACAAATATTTATTTATTGAAAAAGGGTTTTGGTCAGTTTTCTGGTGACTGGCCAGAAGTATGTGGACACCTAAACATTGCCCCCACATCTTACTGCTGAATATTTGATTCCAAAACCATAAACATTATTGTGCTGCCACACTTCCAGTTTCAGTCTCTCAACCAGATGTTGGAACGTGGCTGCAGGGATTTACTCCCATTCAGAATAGGATACATCACCCTGATGTTGGGTGATAAGGTTTTGCTCTCATTTGATGTTCCAGTTCATCCACAAGGTGTTAAGATCAGGGCTCTGTACAGACCAGTCAAGTTCTTCCACACTAAACTGGGAAAGCCATATCTTTATGCAGCTGTTTTTTTCTGAGACATTTTCATGGGAAGGAAACAGGAAGGTGATAAACACAAACTGTCACAAAGTTGGAAGCACAATGTTATCTAACAATGAAAAACAGCTTGAAACCAAAAGCATGCAGACATGATGTTCAGATGTAAGCAATACTGGTTCAGTTGAACTAGATCAGACGAAATAAAGTCAAAGTACACTTTTAAATCGAGAAAGAAATTGTCATTGGCGATTGGTAACAGTCCTAACTAAAACATGATCATGGGCAAAATTCTACTTATTATTCTTTTAAAATGACATTTATACTGTACTACAGTCAACAGTAATGACCATTGTCTTTCTGGTTCATATTCAGCTGTGACTTGCATGTCACTGCCATTTCACAAACTGTTCTGTTGCCATGAAACTGGTACAAAACGTCAGTCAGTAATTCATATCACACCAGCACCTTTAGTTATTTGTAAAAGCATCCTGGTTAAATGGTTTCATAAAGTTAGCAGCACTGGTGAGTACAGAGAGAAAGGCAAGTGGGTGGGATTTTCTGAAGTAAGAATGTGAGTGGCATCGCAGTTTAAGGGCTAATTCTCATCTTAAGAATTTAAGAAACTCAGCATTACTTTTAGGGACAAGAGCAGCCTGATTAGTATTTGTGAAACATTATCCCAAATCTAGAGTACAGGACTGTTTGGATCAGCTACATAAGATGGTAATATGGAAAATGATGACTTGACATTTTTTTATTGATATGACAACTAGTGCAACATTTGGGAAATACACTTCTTTTTTTTTCTTCTGCTTTTTTTGAGAGACAGACTAGAAGACGGATATCAGTCTCATGTGAGTGTGTTTCTGTAAGAGGGAGCTGGAGTCAGTGAGCCTAGCTCTGTCCGAAGTGTCAACATACAAACACATGTCAAGTTGGCTAATTAAGATATTTTATCTTATTTGTTTAATCCGCACACTAAAAGAAGAGTAAAAATGGCAACTTGTTTCCTGACTTCAGCTCCATACTTACTGTTACTGTTTACCATCTTGCTCTTGAGAAAATAAGCGAAGTGGGTTTCCATAAACATAAAATTATTCCTTTAAATTAGCTACAATTCAAGTAGACATAATTTGCGAAATTAAACTCTCACGTTTTTTGTTTCCTGACACTCGAACGACATTATTTATGTCTATAAATACTGATGTGTCCACCGTAGACCACAGCAATAAGATTCATACAATTAAATACTGTTCCTCTTGAAAATATTCCAAAAAAAGAAAATACAGTGACTTGAGTTTTTGCATTATACACAACGAAATGGACATAGCAATCATAGTATCTTAACACATGAACAAAGAATGGGCAAAGCAGGTAGCCTGTTGATCCATACAGTGCACACTGACAATATAATACAGCAGTTATTAACACAACAGTTTTTGACTCCTGCAGCACATCCAGTTTGGAGGTCTGGATTCGTGTTCCATCATGTCAACTGTTTGCCCCTTTTTATTCCCATTACAGACTGCAGCAGCTTAGATACAGTGAAAAGAAATGGACTGAATGAAAACCTACAGACACATCATGGAAGAATGCTGCCTTCAACCTAAGATTTTCCAATGGGACAGTGATTATTTAATATACATTACGTACCTGAAATCACCAGAGCTTGAGGCGATATCACGGCAAATTAAAATGCCCAATTCAGCAAAAGAGAATATGAGGTTTCCAAAACACACTGCTTCTTCAATTTTTTTTTCAATCTTCATTTTGCAACTGCTGCCACAAGTTTTTTAAGACAAGATAAAGTTAAATTTATGGTGAAAGGACAGAAAAAAAATAGGAAATCAGGTGGCACAACTCACTATAGCAGGAGTTGAAGCCATGCAGTATCAGTATTACCACCAAGATAGAGGATTTAAATTAGTGTCTCCAAAAAATCTCCTTTGTATATGTAATGCAATACTACTACAAAGAGTTGGTGATGAAATGGCTCCCCTGACAATACAGTGGAATCTATACTCATGCAAATTTAACTCTGTAATTTGTTTTTTGCTTCAAATGTATTTCTCTCCCTCACACGTTTATCTTTCACCTGTCGTGCAAAACAGAATCAGTAGAGGAATCTACAGAGGAAGGTTTGAAGGTTTTGCTTTGCTAAAGCATAAATGATGGATTAATTGCCCTTACAAGGCCAGATGTCAGAGAATTTCAGTTTCAGTGACTTTCAGCCAGTGTGAGTAAATTTCTTAAGATCCACAGACTTTTGGCCTTTCCTTTAGTTTAAGCAGTCTTCATATTGTTTTGGTTCCATGAGATTTAAGTTTGAGATAGTCTTCAAGACTCAAACTTTCAAAGGGAAAGTCAGAGTCAGCGCATGCTCAGACCATACTCTCCCCAACAGGATAGTCTGAATAATCAGTGCTGTCTCTCTCAGCCTATGGTCTTGACCTGTCCATTTCTGAGGCTTCAACATCAGTAGTTTTCCCAGGTGGATGATCAGTCATTGATTTCGAATCCACACTACAAGGCATATACCCTTTATTATATGTAAACATCCACTGGATGTGAGGCTGTGAGGCAGGGCTGCAGGCCTCAGATCAGCCTCTCCTCTGGGGGAACTTTGAGAACACTGCCCATCTCCAACCTGGCACCAGCCACCTCCTGTGAGCTGGGGCTGTACGTGCCCTCTGACTGACGCTTCTTCCGTGCTGTCATGATGAGGAAAAACACCACCAGGATGGCCAGTAACACACACAGGGTTGTCAGGGGGATGGTCACTGCCAGCCAGGGGATTCGCTCCCTATGCTCCTCTTTCTGCAAGAGGACAGGACAGAATGTGATGTATAGACTGTACATTTTGTGTGTGTGTGTGTGTGTGTGTGTGTGTGTGTGTGTGTGTGTGTGTGTGTGTGTGTGTGTGTGTGTGTGTGTGTGTAAGTAGATGTAATTCACATAGAAAAACAGTGTTTCATAAATTATGCACTGTAGAATTTCAAGGAAGATGTAGTGTGAAAAGTTAGGATCCCTTATCTGAATGAAAATCAGGATAAACACCACCCAAAGGTATTATACATACAGAATATTGTGAATCTGATCTGACTGCTGTTTCTAATTTCTGTTGTCAGGCAAAACATGTAAAACATCATTTTAGAAAGGTAAAAAGTGCAAATGGAAAGCGTAAATAAAAATCCTAATAGTAAATGTAACAACTAACTTTCTTCGTCTTAAAATTCTGCACATCAAAGATACACAAGGACAATTCCAAAAAATTTGACACCCCGTGTGATTTTCACATCTTGTTTGACCTATATTGAATACAGTACAAACTGTTAAACTTAATTGTTTGTTGTTGTAAAAATGCACTCATTGTCAATATGATGCCAGCAACACGTTTCAAACAATTTGGGACAGGAGCAACAAAAGTGAGAAACTGGGAATATTGTGGAACGCTCCAAAAACACCTGTTTGGAACATTCCACAGGTAAACAGGTTCATTGGTAACAGGTGATGGTATCATGATTGGGGCATCCTCGAAAGGCTCAGTTCACAAGTGAGGGTGGGATGTGGTTCTTTCCTCACACAAGATCACATGAGCCAAGAATCCATCTTGCCAGGCTTCAAGTTATGTGCTTGTGGCTCAACCACGGTGGACTGGACCAATCAGTGTCATAGGAGGAACTACTGACAGCTATGGGCAGGCGTGGTTTAGGATGGGTCAACAGCAACATGTAGATGCTGCAAGACCATCACTTCTATCAGGATTGGAGAGTATTTCATTGAAAGAAGAGCATAGAAGACCACTGACGGCTTATCTCTCAGGAAACGATGTTTTTGCTCTGTTCTTGACTGATGATTCATTGATCTGCTTGGCTGAACTTAGCCCATGATAGATGTTGATAGGCGGATGGTTCACGCAATCACCAGCCAAGTATTTTTGAGAATGCCTGCCCTTTTCCACACTGTTCTCACGGATGACCTTCCAGATGGCTCTGTGCAACAAACAACCTGACAAGTCAGATTAGCAAAGTTCACCACAGTGAAAAACTGTGTGGGGCAAACAGTCCAGTGATTTTAGAACAACGATTCTCAGTGCACAAGTGAAAGACATTAAGTGATTTCACCATCTAATTCATATCATCAAAAGATTCAGAGGTGGAGGAGAATATAATTGTCATAATGTCAGGGGCAAGGCCAAAAACCAACAAATGAATGCCTGTGACCTTCAATCCCTCAGACAGCATTCCATTCGATTAAAAACTGACTGTATGAAGGATATAACTACAGGGGCTCAGGAACAAATCGAAAACCATTGTGGGTCAACACAGTTCATCGCCGCGTCTGCAAATGCAAGTCAAGATTCAAAGCAAAAATCAAAACCATAAATCAACAATATCCAGACGCCACTGACTTCTCTGGATCCGAACTCATCTTACTGGCGCTGTGTTTTGACCATCCAGACTGTTATTCAAAAGTCAGCATCTGTGACGGTACAGTATAGGGGTGTCGTTGGTGTCCACGGCACCAACTGCTTTTGGACCAGTATAAGCTGCTATTGAGATGACGTCTTTTTCAGGGACATCGCTGCTTATTCGAGCAAGACGATGCCAAGCTGCATTCTGCATGTGTTACAACAGCACAGCTTCTTTGTAAAAGAGTGCAGGTACTAGACTGGCCTGCAGCCCAGATCAGTCTCCCATTGAACATGTGTGGCGCACTATAAGGAGCAAAATGCGACAAAGGAGACCATGGACGATTGAGCAACGACAGCCATATACCAAGTAAGAATGGGAAAAACTTTCACTTCCAAAACCTCAACAGTGTCCTCAGTTCTCAAATGCTGACTGAGTATTAAAAGAAACACAGTGGTAAACATACTCCTGTCCCAACATGTGGCAGGCATCCAATACAGAGTGAGTGGATATTTACCAAAAACAGTATAGTGACATTAAACATGAAATAATTTGCCTTGTACTGTATTCAATTGAATATATGTCAAACACAATTTGCAAATTATTGCTTTCCATGTTTATTTACATTTTACACAGTGTCTTTTTGGAATTAGGATTAAACAACATGCTGTACATTTAAGCACTGTATGTTCATATCCTTTAGCATGTCTTGTAATGTTTCTATCTTTATTTTTAATACTGAATGCCGGTAATACTTTTGCTGTTACTTTGGGAGCTGGAAATAAAGGAAATTTTCCGGCGTCGCCCCCTCTTTATTGAGTATGGGTAAGAGTCCACCTTCCTCTCATGTTCATCCGCTTTCTGCTTCTATGTATCACTTGACTGAATGACTCCTTGTCAATAGATGTTACCGCTAGTTTTCTAGAAACTCCCACCTACCATGCCGGAGGTTAAAAATCTGTGACATTTATGGTAAAATATTTAAATAGAAGGACAGCTGGAGAGAAAGGTAAAATATGACAGATCCTGGATAAAACAGGGGGGTGGACAGGTCTGCCTGTATTTGTGTACAATAGATAGATTCATTTGTTGTGTCCCTGTCTTGGTACATTTTGCCACACATCATCCATGCTTTACACCAGTGGTTGCCAACCTGGGGGGGCGCCAGAGATGACAGGGGATGCACACAATTTTGTCTGCGCTGAGTTTGTGAGGTTACCAAAATTATATCTGTGCATATTAAATTTATAAAATCCCAATAACACACCCAATTGGATAATTACAACTCTGTATAATCCAAATTAAAACATATTTTTGTTCCACATTTAAATTCATTAAGCTATTTATTACCTATGATTTATTTTTGCAAATAAAAGTTTGTAATTAATCACTTTATTCTTTTAGAGTGTGTATGCATGTAGGAGTTGGGGTTGGGGGGGCCTGGGTTGTCTTGGACACAGGCAAGGGGGGCTTCAAGGAAAAAAGGTTGTGAACCACTGCTTTACACCATGGTGCTGTAATCCGGCTTTCCTTTTCTTTTATTATAATAATTATATTATTCTTTACTGTACTTTATTAGCATTTACAGTTTTATCATATTAATTATAATAATAATCCCAAAAATATTCTAACCTCTTCACCTTCAGTTATACAGTATCATATCTTCATTTAGCGATTTTGAATTGTTAATCCTCACTTAAAAGTTTGCATGAAAAGTTTCTTCGTGTGCTAGAAAAAACAAGTGATGTTTTAGAAATGCAGCAGCTAAAGGGAACCTGAATATAAGCCATGGATTTTAGGTTCTAATTTACCACATGTGCTGAATAGATCTGCCACTTACGTTGCTCTCACACAGTCTGCCGCTGAAGCCTGGCACACACTCACATTGGAAGTGGTTGAGTCTGTCCAGACAGGTGGCACCGTTGAGACAAGGGCTGGACTCACACTCGTCTATCTCTGTCTCACACCTGAAACACATCAGCAGGGCTTTAACACAATGCTGACTGACAGAGCAGCGGCACACACACACACACACACACACACACACACACACACACACACACACACACACACGCACACACACACACACACACACACACACACACACACAGTCCCTCTCTCTCGATCTTTACACTTGGTTGTGGTTTTAGACACTTTTCTCCTGAGCAGCAGGTGTGTGGTGAGGAATGTTCAGTGCGCTGCTCTCACCTGGCCCCAGTGTATCCCGGCTTGCAGGTGCAGTTACCTCCAGAGTCTCCTCCAATACAAACCCCGCCATTAAGACACTCTGTGTTTGCATCGCACGCCACTGGAGGGAAACGCCATCTATGATAACACAAATGCAGTATATGTGAAATTAAAAACTGCACAATTATTCCAATAATTATTTAGTAATGATTTTGTATTCCAAAATTATTTAAACTTGAGTGGGAGTGATTTGATACTTTACATTAATAGTGGCTAGCGCTAAATAGTAAATGGACTGTATTTATATAGCACTTTTCTAGTAAGATGACCGCTCAAAGCACTTTTACTACAATCTACATTTACACACTCACACACATTCATACAATGGTAGCTAGGCCACCAGCTCATTATGAGCTTTAACCATTCACACACCAATGGCACAGTGTCAGAGGAAATTTGGGGTTCAGTAACTTGCTCAAGGATACTTCGACACCTAGACTGTCAAACCACCAACCTTCTGAAGTGGTTGACAAATCAAGCTCTCCTTTTTGATGGGTAAACCGTTCAGTGACCAATCACAGTATTTCCATCGCACAGGGAATGTGACAGCTTCATTAAAGGCAGCTTTTGTTTAAAGATAAAATAGTAATGTTTGGTTGCATGCCACTGTGGTATAATTATGATTTAATTTAACTTTATTTATATTTAGAAGTAGTAATGCTGATTACATGCAGAGAATTAATTATCTGAAGTGATACAATATAGCTTGTAAAGATGACAAAATCATAGTTGTAGGGCTGTGATAGTAGAGCACAACGCACCACCATTTTTTTTTTCTGCAAGTGATCCCTAGTGGTAATACTGTAAATCTATAGTACATCAATTATGGCAGATTTAATATTGAGCAAAACCAGGTACATAATTGCTTGCAGCCTAATCAGGTCCTCAGTGGTAATTCCCATGAATATGACCAATAGCTATAAGTCTAAAATGTTTTATAGAGAAACAAAAAAGTGTGTACTCACTGGCAGCGTTTGCCAACATAGCCAGGAGGACATGAACATGTGTGTGCTCCCACTGTTTCCACGCAGGTTCCTCCATTCAAACAGCTGTACTCCAGACAGTTATCCACCTCTTCCTGACAGTCCTTCCCTGTGTATCCAGGCTCGCAGTTACACTGGTAATCTGCCAACAGGTCTTCACATGTGCCGTAGACACATGGACCTGAAGAACACTCATTTATCTCCGTCTCACACAGCTTCCCCTCCCATCCTGCACTGCAGCTGCAATTAAACTCATTAAACTGGTCCTGACATACACCCAGGTTGAGGCAGGGCTGAGAATCGCAAATCTGTGTACCTTGGCATCCTATGATTGGCTCATGCCCACCCAGTCTTGAAAACTGACTAATCTGAGGGGCATCTGGTACATTTATGAGCGGCAGGTAGACTCCACCCACTCTAACCTCCCCTAAACATCCAGTGTATTTCTCGGCCAACCAGATTTTGGTGTAATTGAGGAAGTTGAGGTTGCCGCCAACGCCGAAGCTGTCACCAACTCTCTGGTTATCTACAGTGAGGCGCCAGCGGGATGTTAACTGCGTTGGATCGACCATGGTAAGCTGAATTTGATGCCATGCTCCATCTGCAATGGCCCTGTGACTTGTGAATGCCAGCAGCTCTGCACTCACCCCACTGTCCATTTTGACAAGTAGGGAAGAGTTGAGCAGACCCAGACAGAAGACCTCAGCTCTGCTGGAGGCTCGCAACAAGATTCCATTTGAGTCTCGTGTCCGTATATTCATGGTGATGTTGGTAACAGGGTTTAGCAGTGAGCTGTTGGCAAGGTACTGGAGAGCATTGTCCTGAAAAATGGCTTCAGCTAAACCTGTGGAAGCAGAAGATCTTGTGAGCAGGTCTGAGACATTAATGAAACAAAGAATTAACTAACATGCTGATTCAAAACCATGATTAATTTGATATTACTCCAGTTTACACCATCAGTGTATTGATCAGAAAACTACAAACTGAGCTGCTGTCTCTGAAGTACTCTAACCCTTGGTGTTCTGGCTGTGGTCTTGGGTCATTGTGTTTTTTTTCTGATACTGTGTTTTTTCCTCCACTGTCACTCAGCAGGTTGGAGCGGGAGAGAGGCGGGGCTGAGTTGCTCTGTGAGCAAGCTTCATGAGACACACCTGCATCTCATCAGTTAGTCAGCTCGGCTCCTTAAGGCACCTCATGCTCATCTCCTGTGCCGGACTATTTTCTTTGTTCTCTGTCGCATGCAGCTCGCTGCCGAGTATTCTCTTGTCTCTCATCTCGCTCCTCCTGCCTCCAGTGTTCTCTTGAACTATTGTACTTCACTGTGAGTTTTCATAGTCGCCTTTTGTTTTGCATTTTCTGGTAGAAAGTTTTTCCCAGAAGTCTGGTGATTTTGAGTTTACATTATTTTGCTACTTTGTTACTGCTCTTAGTTTTTCTGATCATCTTTGTTTTGGTACTTTTCCCTGTTGTGGTGAATTTCTGTTCTACTCGCTTGTATGCGTTTTTCCCTGGTTCAGATGATATTTTGTTTGTACTTTTCTTTGTCTCTGCAACTGGGTCCTGGCCTTCCTTAGCTCGAACCGTAACACTTGGTATACATATATATATATACGTATATATAGTTGCTTTGTACAATTTACAATTGCACAGTAGGGCTCTTATAAAACCAGTGAAATAAAACTAAAACAACTGTTCAAACTGAATTCATTGTTGTAGCTACTTATGAATTACTTTTTATTTTTCTCATGTGGTATCATTATAGTAATATTAAAAGGACAGTTTGAATTGCATATACAGTAAGTGTGTCCATCTTGCTGTTATCATCATCTTGCTTTATTTTGCAGACTTAGTTTCAGTGTCCTATCCAAAGGTTCTCCAAATACCATAAAAAATATTTGTTTGTTAGCTGGCTGTCACAGCTGGTAATAAATTAGTCGAAGATAAACAATGTTAGCAGAATATTCATAATCACCCACATCTGGATTTCCATACCAGTGGAGCTGGAACAAATGACATTAACTAACACCAGTGTTTATTTTTCCCATCTTTCTGACAGTCAACACAATGAAGGAGATAGGCTACAAGTCATTTTGGCCATTTAGGTTTCAAGGTATCACAATTAAAGGGGTAGCCACCTATCTTATAGATACCTTACAGTGTTTTTTCATGGTGGTTGTTGCAACTCAGCCTGTGCAAACAGTTGGATCATGTCCCCTGTCCCTTTGGAAGAGAAAATTACTGTGGTCATGTCAATCGGGTTATTTTCTTAGTCTGGGCACTGGAACAACATTTTTTTTTAATGAAAGCCTGTGAGACAAATTGGGGCCATGCAGCTTGAAAGATATGGGTGTTTTCCAGGCACATGTCAAATAAGATTGGAAATGGTTGGCCTGTACAAGGGAGTAAATGTCAGGAAACTTTGCCATCTGATGTGTTCATTCTTCTTTTAATCTGTTTCCACCAGCTTTATGAGAGTGCAATACCAAATCGCTTCAGTATTGTTTCAATAGCAATGTTTAAAAATTAAATATGCACCTGGCTCAATCAACTGAGGAATAAATCTACTATTATCACATCATAAATTCATCATGAGCATGATCTCTGGTATAGCCATTAAACAAAGAGACTTTCATAAAATCACTAGAGGGCCCCTTTAATTGTGATACTTTGATGCAATTGGTATCCTCTATTCTATCCTCTACCTTGTGTTGTGAGTATCACATTTCACATTTATCTATACATGATTATATTTGTTGTTTCTGTATTTATATTTTGTATATCTGTCATGGAGTTTCTTCCCTGTCTTTACCATCTAATGTTAAATGACTCTTTTCAAGACTGTAAGTCAAATTAAGAAATTAAGAGCCAAATAAATAAACTAAACTTGACCTGACTTGACTTGCTCTATTTTGATAAAGAGAGTGATAATGACTGCCAAAGGATTACTCACACTCATAACCATCCTGTAGGTCCACACAGCGAACTCCGTCAAAACAAGGGTTGTCGACACACCACAAACGTGTCTCGCACAACTGCCCTGAGTAGTTAATGGGACAGTCGCACTTGAAGTCATTCCAGGTGACCTGACACTGTCCACTATTGAAACAGGGCTCATCCTGTGCACAGACAAACACAGATGGATGGATTAGATGATCACTTGTGAAATCTCTCACCTGATGCGACCGCAGAAGTAATAGCTGCAGAGAGGATTGAATGGTAACTTAGAGCTCAAAGGGATTCACAACCAGATCAGTGTTAATAGGGTTGAGGAAATACAGTACAGTCCAGCTATCAGACAGCGCTTCAAGACACTAACACAATTAGCATGTGTTGAGTCTTACAGCCTCACACTGGCAAATCATAATAGTGTTTATCTGGAACTTTTCATGAAAGCTCAATATTAGCCAGACACTTTTGTCAATATCATATACAAACCCATTTCCAATAAAGTTGGGACACTGTGTAAAATGCAAGTAGAGTTAATTGAAAATAGCTCAAAGACAACATACACAAATGTCGAAATTAAGAAATTTCAGTGTTTTTTAAAATGATATCCTAAACATGTTTGAAAAAAGTTGGGACAGCGTCATGTATGCCACTGTCACATCAGCTCTTCCTTTAACAACATTCTACACACTGTAAGCATTTGGGAACTGAGGGGACCAATTGCTGTAATTTTGAAACTGGAATGTTTTCCCATTCTTGCTTTATGCATTATTTCAGCTGCTCAACAGTTGGGGGTCGTTTTCTTCTTGGCAGCATATGTTGCTCCACAACAACCTGTATATATGGTTCAGCATTAATGGTGCCATCACAAATGTGCAGGTTATTGATGCCATGTACACTAATGTACACCCATATCATCAACAACATCCATGATTTCCAAAGAGAATTTCAAATTTTGCCTCGTCAGACCACAGGAGACAGTTTTCAACTTTGCCTCAGTTCATCGGGACTTCAAAAGGCAGCAGTGTATCTGGTTTATATACAGTTTCCTCTTTGCTTGGTAGGGTTTCGGTTTGTGTTTGTGGACGCAGCAATGAACTGTGTCCACAGACGATGGTTTTTGGAGGTGTTCCTGAGCCCATGCAGTGATGTCCACTACAGAATCACATCTATTTTCAATGCAGTGCCGTCTGAGGGCCTGAAGATCACGGCCAGCCAATATTGGTTTTCATCTTGTCCCTTATGTACAGAGATTTCTTAAGAGTCTCTGAATCTTTTCATGACATTATGTGCTGTAGACAATGAAATCCCTAAATTCTTTGCAATTTTAAATTGAGAAGTATTAAACTGTGGCACTATTTGCCAGTGCAGTGTGTCACAGAGTGGGGAACCACTCCCCATCTTCACTTCAGAAAGACTCAGCCTCTCTGGGATGCCATTTTAATACCTAATCATGTTATGAACCTGTTGCCAGTTAACCTAATGTTGCAGGCATCAGATTCTAAATGTGGATATTTTAAAATATCAATGAAATTTCTCAGTTTCAGCATTTGATATTGTCTTTGTGCTATTTCAATTAAATATGGAGTCTCTGTGTTTTGCAAATCATCACATTCTGTTTCTGTTCATGTTTTACACGGGGTCCCAACCTTTTTGGAAACATGGTTGTATGTTGGATGTCATGCAGTCTGCTAAATTACATACTGTAGCCATGTTATAGTGACTGTAGAGATGGCAATGTTGATTTATCAGTGCCTCAGTCTACCACTTCTGTCCAAACTGAAATTTGTCCAAAAAAACTGAATAGGATTTCCGATCTGGCCTTGTCTATGTTTTTCTATTCTCTAGCTTAGGATCATACAGCAGACTATATATGTTTGTCTTTACCTTGCATGTGTCATCACTTTGACATCCTGGCAGTACATTCTCCTCTGTGCTTGCCTGGTAAACTTCGACCTCCTCTGGATGATCTTCAGTGGTCAGATGCTTGTGGTCTAGCCGAATATCCTGAAGGCAGCCCTTGAAGTTTCCACCCCAGGCGTTCATGTTCTTGCCTGCAGGGAGCCCTCCGACATACACCACATCCCCAGCCTCTACACTCACGTTCCCTAAAGCGCGATGATTCCCTGCTTTGGGAAAGACCACATGGCCATAGTGCACCTTCACAGTAACCAAATTATTGCTTCCATCAGTGACGAACTTGGCCTCAGAGAGCACTGTGGTGTGAGGGCTGTAAATAGCAACTGTTCCCTCCTTCAGATAGATTGTCAGGTAAGACGTTTCCTCTCGGGAGAGCTGCAGGAGCAGACCATTGTGTTTGAGGGACCGCATTAAAAAGGAGATGGTGAAGTTGTCTCCATGGGTTTCCGAGATGTTGAAGGCGGCATAGCTGGTAGTGTTCTCATGACCAAAGGTCCAGGATGGATACTCTGAGGTGGGAGTTGAAAATACAAAGTTGTCAGTATCTTACCCCAACACAACGGGCCGTGCTTCACCTGTATCAATTTTACTCTGGTTTCCGTAAAGGGCCACTCCAGTTTTATTTGAAATAGCAGTTTACTAGTCAGGGAGTGGGATACTACTCGACATATGAAACTCTACTTGGCTTTTAACAGTGCAACTTTTTTAACAGGAATTTTGGAAGGATAGGTCTCACGAAAATATCCTACTCAGATGTGTCATGAGACGTGAAGGATCCTGTGGTTTTGTGGCTTGACCCATACTACTGGGAATACTCAGCATAGTCAAAGAAGTCAGGATATCTTGATGTCTTGGCTGATTTGATCCTACATAAACACTTTTGTCTTGCTTTTGAAAGGTGATGTACAAATATACTGGCTTTACCTTGCCTTGATGGTCTTTTTTTATTTTTTGCCACAGTTTGCAATTCTTAAGGTGAAATCATTTGTAGCTGACAAGAGCTGATTTGGGAATTGCTTCATATGTGTGGAGGAACCTCTCAAGACTACACGATGGTATAAACACTAATGAAACTGCAAAGCATAGTGACTATTGGTGCATTTTCAAAATTACATTACAACATGGTAACTATAAATTTTTAATTGAATTCAATAATTTGAAATGAAACAGGAGCTTCAAACAGCTAAGAGCTAACTCTACTACAACATGAAGAAGATAGAGAAGCTCAGACTTTGATACATGCAGCTTTGTCTGGACCAGGTGATCATTTGGAGGGAGTTTAGATTTCATTTATAGTTTTCTGTCATGCCCTCATCAAAAAGCAGTACCATCACTTTGAGTACAATAAAATGTGTGGTTGGTCTAAGTATTGGCCACAGTGTAAGCTCTTATCACTAGCCACAAATTAATCCATGTAGTGGTCCATAAATAGTGTTTTTGCTCTAAAAGTAGACTAGCATTCCTGCTAACCTATAGGGTATACTGTAGGTACTCTCACCTTTCTCACAGCTTTCTCCAGAGTAGGGCCGATGACACATACAGCTGGCATGAACCCACATGTCTACACACCGACCACGTTCCATGCATGGTTCGTCCTCACACCAGTTTTTTTTGCTGCATCCCATTTCCAAGCCCTGGTTTTCCTCTCTGATGAGGTCCTGAGGAAGAAGCAGCTTAAGGTCAACTTCAAGATCTTCCATGCAGCCAATGAACCCCCTTCCACTGGACGTATGGGCTAAATATTCTTGCGGTGCCCCTCCAACATAAAGCTGCTGAAAGGAGCTGGGCTGGAGGAAGATCAGATGGTTGTAACCTTCATTCTTCACCCGGCATTCCTCCTTACACCCAGATCCCTTTACAACCAGAACCAGTCTCTCATCCATGGTTACAGTGACCTGGTGCCATTCTCCGTCATTGACTGGGCCAGGGTAAATGACCTGCAGTACCTTCCCTGACTTCACCCTGGCCTGAAGGGAGCCTCCGACTAGCTCCAGGGAGACAAAGCGCTCCATAGTGCCTCTGTAGTACAGCACCATGTCAGGCAAAGTGCTCTTGAAACGAAGCTGCATGTGGAGCCCATGATTGTGGTCTTTAGTCTCTCGTCTTGTCCTGTTTTTTGAAACAGGCAGTTGTATGTGGACATAGCCCTCAGAGATGAAGGAGAAGGTGGTGGAGGTGTTACAGCGATCTCCATTCCAGCCAGGCGGACACTGGCAGGTGTAGCTGTGAACTCCATCATCGGTCAGCACAGGGACACAACCTGCTTCGTGTTGACATTCGTGCTGTTGGCAGCCGACCAGAAGGATGTCACAGTCTCGCCCACCCCAGGGCTCCAGACCAGACTCTGGCACAGGGCAGTGACACCTATAGGAGTTGGCAGCATCTTCGCACGTGGCACCATGCTGGCAGGGATTGCTGTCACACTCATTAATGTCCACCTCACAATGTATGCCTGTATGGAGAGATTCACACATTTAGTACTAACATTTATGTTAACAACATTGATTCAACTCCTCCTTGGCGGTAAAAACATCATCCTTCAGATGGATCACAGTTTAAGTCATATTTAATATCTTAATCAGAAATCTGGTTAATCAATCAAACAACAAGGGGACTGGGCTGGGAACCTGGGAAGACAGGCTACAGTAAATAACTTAATCAGAGCTAAGCATGCTGGCATACAGATGAACAGGCAGGTTTGCTTGAGCCAAGGCATGATTTTTTCGGTCAGTGTCATTTGCAGATGAGGAAATGACCAGAGGAAAAAGCAAACAGTTGCACAATTGGAGGTGAATTAGATTTTCACAGATTTCCTTAACAATTAAACCAGGGTCATCATACTGATTATATCAACAAGACATTGATATATTATGCAATGTGGGTGTCAGACAAACATGCCTGCCAAACCTGTGCCAGAATTACACATAACTATCTGCCTGGTTTCAGTAGTCAGCCACCTCATCAGACCGCACTCAACATAAAGCCCTGGCAGCAGCAGTCAACTTGCATTAACATAGTCCTTTCAAATACTCTACACCCAAGGAACCCTAAAGCTGTTTGTCCTCTCTGTGCCAAGACTCCACCCTTATACACAAGCACGCAACTTTCAGCTTTGTTAATGTAGCATTAAAATGTACCTGTCAGCCACCAGGGCCCACAGCAGCAACATAGCAGCAGCAGCAGCATCAACCTGCTTCCCCTCATGATCCACTGAGTCAACAGCCAACACAGTCCTCACACTGTTGGATGACAGAAGTGACACAACCAGGTCTTCTTTCCCCCTCTCTCTCTCTCTCTCTCTCTCTCTCTCTCTCTCTCTCTCTAGATCAGAAAGAAGTGTCTCTTCTACTCCACTCTGTACCAGGCAGACAGACAGGAGTGATTACAAGGCAGCCCTGCCTACCTTCTCTTGTCCTCCCTCTCTTTCTCCCTCCTCCATCCCTCCCAGAATCCCTCTCTTCCCTCCCTCACACCCCCTGCTTCTCTCCTGTCTGTAGCCCAGCCCAAGCAGAGTGGTAAGCCTCCAGCTGGCTCCTGTCAGTGTTTGACAAGAGGAATGCAGTGCTGCAGTCCCCTCCCTTGCTCCATGTGCTGGCCTGTGGATGCCCACTAGTGGCAGGAGCTGCTAGAATGAACCTGCAGGAGGTGCTGCCTGCTCAAGGTTTCAGGTGGAGCCTGAGCATGGCTGGACCAATACATGGAGCCCATATTGACCTTTAATTAACATTTGCATGTCAGTCAGTCAGCCAGTTATTTCACCATATGCTCTGGTATTACTAGTACTGACTAAGAAAGAGGTTTAGCAGCAGTGGAAAAAATGAAATTTGAGCTCTGAAATTATCTTTTTCTGAACTTTTTCTAAGAACTCTTTTGCCTGAATCATCATGCCTAAAGTCAGAGGCTGTCTAGATAAATTACACATTAAGTTCTGGTTTACTGGCAATAAAATCGGATTTTCTGAAGTTCAGAGATAGCGACATTAACGTCTTACAGTCTCAGTCACAGTCTTGCTGTCAGCATTTTTTAAAATCCAAACTTTGCAGTCAAAATTTTGTGTTTTATTTTATGTTCACCAGAGGTCACAGTTACCTGAAAATGGTATTTTTTAATGATATGTTCTCTTTAATTCAATTTAAATAACATTTGTTACACCAATCCATGCATTTTTACCCCAAAATGTTCTGCATCAGCATTCAAAAAACTCTCTAACTCTATAAGCATGGCCCAAGTGCAATGATGAGGGTACAACAGAGTTTATCCATACCATCTTAACAGGCAGTTTTAGGTACAACCATCTTGTGCAGATGGAAAGTCAACCTCTTAAGTTAATAGAATCATATTTTCAAGCTGTACAGTGTTCTTCTGTCTTCCCTTGCTGTTGCACAAGAAAGTGTTTGGAGTAGAGCATACCAGAAGAATGAAGTGCAGATTGCGTGTCAAAACGAGCCTGTTTTGCTCACAATGTTTTGTATCATGTTTTGGTTTTTTTTTTTTTCATTACGCTTTAATTAGGCTCCTAAGCAGCTTTGCTGTAATCTCCCCCCCCCTGACAAATTTCTAAGGAGACCCCCATTTAATGCCTAAGGTGGAGGCCTGACATATGGCACCTTTTATTGGCTTTGTTGTTTTCTGCTATGCTCCTCCATACCATATGCCCTCTTATCCCCTCCTACCCTCTGCTCTGCTGTGGCCTACACATCGTGTCACCGTAATACCGTTAGCAAATTAGCCTCTCATTTTGTTGATGTTTTGTTGAGAGCTTTTGGCTGAATTCCTCACTTTTAAGTCCAGATTGTGTGTTTCAAGGTCAGCTTTTGGTGCAGTTGCCCCTGTTTTGAGTGACGTAGTGACAAATCTTGTCTAATGAGGAATCAGTACCTTGGCTGTTCATTACTGTTTTGCCAAGGAGACCTGGCGTGAAGCGTATCTGTCTTCACTGATGTCTACTGAAGACATTCAGTTCAGTCTACTTCAGATTATTCTTATCCCCCACAGAAGTTGTTTTTGTAGTGAGAAAACCCAATAATAAAATCACCAAAATGAAATAAGATACGGAATAGTCTGTGTAAGGAAGGAAAAGCTTCCAATAATTCCTAATTCACAATATTGTTGTTCACTTACTTCCTTTGGAATAAACAAAAACTTTCAGAAAGTCATATCTCTTACCAGAGGACAGGGTAAGTGTTTCTTTAAAAGGACAATCTGAGTTCAACAACATGGACGTTGCTTTTGTAATAATTTGTCAACTATAAGAAAAAACATCTGACAAAGAAGGCTTTTCGTGTCAGACCTTTCTTATAACTTATGAGGTCAATTTTCCACTGTTGCCCTTTAACAACATTCCGGGAAAGTGCAGGTGACGTTTGTCTGAACTTGACAGCTGTGTCTTTAGATGCAGTGATGTTCGGCCTTAGTATGTCAGTGTCACACCTGTACAGGCTGACTGACCACAAGCCCATGCAACAACTGTCATGTTTATTTCAGAAACATGACTTCCGCAGTCAGTAAGGATGAAAAGTAACAGGGACAGGGCACAAACCTGTGGGGTGCCTCTGGAAGGAGAGCAGCTCAGTTTTGTTTTGATTTGTTTTGATTTGTTTTGTTTTGTTTTGTTTTGTTTTGTTTTGTTTTGTTTTGTTTTGTTTTGTTTTGTTTTGTTTTGTTAGGAGATAAGAGTAGAAGAGCAGATAAGAGGTTTCATGTACCTGTAAATCCATCTGGACACACACATTGATAAGAGTTGACCAGGTCCTGACAGCTTCCCCCATGCTGACACGGAGCAGACTCACACTCATCCACATTGACTGAGCAGTTGTCTCCTGAAAATGGAACATGTTAAGAGATTCATATCACGTTGCATTCACATTAATGAGACAATATGCCCACAAACTAAAGGGTTTTTGTTGTGGCTTACCAGTGAATCCTGGCAGACAGTGGCAGATGAAGCCAGCTGCCCATTCATAGCTGAAATTGGCTTTGCTGAGCTCAGGCAGCATCCCATAGTTTAGGATATCTGAGCGCTGGAAACACTCACCACCATTCTCACAAGGATGCTGCTCACACTCATTTATATCCACCTGGCAGTTCTCTCCCTCATAACCTGGACAGATGCACACAATTGCACAAATATATGTTTAAAGGATACGGTTGGATTTTTTTCAAGTCTATCCTAAGACAATTCTCACATGTACATTAAAAGTTATTTAAGTTGAAGTTCAAAGTTATATTGATTATTGTAATAATTTCCTTTGTCCATACAAGTGATTTCACCATAACTTCAACACATACAGCATACACCAACATACACCACACATACACTATATGTTGTTAGCTAGCTAGAGCTAATGTCTGTACTGCTGGCTGCATTGGCTGTTCGTGTCAAACAAACACAAGTTGCAGTAACACCTCAGCTGTCAAATTTGTCTGAATGAAGCAAACTGAAAATTCATATTTTGTCTTTCTGTCAACATACTTGCATGTGACAACTGGGATGTATCCCTCTGCTGCAGCTGGACATGATGTTCAGGATAGCACAATGAGGGGATTTCATTAGAAACAGACTGTAACTTGGAAAGGGGCCCACTTTATTTGAATAACTCAGACTGCTGAGGCCTTATATTAGCTTCAACTGAAAGCGTTATTGCACCAACTTGCAAACTTCCTCATTAGTTTTAATGATTTTAGTGACTTTTTCCAAAAACAGTTTAGTGATAAATCTAGCTACATTTTGGCAGACCTTTTTATTGCATAGAATAAAAATAGAATATTCACAGTCTATACAATAACCTTCATCAAAACTCTCTGAAACAGGTAGATTTAGGTGTAAGTCACAAAAGGGCTTCTGCCAGTAAGGACAGACAGAATAACTACAGTGACTAACAGAATACAATACATATATGTGAGTACTGTGTTCAGACATACTCTGAAAAAATCTGAACCTATCTTTTAAGTGTATGAATCCACCTGTGAAATCTGCACAAAGTATCTCCACACACACACACACACACACACACACACACACACACACACACACACACACACACACACACACACACACACTGACAACAAAATCAGATGCTAACATCTCTGTCGCAATGTGCTCATGCATTACTCTTCATAATTCATCACAGCCCTGAATATTTAAATAGTACCACACTGTTATTTTTTTATAGCTCTTCCATAAATACTGAAGAGCCCTGCTCTTTAGCCCCTTTCTTATCTTCTAAACTGAAGCATCAGATCATCCAGCTCCTTTGTTGGTTTGATTATGTGTGGGAAACCTCCAGCCTGAGGACACTTTTCTGTGTTCTAGCTATTTTGTTCTATTACTTAAACATTTCAACATGCATTTTCTATTATGGCTTCAGCTTAGTGATCAAGCAAGACCCCTAGCAGACCATTGTTCACACAGTGATACTGTTATGTTGAGTTTGATGACTATAACAAATTATGTTAACCTATACTTAATATGTCACTGCTGTAATGTTTGAGAGCTGGTTTATTACACTTGTAGAGCGGGTGCCCAGAGTATTGGTGTACCTGGCCAGCAGTGGCACTTGTACTGCTTGATCCCTTCCAAACAAGTGGCACCATGCTGGCAAGGGTCAGAAGCACATTCCAGAATATCCTCTTCACAGTGGTTGCCTACAAAGCCCGTCCCCTCGCAGTCACATTCATAGCTAGAGAAGAGCACAGACACAAGCAAGTCTGACTTATACTGAGTGTCAACAAGATGATGTGGATAATTATATCAAAATTTTTTGTTTGATGCATCTTTTAAAAATCACTGGTTCACACAAAAAATCTTTCAGAAATGGAGCAAAGGCACATTCTGAATGCTACTTTTCTGAATTAATGGTTAATTTTCTGGGGAAGGAGCAATAAAGACAAAAAGAATGCAACAAAAATATAATACATGGCTATCTAGTTTTGCTGAACAGCAGCCAGTGGCATGTTGAATTTTCCTTTTCCTAAGATTCTTCAAAGTCAGTAAAGACATCGTCGTAAGACCTCACTAAGAGAGAGTAGAATAGGAAGATGACAACGAAGATGTCTCTTTGAGGTACAGTTGGTTACCTCTTGTTTCACTTGTCAATACCACTGAAATGTTTATCTGTGACCTGATGTGATATATTGTAACCAGCAAAAATATAGAAGAGTGATAATGTAATGCCAAAAGCTCAACAATATCTACCTAAACTTTGCTAAAATAAGCATTCAAAACAAACTCCATGACAGTTGAGCAAGGGTGTGTTATTCCTTATCAATTCATCTTTTCAATTGTAAAAGGACAGGAGTGCAATTTCTTTATTACCAAAGTTACCTAGTCTGGGTTTGAATAGCAAATACAGTGATTAACATGGTTAGAAACAAATAAAAACAACAGAATCTGCATAGGCAACAACAAATAAAATGTAGCATTATCTCAGCTCATTTACACAATGAAAGCAAAAACCGCACTCGTCATTTGGTCGTCATTGCAGTTGACTTTTTCAAGAGGCACCTAAAACAATCATTGTTACACTCTATGAATGTGTGTGTAGTTGGCACTGTAGGTGGTGTCTAACAACCTCATTTTCCTGTCCAAACCTGCACTATAATTTGTTTTCTGGACCATTTTAGATCAGTTGTCTTGTTCCTAAGCATATGCAAAATTAAACATTCCTCGCTCCTCACTCCCTGCTGTTCCAATCAGTGTCACTACCAGACATTCTCACCACCTCCAGACATCTAATGACTCACAACAATGACTGACAGTAAGTGGATTAATTCTTATCCATGGTCAACTTTAATGTCTGCTATGCACCCTCAGGCTGACCCAACACACTGCTGGATTAGTCATAGACTTTGCCCAGCTTAACCTGGGAGGGAAATATAAAGACAGACAAACACAGACTACAGGAAGTCATATAGATATTTGCATTAAATATGTATGTTGGCTATAGATATGATAAGAAGATAATCTCTCACAGCCGCCAGTCTAACTCAGTGTATGGGCCTTGCCTTTACTATAATAGGGCATGTGATCAGATTCCACCAAAATTCATATTCATATTCCAAGAGCGCATAGGGGTAGCTCAGTAGCCCACCTACCCACTAAATTAAAAAATGTAAATACAGTTTATTGACTGATAAATAAAAGGCTCATCATTGGTTATGCACCTAAAAATAAGACCAATAAAACAGGCAATAAATATGAAAGCAATACTAAAGAAATATGTGCCAAATACATGCATATCAAGACACAGGCTCAAATCAAATGTTATCCAAACGTTTCACAGGTGCACACAACAGATGTTTTGTAAAAACTGTTACAGCTACTGGGCATCTTAAACTGGTCACCCAACACACCTTTTGGACCACTGAACCTTACAAAAGACCAACTTCAAAATGAAGGTCTGAGCTCCCATGTTTCTTTCCTCTGATACCTTTTCTCTTGAATCTGGAGTCAATCCAACTATAGAACTGGATTTTATAAGAAATTTGGCTCTGGATAAAAATGTGTGAAATATGTGAAAAACTGTGATTGAGGGAAAAAAAGGACTAGAAAATATTTTTTAAAAAAAACAACATGAACATTTTCTGCTGATCAATGTCACATCAATATGAATCTCCAGATATTTCTGACTGGAAACAAATTCATTTCACGCTGTGGATTTATGATGAGAGCTGGCAAATGCACCTGTTTCATTTTTTTTCAAATGCCAATGGCTCCTTCATCTTACAAATATCAAGTTAACATCACACAGGCCAACAAATCTGTCAAGTACAACTGCATAGGTGTATGTCTCAAACTCTTCAGTTTATGGTCTGTGTGTAACTGTTTATCCATGAGCTTGTATTGCATTTCAAAAACTCAAATCATTCTAACTGTTATCTGTAGGTGTGTGCACACAGCAAAAACGTGTGTGTCATCCTACCTGTTAACCCCATCTATGCACTTGCCCTCATTCAGACAGGGCATGCTGGCACATTCATCAATGTTGACCTCGCAGTCTTGGCCCTGGAAGCCAGCCACGCACTCACACGAGTATGTGGCAACGTGGTCTTGGCAGGTGGCGCCGTTCTGGCAGGGATGCACCTCACACTCATCGATCTCCACCTCGCAGTTAATCCCTGCAGGGGACAGAGCAAGGATGGCAGTGGGCCAAGGCATGAGATTGGCAACAGTCCTAATTATCTTAGCACACCTACAGATAAAACACAAAGACTGGAGCTGCAAGGAGATCAGTGGTCAATGGAAAACAGAAACAAAGACTAATGCTACTGAAACAGAACCATGCAAACTCTTTTCATACAGTTAAAAGAATAAAAACATAAAATTATTAAAATAAAGTAATATGCTATCTGTAGTGAGTGCACTAATCTATACACCCAAAAATGTACATTTTCTTTCAAAGTGATTTTTTAGCCATTGAATGCTATCACAAAATACTAGATAACGGCATGGTCAGCATGAAAGTAGTACTATGACAATATTAATCAAACCTGGCAAAAGGAGCATTGAAAGAAGTTTTAGGCAGAGCCTAGGGCCTGGCTTTTCATAGTCTGGCACGGATGTGAAAACATTGATATTGAATGATTCTACACTGCCCCTGATTGTGTTCAGTGACAATGGTTGTTGTTGTTGCTTTTATCCTTTATTCTTTTTTCTTATATGCCATCTTTTCTTGGCATTATTCACGTCCCTTTAAAGGTTTCCAATAAAAGCGCTGACATATGCAAACTGTGAGGAGTCCCCGCCAGACTGGGTTTGCAGGTCAAAAAGGTTTGGAACGGCTCAACTACATGTAGGTTAGTACTAGGGAAACATAATGGTTGTGGCAAAAAATAAATCTTGTATAAAAACAAGATTGTGGTTACAGTTCATAAAAAGGCAAGCATAAAGTCTGGCCTGTGACCCAAGAAAGAGCAAATACACAAGTACTGGTGTCTCACATGGAAGTCAGATGTGCGACACACCTGTCCACCATGCCACCATCATCATCACTACATCAAGAGTGCAGTACTTCCTGTACTAGCTATCCTACCCCAGGTGTACTCTGTGTCAGTTAGTATGTGTAATTTGATTAAACGTACATTTATTTAGTAATAAGCTCCAAATATATTTTCAATTAGATCAAATTAACAACAAATGTATTGCTATACTTTGAATAGTGGCCTTTGGAGCCCCTGAGGGTCTGAGGCCCTACAGGACAGTTGCCCAGTTTACATAAGCTGCACAGTGTCTTACCTTTGAAGCCGGGAGCGCAGTCACACCTGTAGTGATCCACTTCATCCAAACATGTGCCATTGTTTTGACAGGGTCGGGAGGCACACTCGTTGATGTCCAAGTCACAGTGGTAGCCCTGAAATCCAGGGACACAGAAACACTGGTACGTGTTAACCCCGTCTTTACAGATGGCTCCATTCTGACAAGGCTCAGACTGGCATTCATCAATGTTCTCCTCACAGTTCCTCCCCTGGTATCCAGCCGCACACTGGCATTGGTACCCAGTATCAAGGATGTCTAAACAGGTGCCACCATTCTGGCATGTTTCCTCTGAACAAATGGTCACATTATTCTGGCAGTCCTCTCCTCCCAGTCCAAGGGGGCAGTGGCAGGAATAGCCACTGACTCCATTGACACAATGGGACTGGATGCCTGTGCAGGGGTTGCTCTGACATTCATCCACATCCTGGGTGCAGTTGAGGCCTGTGAAGCCATCTGGACAGTGGCAGGTGAACTCGTCAGTCCCAGGCTTGCTGGTACAGTTGGTGCAAGGTGCCATGATACAGGCATCATACAGCTCATCACAGTTTTTTCCCATGTACCACACTGGTCCTTTGGGGCACAGGCACACATAGTCACCCAGGTGGTCAAGACATGTCGCACCGTTGTTGCAGGGAGATGATAAACACTTGTCTGCTGCTGCTGTGCAAAGTAGGCCTGGAATGGAAGACAAAAATCACAATTTATGTTTCTTTTTTCCATAAAAGTACAGCTTTTGATAAAGATGGGGATGGAGAAAGGTAAATTCCCAAAATTAAATATTGCGTATTCACCTCCTTGTGAATATGCAATATTTGTCTATACCAAATTCTTGTGTTAGGTTCATAAACATTTTTTTACATAAACATTTTTTTCCATACATCATACATACATACATACATACATACATACATACATACATACATACATACATACATACATACATACATAATATCTTGTGAGTATATTATGCATGTTTGTCTTTTTTTCCCTTTGCTTATATAAAATTGCTGTGTTTAAGACATTTTCTGTGCTTTTATTTGCGTGCTCAAAAATTGTCAATGAAATTGATAAGATGTTAGTGTTGTGAGTGCAGCTTGGTGCGCTGCCATTAGGTAGCCAAAAAATCAATTAAAGCAGGTTTAACTTAACTCTTAAGTTCTGGAGTGTGATTATTTATTATGTATTAGAACTCTGGGATATGGATTTGGTTGTTTAAAATATGGGAGAACATTGAACTAATCTATAGAAATTCAAAGGAAAAAAGGTATTGCAATACATCTTTTAATTGACAAGTGACCTTGCTAAGAAACACCAAAGTAGTGTGAGCAATAGATAAACTCATATATTACAACTTTACATTCTATTGATCTAATATTGATCCAAGAATAAGGGCAATAGTAAAGGACCAATCTGTAATGGATGTCAATACCTGCTGGCCAGCACAGCACACTGTCCTTCCGTTGTTAACTTGAGCAGCATTACTCTCTGGCTTATAAAGTGGGCTTCCTACAACTCTGACCTTTAGCCGTACTTAGAAACCAATCTGGTGATGAAGAGTAGCAAGCCCCTCTTTCCTCTGGACTTAAGGTCACAGCAGATGGTGTTAAAGTAGAAGTAGAAGTAAACTTATTACATGACGAAGCTAGCAGCTGTCAGTGTTGTCAATGAAAGTTTCACTCACAAATTGTTTCAGTGCAGGGCTTGTAATGCAACGGGACTGTCATTTATGGAACATTAGTGAGCTTACACACCTGAAAAATGCTGTGATTATCGTGATTACCACATAGTTGCCCTTGTTTATCTATTTTTTTCACTTTTTTTCTGACAGAAATGGGACTGAGAAGAAGCAATATCAACACATTAGGTCAGAGCAGGATAGCCAACAACGACTGGTCTCATTGCCAGAAAATATGTTGTGCATGTTCATGGTCCCTCTGGTCCCCAGCCTTATCACCACCTTCCACTTGTACACAGTAAATACATTACTTACTGAACCCACTTGGAAACTCTGCAAACTTTCTACATGAGCTCTTCAGAGGAAGAACCTTCTTGAATTTGACATTTCACTAACCTATGTGGATGTACCTGGTCAAAGATTAGCCTTGCTGCTGCTTATCAGCATGTTGTTTTTTGGGTGTGATCAAATACTGTTTCTTTATAAGAAAGTACACCTAACACAGATGCAAGATTTTCTTTAGTCTGTAAAGACATCATCACATTTACTTAACATAAGTATTTACTTAACATTACCTGTCATTAGCTAATAGTTATACCAGCCCAAGTATGTCTGTAGCAGCTAGACTAGCTCTTTTTTTCTTTTCAAAAGTCACATAATCTGGCTTCAAAATATCTTTCTATCGACCCTAAAGCTTGGTTTATGCTTGTGCGAGACACCGTGGTGTGAGCCACTGTAGATGGCAGGTAACCTACGAGCATGCAGAAAGGACTTTATGCTCCACGTGTTATGCACTGCAGTGTTCCCCTAAGTGCCAGAGAGTGTACAATACCTTCTGTGAAGCACAAATTCAAGGAGGGTTACCAGAAGGAGAAGGTGATAGACTAAACATGGCTGCAACTTAATAGCATAAACTTAATTAATTATTTCAGTTTACTGCTTTTACCAGTATTTGTGCGCACACCCTCACATCTGGAACACTGCATCAAGCATACGAAGCTTAAGGTAGAGAAACCAAATATATATCAAGCAAGGTTTGTCTGACACCTTCACCTCATCTCCTAACAAGGTGCTAGATTTCCATCACAGGCACCCACATCCATGCATGGAATCATGGTGGGATACCTTGGATACAATCATCAGCAGAATAGCAGATGATGTGCTCCTAGTCATTAACAACATCTCAGTAACAATGTATTTGTATCCCCCCTGCAATACTTACAATGCTTATTTCTCACAGCATCCCCTTTGACGCCTCCAGTTCCTCTCACATGCCCCTGTTATCACTTCCTTTATCTGTTCTAAACACTAATCTTTCCTCCTCACATCTCCTCCTGCTGTTTTGATGCCTTCCATGCCCCATAAATGCTGTAAAGAGTCCTGTATTGTTTATGCTTCCTCTGTTTTAATTTGAATGCTGTACTTACTCTAAAAAGACTTTAAAGTGTTACTTCTTATCATTTCAGTTACTAATGTATGTTTTTTAATCTCACAACTAGTTTGTCTCGTGCTTCAACAGAGTTTCTATTTCATGATTTTTAAATGTAGAGACAGCTCTCTTTGATTTGAAAACCTGCAAACAGCATGCCACCACACAGTACCAGAACTCTACCGTCACAAAAGCAGCTGTGAGTACAGGGGCCAGTATACTCAGAACTATAGGACGGATGGCTGAATAGCTCCAGAAACCCGCCCCCCCTCATCTCTCTGACGTTGGACTCGGGATGTGTCCAACCAGTTCTGTAAGTTTCCAAAACCAATGATCTGACTTTCACACCCATTGAGATTGATTAGCCATCTCTGTGGGGGTGTAAAGAAGCCAGGGTTTGAACTTCTCTTTCTAACTCATTTTTTCACTCACTGTATCTGTAACTTTGATGTGTAAACAACTGAATGCAACCTGACATACACACACACACACACACAGAGAGAGAGAGAGAGAGAGAGAGAGAGAGAGAGAGAGAGAGAGAGAGAGAGAGAGAGAGAGAGAGAGAGCAACATTAGCCATGAAAGTTTATACAGAGATAGACATCTGTTTTTTCAATGCAGTAAATCCCCCAACCTGCCATATTTCACGAGGTGAGCCAAATGTTGCAGAATGTGTTAATTGATGCAGGATTGATGGTAAAGGTGGTGTGTTTTCCTTGATTCTTCTTCCTCATTTCAACTTAAACGGTGATATTTTTCAGAGGTGTCATTTCCTCTGTCTTGCATCATGTCTCTCCTTTACCTCCCACTGCTGGCTCTCAATTGTGCTGAGATCATCTTTTACTTATTCTCATTGTTGCTGTTTTACTCCTTTGTCAAAGAAACCCCAGATCTTTCCCATGACTAGCCTCAGTCAGAACCATGCATGTCAACCTGCACTACCTATAACCTCATGGATCCAGCAGAAGTGGGCTGATAGAGACTGTGAGGGTCTCCTCACTCTTCACCCCTCCATCCAAACCCAATCAACCCCTCACACATTCCAGGGAGCTGATAACAGCTCTTCCTACACACAGCCCATCCCCCCCCTTACTGAGTACTTCATAGATCATGGTTATGACCAGACAGGGTTGATCCTGGCAGTGACTGGTACCAGCATGTCAGCAGTAACACTGCGCACAGCAACTGACTGACTGCAAGTAGACGGATGTCAGAATCAAACCACAGATGCTCTCCAGAGACCTCACAATGTGTCCTCAGCGGGGGTTTTGTTAAACACAAATATATCACTACTCCCTCCAATGGAAAGCAGGGAGTTCATTCACATGTAAGGCTGCTGTTTCATTCCTCTTTGATAAAGTTTGCTTGTGATATTAAAAGGGTTTGCACTTAATATATGGTTATATTGAAGCTTCCATATGGCTTCAACATATTAGTTGAGTCTATATGGATTGGTTTGCACCGTGAGTTTGTCCTGTGTTAAATAATGTGTTCTTTGAAGTTCAGAAGAAGCACATTGTTGGAAAAACTTCACATTATCGAATGTCTCAACTACGTTTTGGCTCATGTTTGCTATTCAAGTTACTTTATTAGTTTGCAGGCTAATGTTAAGGAGGTCTTGTGCAATAGCACACACTTGAGTCAGGTTTGAGCACTTCAGCTGCACATTTTTTAACAAGCTCCACTGTTGTCCAAAGACATACATATAAAACACATCATTGAGCCACCCTGTTGCACTTGGTGACATGTTCCTTCATTACCATGAACATACACTGTACTTTCTTTTGACTCAATCCCACATACACCGTACTGTTGCCTCAAATACTCCTGACAGCACTGCTGAAAATAATTCCCAACAAATTCAGCATTTCCTGTTTGAGGAATGTTTGATAATAACTACAGTGGAAATGTAGTTTTTCAAATGAACCATAAACTGTGAACTAACTATATGAACTACATAATTGTGAGCTGTTTTGAAGGATTGAAGGAATATGATAAGACAATTTAAAGTTTCTAAGGGCCTCTGCACATCCTAAAACACAATGAGATAAAGACACTCTTAAATGAGATAGGATCCTTGGCAGGTGCAAATGTCAGGGGCTGAGAGAAAGTGTTTACCTCGAGTCATGAAAACAAGAACACAAAGTCAACAGAGAGTCTTGCTGCAGGGCGAAGGAAGCAGCAATGTTATGAATCACAGAGAAAGGGAAGCCCCTGGCTCGCACACGAGTTTAGCTCAGAGGAATTTTATTGAATCACCACAAGGGACTGGCAGCTCTGCCTTGGTTCAGCTTTGTGCTGCAGAGGCTCCACAGCAGGTGGCTCTTTGCTTTATACAAAAAAATGCACAAATCCTCTCTGAGTCAGTCACAGTTACACACTGAGTCAGACGCACATCCTTTTGTCTCCTGCTGCAGAGGCTGCATCGTTTCAAACAAAGTTTTTGTCTAGTTTGGCTACAATATATGTGCTTTGTCTGGATAAAGTAAGGCCACCTTCATATAAAGGCTTTTTAAACAAATGATAAAACAGAATCGAAAGGTTACAGTGAACTCCAGTGTGTGTTTGTTAAGAATAATGAGTCCTCTCTGAGGAGTTTCATATCAGCTGGCTCCTCCTACTGATTTAATTTTTTTTCCTTAAAAAGTGAAATACTTAAGTACTAGGCTAAGCTTTGACACATGTTTACTGTGGACACCCTTATATTTTTCATCTCTTTGGGTCACCTGTTTCCGCCTCTCACTAGAGCTCCTCCTTGACTTGGTCACAGTTTTACATTGAAAGCCTAGAATGCACCGGTCTCGTCTGAGCGTATCATCTGGAGATGGCAGCCCTTGGCCTTGCGAGAACCACAGAGGATGGTTCTGCTAGTGTTTTGTCTCTTCCTCAAAGTGGCTGTTCAGGCGTGATTTCATTCCAGCTGTTTTTTGGGCCCTTTTGTTAAATTCCTGTCCTGTTTTAAGCTGTTTCCTTTAAGTAAACCGGTTGGTAAATACCAGCTTGTTCTTTCATGTACTCTTCTTTAAAAGGAAGTCTTGAATATAGTAGTGTTTCTAGACAAACTCTTCATCATCACATGTACTCTACGCTTCCTGTTTTCAGCTGCTGTCTTTTTCTTTAAATCCTTAAGAGCTCATAGTGCCAGGTCTCTTGCCATGCTCCTTAATACCCATCACTCCCTCCATTCAAAGCTGAGACAAAAAAGCTGTGCAGCAGTACAGCCGGACGCTCAACTCGTTACTATGGTGATCCTTAACAATGCCACCCGCAGCCAATCCCTGCCTCTGGTCCGTCACCATTTAAATGAGCTTCAGACGTTTCACACAAACGAAGGTCGCGGGAAAAATGGGTCAACAGGGTTTCATAAGGTGCAGGGGTCGACCAAGAAACACCCCCACACCCCCACACACCCATACCCCCACACTACACGCACACACTCTCACACACACACACACACACACACACACACACACACACACATACACATATCCACACTGGGGCACACCCTCGGACTAGTGCTGAACCAGCTGCAGATCTGTCACACAAGAAAACCAGTAAGATCCTGATAAATGAGTTCATGATCTGTTAGGAATTAGGGAGTTGTAAACACTTAAGTCACATTTAGTAATGTAGTGGTATGACTAGAGATCTAAACGACATACACCTAAAAACACAGAAATCTTTAGCAATTACTGCATAAATCACTTACATACATCAATTGGTTCTAAGTTACTGATTCTGTCTCCATTGCAATATAGTGTATGCAAAACAAATGATGATTTTAGCGACCATTAAAGATGGATTTGATGCTGCTATTTGCTAGATAAGAAAAAAAATACTAAAGTGAGATATGTAGACTATCATTGAGTCTTTAGTTCATGGGTCCATGACTTCCTAATAATTTCCTTGGAAGTCTACTGGAAATAACTTGTAAATTGGTACTTCATTTATATGTATTATTCACCATATGTGCAACTGTATGCTTGCTTGTTGACAAATGTCACATGTTCACCCGACCTGCTGTGCACTGACTAAAAGACCCACACTAGAAACTATGTGGGAGTATATGAATTGGAGGTGCACTGGGTAAACATTGTCTATATACTGTATGTTCCTTGCAGTATAGTGAATACCAAATTACATGGTTCTTTCCAGGAAACGTCCTGAAAATTGTTATTAATTATTGAGAAATTAAGGACCTGTAAAATAAATGGTTACCAAACTGTCATTTACTTCTAAAGTACCATCATTTAGTGGCTCTAAGAACAGATACTAATGCATGGTCATGTATGTGCTCACATAATGTAACATGCTGTGTTGCACATACAAGCAAGGATTACAGCGAAATTTGTGGATGGAATTGAGATTTTTTGAAACTGCCTGAAAGTTCCTACTCTGATGGAGTATGATATACTCCATATATACACTGCATGTCATAAATGTACATATTAAGGTAATGTGTTTCTAAACATTTCTATGATAGTAGTAAAGTACACATGTTGAGCCTTACCCAGTTTGAACATCATCATCATGATGAGCAGTGTTCTCTGGTATCTGAACCAAACTCTTTCAAACTCCATGGTATCACAGGCTGCTGAGATTTCCAGTCAGTGTAGAACAATGCTGTCAGTCCACGGCTTCTCCATCCAGCAAAGTGCAGTGCTCCATCCACGTTGCTTCAAGTTAGCTGCTGGGAGTGAGCTCCAGCACCTCCACGCCTGACCACTGGGACACTGGTGTGTGAAGTGTGTTTGGGAGTGTGTGAGAGCCTCTCTGGGGACCAAGCTGGTCTAGAGTAAAGCGGAGTAATCACCCCAGCAGAGAGTGAGGAGTGGAAAACATGAGGTGGATTACTGGATTGGACTCATTCAACCACTGCCTGACTGCATCTGTGTGTGTGTGTGTGTGTGTGTGTGTGTGTGTGTGTGTGTGTGTGTGCGCGCGCGTGCGCGTGCGTGCGCGCGCGTGTGTGCGTGCGCGTGTGTGCGTGCGTGTGCGTGCGTGCGTGTCCGTGCGTGTGTGTGTGTGTGTGTGTGTGTGTGTACATATATCGAGCGACTCCATTCAATCCCAGTGTTGCTGGGAATCAACATCTCACATGGACATTTTTAGGGCTGCAACTAACTAAAAGTTTTCATGATTGATTAAACTGCTGACTATTTTCATGTTTAATAGAGTAATTGTATGACCTGTAAAATGTCAGAAGATACTGAAAAAAATCTGTGTTGATGTAATAATACTGTGACTTGATTTGTCCAACCAACAGTCCAGAACAGAAAGCTTTTCAGTTTACAATCACAGACGACAAAAGCAGCATATCCTTACAATTTAGAAACTGGAATTAGGGAATGTTTGACATTTTTCTTTGTAAAAAGGATTTTACAATTACATTTTTGAATTCTGAGCAATAATTATCAAAACAACTAACAATTTATCAGCTGTTTCAGATGTATATTTTCCATCCATCCATCCATTTTCTATACCGCCTATCCCTTTCGGGGTTGGGGGGGGGGCTGGAGCCTATCCCAGCCGTCAACGGGCGAGAGGCAGGGTACACCCTGAACCGGTCACCAGTCGATCGCAGGGCAACACTCAAGACAAACAACCATTCACACTCACACTCACACCTAGGGGCAATTCAGGGGAGTCATCAATTAACCTAATGAGCATGTTTTTGGTCTGTGGGAGGAAGCCGGAGTACCCGGAGAGAACCCACGCATGCACGGGAAGAACATGCAAACTTCACACAGAAAGGCCCGGGGATCGAACCGGCGACCTTCCTGCTGCCCCACCGTGCCACCCCACCGTGCCACCCATGTATATTTTCCCCAACAATTAATGTTCTGAATAGCTACTGTAAGAAATAAGATCTCTAAGAAAAGAATTAAAGTAATGAAAACATTCATGACATGTTTTAGGGTCCATTTCAAATAGATATAGTGAGGTCACCAAATTTCAAAATGGAATACAAACTAAATGAAATTCACAACTGCCAGGTTTTAACTTAAGGCCAGAGGACAGGGGCACGTCTTCCAGTCAATATGCTTTTCTTGCAACATGCTGTCCTGTAGCTTCTTCCTTACCTGTGCCATGACCTTTGGGAGGAATATTATTTTGCCTATGTGTTTACAGTGGTATTTGAAAGCATAATAGATTTATAAACATGACCTTAGTTATCTTAAATTTTAACATTCTTGAGCAAAAGACAGCCGCAGATATTTTTTAATGAAGGGCTATTGCCACTCCTAATAGCATTTTTAAAACTGGTAATGGTAGAATCTACTGTTGCTTACATGCCAGTTTACCTACCCTTAAATTTGTGAACTACAAACTTTTTAACAATTAACAATGACTTGTTTTTTGTTTTAGTTTTGTTTTCATCATAATCTTTTGACATCCAGTCCCCCACATCACAGCGTCAGCACCAGTTTTCTGTTTATGAAAAAACGGTTCTTTGGGAAATCAAGGGCATTGTCCTGGAAAAACCCTCCAAGATAACTAGAACAAATCACTTGATGCACCTCGAAGAGCTGCTTTCAGGTATGATGATTTTGTGTGTCTAGGATCAACTCATACCACTGAATGCTTTTGCCTTCTTTTTCAGGCAGGAAATGTCATTATTTTCACTGGCATTTTTTTGTTGTGCATATAAAGTGGAGCAGGGTTACTAAGACACCACATTGTTTGCTCTTTGAAAAACTGTCTTTGACTGACTTCAGTTTCCAGCCTTTCTTAGGTAAGACATGGAATGGATGATATCTTGACAAAGGTCTGTGAAGAGACTAGAATGGAACAATGGAAATATCACACCAATAAACTCAGCCAAAATGCTCAGCCAAGTGGGCATATTTCTCTTGAACAGCATCACCATAATGTGACTTTTTATACACACGGCTTGTTACGGCTTTCGGAGATGTTCAAGAATGTATAAAATAGGGGCATTTGAGAAGATCAGCATCAGAAAGAGAAAGAAAGAGAGAGACACTAAATTCTGCACACTGGACCATTAATGTACCTTAATGAAACAGGAGCAAAACTCATCACATCACATTTTATTTGTCCAGTCTGACCTAATCACTTGTTATTGACTTGAGCGTTGTATTTCATTTGAATGAAGATGAATGAAAGTCACCCACCGACATGTTTGTTTTGACTCGAGCCTGGATTCCAGTCCAGGATTATTATCAACGTGGTTTCTGGATTGTTGCTCTTCAGTCCCCTCAACTTCCACCCCCACCTTTGGAGGCAGAGGTGGAGTGAGCTTATCCAGCACCTATCTGGTTGGTGGAGACTTGTGGCAGACGAATGCCTTACTCACCCCCACTTCCAAAAACACTCCGACCCCCATCTGCAACCCCAGGCCCTGCGCCCAGCGTTAGGCTTAACTCCAACCTGCTGCGTTCACAACAAAAAAGTTTAATTAATCGCTCTGTGGAAGGAGGGGGAAGGGGAGGGCATTAAGAAGAGACGCCCCTCCTCACTTCTGCGCCTTCAACAAGCAGTGATTGTCGCCTGTGTAACGTAGTGAGTCACAGCTCCACATTCCTTAGTGACTGGCTGCCGCTTTCATTAAAGCTGCCATAAAATAAAGAAATAGACAGCAGACTGACATGGGGTCTCAACCAGGTGTGCCTCACAAAGAGCAGGCCTGAGGATGCTCGTGGTCTGTCAAGGCAAAGTGAGGAACAAATTTATTTAAAATACAGTACACTGCTGCCATGTTTTCCCTGGCTCTAATCTATGAGTCATGAATACGAAGTCAAAGTCAGTTCCCCCTGCTCTTTATCACAATTAACCTTACTGTTTGTCAGCCCAGTTGCTGGCAAGCCCATGTGTTTACTGTCACAGACTAAATCTTGTACATGCACAATATTGTTTTTCAGCCGGTGCTTATCAGGCTCGCTAATGCTACACTCTCAGCTATGTGTGAGAGGTCCAAACTGGAGCTGGCCAGTGTTTGCTTTTGGTACTTGGCACAGCAGCTCCAACCATAGTCAGGGAGATCAATGTACTGTCCTTAATAGACCTCTGAGTCTTAACCTATTTCATCACAGTTGGGGAGAGGCAAGAGAATTCAGTTGAACCAAATATTCAAATCTGAACAGACTGACACAAGCTACTTGAAAGCAGCATAAGCTGCTTTTTTAAACACAAAATGAATTTTGTTGAAATTGCCTGTATTAACATCTTAACCTCCTGACTACCAGGAAAAAAAATGTATGTAAAAGTATGCAGTGGGTGGGAGATATTCAGGTTTACAAATGTCCCCCACAGAGGACAAATTGAACTACTGGTAGTCAGGAGGATATGGCAACATGCTTAATTTGATTATGTGTACAATGGTGACCCTGGGACCCTTTTTTTCTGTAGTTTTTTTACACTTCAATTAACAGTCACTGTCACATATTATCGCAGCATTTGACATCACATGTAGCACTTAAATATCACCCAAGAGGGGATGGCATTTTACTTCAACTTTTTTTTTTCTTACATCATTTCACACTATGCTTATGCTAAATAAACAGTCACTCACTTCACTCAAGCAAATGGTTTCCAGCATATTTTCTAAATTGCTTTATTAGCATCTTTATTAACAAAGTCTATGTGCAACAACTGACATAAGAGATAAAACAAAAAGCAGAAAAATGAAATGCCAGAATAATATTTGATACATATCACGTGTGATCCTGTATTAAAAAACAAACAAACAAACAAGCAAAAATATTAAATTAAAAAGATTAAAAAGAGTAATCATCTGCAGGTGACACTAGGATAAATTAGGTGTTCATGTCCTCATCATTTAACCACTTGGATGAATGCTTTCAGAGCCATTGGACGGATAAATCCATTTTAAGTCCAGGGTGCAGACAAACCATGACAGGGGGTCATCATCTGTACCAACAAATACTGTCTGGATTAACGGACAAGAAGCCAATCTGTCCCTCTGAGTCAGTATTTGCAGCTTACCCATGTTACCATACGGAGCAGTGGTCAGAAGGCTCTGCTGGAAGCTGGTTTGAGGGTAAACAAACATGCTGACAATACACAATACAGCTATTATAAACTTCACACATGGAAAATGATCGCTACAAACAGGATGCCAACACTCCCTCCTGCTTTACGCCCGCACTGTATGCTAATACAGTGACACAGGAAGGAGTAATTCACAGATGAACTACATCACAAACATTTAAACAGGAATTCGAACTGTTGCATCCGGACTGCATAGTAAAATCTGAGAATTGCTTTCTTTTGTTTGCTTGTTTTTTATAGGTTGTTTCTTTGTTTTCCCCTCGTGTTTCATAATGCTGCATACATACAGTGACGTGTTTCTAATGGACAATCAATGGGGAGGAGTTCCAGACAACAAACTTCAAGTCAACCACTATCAAATTCCTATTTCCTACCTAAATAGGAAACTGACAAACAATAATAATGATATGAATGGGGTGCCAGATTCAACAGGACATCAACAGTTAGATGCAAATATTGTATATTTTTCTTTTTGTCAACAAATAAAAATACTGAAACCAACAATGAATGTATGCTGCAAGAATTCTCTGTGTATCAAAGCCTGATACATCTTATCCCTCTTATTCCTGCTGTATAGCTGCATTGTTGTCCAAAAAACATTTTAGAAAAATCAATGAGCCACACTGTTACCATGAACACACACACACTGTAGTTTATTTTGCCTCAATCTCACATACACCATCCTGCTGCCCCAAACCCTCACAAGAACACCAAATTTAGATTAATCCACATCTGAAAATAGTCCCCAACAAAAACACAAAGGGAAGAAGGAAATCATAAGGAAATTAGTGAGCATTTTAAATGAATTCATATATTGATGTACTGGTTGTAAATATTAATATCTTCAGTAGGAACGAATGGGCTTGGGTCTGAGAGCCACAGACACCAGAGGAATGGGAAAAATATTAAGAGATGGACTAGCACCATGTTGGCTTTGGTCTTTTGTTGAAATAAGGCAGCCTTTAATCTGAAAACCTTTTGTTGTGTGATGGAATTTGTGAAGTACCCCTTTAAGTTAAAAAACAACCTGAGCAAAACTTAATGTAAACTTAAAAGACTGAAATAACCTCCCATATAGAGCATGATGCACACATTAATTCATCATAAAGTCCAAGCAGAGCATGTGTGTGTTTTGAATTGCTCTAAAAACGTTTCCATTCTATTAAACTGTGTGTAATCTCTGAGGCTGATAACACTCTTACTCTGTGTCTGTGTCACTGTCTCTTCAAGTTTCCACTGCTACAAAGCAGCTGAAGAGGAAACACTGTTGGTGGCATTTTACAAGCAGTGGGAGGAGCTGCAGCTGTTTGCTAATGACCAGCCAATGCTAATTCTGCTATTGAATGGTAATAGAGTTTTATAATTGTCAATCATTTCCCACTGAGGTGCAACTATTAACATTCTGACCACAACAGTGTGCTACAGTCAAAATAACACTCGATAAACTTCATTCATGAAGCTTTTACACAGAGTCAGACAGATGCAAGATTAAAACACCTCTCCAGTTCAAAAGCAACCACTGATTTTTGAAGAGAGAGTGTGACAATGTGATGTCTCTCATTCTGTTCTAACATTCCCCACCTTCTCTCGACAGAGAGGAGGGACAGCTCTGCTTATAATTTATGGGCTCCTTATACATTTCCAGACAGGAGATTTGCTGTGGGTACATCTCATCCTCCACTCTCTTTCTCTTTCTCTCCCCCACACACACCCCACAGACATTTCCCTCCCCTGCACATTTTAACATCCATTCCTGTCTGGCCCTCCACAACAATGGCATCTCAAAAGAACTCCAACTGCCTTGTGAACCTTAACATCACCCCCCCTTTTTAAACTCCACCAACAAAGAATGCTGCTCGAGCTCAGATGGGGAGCTATTCAAACTCCATTTAACAACCAATTCACATTTACTGCATCCATGTTTACATGTCCACAGCAGCTCAGCGTTGTATTAAACTAAATGTAAGTGTTTCTTTTGATGCAAAAAGTCAGGATATATGTGCTAAATTCCAGTGGCCTCCTTTCTAGAGTTCATTCAAGTGTGGTTTGGTTTTGTGTATGTGGTTTTTCTGACAAAAAAAAAAATCCAAAAAAAAATCAGTGGTGCAAAGAAAGTCATGAGTTTTCCTTTTTTTGTTAGTCTGTTCAAAATAATGGTATCATGAATGCTGAAAAATATTTAGCGTATATTGATATCCTCTGTGGGTAAACAGGAGGTGAAAACCAGGGATGGGTAGTAATGCCTTACAAGTACCTCTCATGAGTAAAAAGTTAGTATAATTTACAGTTTGCATGGTCCTTTTTAAAACTGTGCTTCTACTCTACTTCTACTAGAAATGATGCACAAGACTAAAACCCCTGCAGCCTGATACCACAGACTGTATAAAACACGGACGAAGAGCTGTTGTGAAATTAGCGATAGAGACCAAAACTGTTTTCTTGGAACCTATACAGTTGCTGTACAGTTCTATGGGGACTGACTTCTGGAGCCAGCTACAAGTGGCCATTTGAGGAACTGCAGTTTTTTGCACTTTTCACATTGGCTTCATTTGTCAGCCCCAGAGGTTGGCACTTGCCTGATACCAGCCCCTAGAGGTTGCCATAGTCATTGCACCTGACAACTAAGGTGATCAAAACATTAAACAAAAGACCAGCCTGTTCTCATTCTCAGAGCATCAAATACTGCTGCTTTGTTATGTCCCTCAGCATCTCATAATACAGATGTACAAGTAAGCGACTGAGACACATCCGGCCTTACCGTCCAACTGCTCCAGCTGTGCAACATATTCTAGCATTCCACAATGCACAGTCTTTGAAGCATTTCAAAATTCCACCAGGCACATAACATCCGTGTTCCATCCATGATGCTGAGAATATGTGCCGAGTCTACTTTTTGATGGTGACACACAGAACAGATCGAGCAAGGCAGACAGTCAGAGTCTGGAACAGTGTAGAAAATCTGGTACATTTTCAAAAGGAAACACCCTGTGCAGACTCCTGATCGTACACCAACAATAAACACAAAGAAAACAGACAATAAAGGAAACCATTTAGCTATGAAGTCTAGGAGGATGGAAAGAAAATGTGTTGCATGCTTATGGTCACTGTTGATATGACAGTCGACGCGGTTTTACACATAAACATTCATTTACCACTTGTGTGAAATACTGTGAAAACAGTTGTATAATGTCCTCAAAATAAGCCTGATGATGCCATCAGGGTTATCTTGGCTTGGGCTTGGAGGCTTACTTGATTATGTGAGTTGTCTGTATGTAACAAACTGGGGTTGTGAGCAAAAATAAGGTAATGCTTGAACCTAATTGTTACTATTCCTTGTTGTTTTTCATATTATGTTTGATCCTTGTGCTCAAGTTGAGTGTTCGACCTAATGCTGGCAGTAGCCACAGGTGTGGCCAGTAGTTTTTAGGATACCTTGCCATTGATTAAGTGTTGGTCAAGCAGAAATTTTGATTAAGAGTGGGCCTACAGGAAAAGGTAAGAGTCATTAGGAGGCCTCCTCTGGTTTCAGTCTATTAAAGTTTCCTAATCATTTTCTGGGAATATAAAGGTGATTAAACTGTGCATTGCTTATCTACACCAGTCACGCCACCTGTTTCCCTTCTTAATGCTCTGGGTAGTCTGAATGTTGATAGAAGCAGCTATTCACCAAAGCCTCCCTTTGCAAATACAGGTTAAACAAAAATGAGTAGCAGTCTGACAGCTGAAGCCATGACAAGGCTGTGAAAACCACAGCACTGCAGTTCATCTCCTCCTCTGGGAATTAGTATGGATACTGGGAGTAAGAGGATTCTGGCCCGTTCATGCATCTTAAAGAGAAGCAACACTAGATACCAAATCCCTGAGGTTTCTCACTGGGGGAGAAATGTCAGTGCCTCACCAAAACAAATCTTTGTTGTGACTTCACTAATTGGTCCGGCCGTCTCTAATACCTGATTAGCTCAATAAGTCATTTACTTGCCAACTGGGGCCTTTCTCCATACCTGTCTGTGAGGGTCTTTGTTCCCTCCTCACTCTCATTAAGATGTCATCCGTTTGCAGCACACTGTAGTTTATACCTTGTTTCCAATAAAGGTGGATGTCTACCTAAATCTCCACATGTTCAACATGAGATTGTCTGCGGTTCAGAAAAACAGCTGACCTCTTCTCTAATGATATTTTCTCTGTATGGTATAAAGAGATTGTCAGGCCTCAATCTGTTGTCCTGTCGTCTGGCCCCCTGTCTGCAGTAATCTTGATGAAGGGCTAATAAGCCAGAAAGACAGCGGCTCCCAGTAGTGGCCCCCCAGTGGGCCCCATGACTGTCCAAAACATCCCACATTAACCCTTCACCACCCAAACCTGGTCTGAAGTATGTACACTCAAATGCTCAAGTAATGAAAGGGATTTGAACAAAGCTGGGAGGGATCAAAGCAAATGTCATCCTGTAATATTTGGAGGGTAAATATAGTCGGAGAACATTGCATTCCATTTAGCTTTTGAGATTGTGTCTGTCTGTCAGCTCAGCTCTGACATTACTACCAGGAATTCACAGCAGGGGAGTGAGGACAGGGCAGGCAGACATGCTTTTGTTGTTCTGCTGCAGTCATTTTACTGTATTATGGGGCTCTGCAGTTTGTGGCAGATGTGATATATCTATTCTAAAAGAATGGCATACTTTATGTTCAACATGCAACATAAGCAAGAGATTACATACATTTAGAAATGTACGTTTTGTCAAACTTAAAGGAGCACTTTACACATTAAAGTCAGTTTACCTGTACATAAGGACATTATGTATATGTTATGAATTCTAAACAGCACAAAGTCTTCAGTGTCTCTGGAGGAGTTTGTGAAGTCCTGATGATGAACCCTGATGATGCCATCATATTCAGTTGCATTATGGGAAACAGGATCCAGTGTTTTTGGAGCTCAGCCCATAATAGGAACTAAAAGAGCAGTCGCCTCGGCCGCTATGACTTAGACCATTTTTAACTGTCCACTTCAAGTACCCAAACTAAATGTAAAGCTAAATCACTGGCGATAATTCAATCAAGAACTGACACTGCATGTCATTTCTCTTACCATGGTCTTTAAGTAACAACAGGTTACACTCACAGGCTGAACAAAATGACACATTTTATTGACAATAAAAGAGCCAGTTTAAGTACAGAACAACAGAAACCATTATACTGGTGACACGGGTTGCAGAGGGATAATACAGGTTTGCTGTGTCAGTTTGAAGTGTAGTTGTAGTTATGAGTATGTAATTACGATATCAACTTCAATAACTGTGTTAAAACTACATTTTATAATGGCCCCAGCTACAAGAGGTTTGATTTGTACATTAGCAGTGCTTGCTCCCATACAAATTTGTAATTAATCAAATTAATGATCGAGCAGTTGCTTCCATTTCCCGGTTGGTAATCCAGGCTTGGCATTGATCATCAGCAGGGTTATGGCTTGTAAAAATGAGTCAGGAGTACATTCAGAAATGAGCCTAAATCCTGGTTAAAAAGACACATGTAAAGCTTTTGAAAAAAAAAATCTGTTAAAATATTCATGGGATGACATGAAAAATACAATATACATAGTGAATTCACTATAAACTCACGATTGAGACCCATGAAACACACCAAAATCTATATTATAGTAATGTTATACCAAATGTTTTACAGATTATAGCAATAATTTTGAGGGCTGATATTATTTTTAGTAACTGACATTATGTGAAAGACTTTCCTCTTATTGAAGCTGTAAATTTCAGAAATGTAATTAAATCTGCACTGGGGACATCTGCAGACCATGAGCTGAAAAAGTTCCTGCACTGATGATCTGTGATCTAACATGTTAACCTACTCGACATTTCACATCACAGAACTTTTCCCTAAATAGGAACGTGATCAGAGGATATGCACATGTAGCATGATAAATTATATAGCACATTTATCTTACATTACTTGATATGATTATCATAGCCAAAAGTATGTGGACACTGCCCACACTCTGTATACATACTTTTGTACACCTTTGGTCTGGAACTGTATTTTATGATTTGAGCATTTGAGAAAATGTTTGTCCCTTCCTGTACTTCAACACAACAATGTTCTCTTGCACAAAGACAGCTCCATTAAGACATGATTTTCCCAGCTTGACATGAAAGAACTTGGCTGGTCTGTACAGAGCTCTGACCTCAATCCTATATTACACCTTTGGGATGAACTGGAGCACCAATGGAGAGCCAGACGTTATCACCCAACATCAGGGTTGGGCATCACTAATGCTCTTGTGTCTGAATGGGAGCAAATCCCTTCAGCCAAGTTCCAACATCTGACTTAAACCAGAAGAGTGTGTCTAGTTTTGGTTTTATGGCGTAATAAATATTATTTGATGTCATAGTGACGCTGCAAAGAAAAACCTCACAAACCATATTAAGTAGATAGTATTGTCACTGTTAATGCTGCCACAGTAGTGAGATTATTGTAGGCCCACAAACAATTACAACAGAACAGAATTTCAAGATGTATTACCATATAGTAATACCACAGAGGATACAGTACATAAAACAGTACTTTACTTTTACTGTACTGACTCCAGATGGGAAATTTATAGAAATATTGTCATAAAATAACAGGACCAAGGACCATTATAAATAAAAGATAGATACACTACAGCACTGCAGTGTTGCTGCTGAGATCTATATGAAAAGAAAGAGAAACATTAAATATCAATATCAAGTTTTAACAAAACCCTCCCTGCAGAAAGTCACTATGAGCTCATAGAGGCTATGTTCTTAGACTGATTGCAGTGATCAACAGTGATGATGATGATTTCTGGGTCTCTATGAGTCCAATGAAGGTTGCAGATGTTTCAGCACTCCTCCCACCAGGTACAGGCTGCCAGTCACCAGCACAGAGACATGAGCTGCCTCTCTCAGCCTGTCAGGGGCCGCAGTGGACTGAGGAGGGACCTTGCTAAGATTGAACGGTTCAGCAGGGGCACCCTCCAGCTCTGTTCTCTGGCTGATCCACTGGAGGGCGCTGAGGATGCAGGGGTACACATGGCTGTGACTCACAGTGCTGGCCACCAGAGGGCGATGGTGGTTATTTCCTGCTTCTGTTGCATTCAGCTTCTGCCAGCTTCTCTGGTTTTCTCTGCAACGAGCCAAGACTTGCTGCACACACACAGTGATGCTGTGGTGAGCTGCAGAAAACAACAGCACAGAGAAGCAGAGTACAGAAGATTAAGAAATGAAATTTCGTAATCCTGTCTTGTTGATGTCTGTTTTTAAGAATTTCCATCTAGAAAAATAGAAAATGTGCGAAACAGCGTTCATGTAAGATACACCAACTCTAAAGGTATACAGAGGTGATGTAGAATGAACAAGTGAAAATCAAGAGTGAAAAATGTTAGTCAGATAAGACATTTCTCAGTAGAACATGTAGAGTGTGCTTGGAACAGGGGGACAAAGTCACCTCAATCAAAATGTCAGTCGAGCATTTTGATTCAAATGCAGTGAAAATTTCCCAGGTTTAATTTTCTTTAATGTTTTCTTTCCAGGCCATTTTTTTCCTAATCTTTCCAATTTGGATTTATATTATTTATTTAGGTTATATTCCATGTGATGGTACATCTGGCACCCTCAGCATCCATCAGTTCAAACACTGATCCAACCAATGCTGGATCCCTTCCAGATCACTCAGTGTAAGCCACTGCATTAGCGAATCGCTTTAATGATTCACTTTCTCAAGAAGCTTGCAAAAAATGTTTTGTAAAAAATGTTCCAAATCTGGCCTCTAGTAATACATTACAACAAAGTTTAATGACAATACATCACCATCTCATCTCACCTGGGCTGCTGCTAGGTGTTTCAGTAATGTTGGGGCAGAACAGTGCGTAGTCAAACTGGCAGGGCTGCAAGTCACACAGTCACATACAGTTTGATGGCTCACACACATGCATGTTGTTTCACTTTGCTTTAGTAGCACTGTAGTTTCTGTTACACTCACCAGCAGCTGTCTTAGTAAAGCAGAAGAGTCCCTGTCTCCTGTTGTGTTAAACAGCAAGATTTTGACACCAGGGCCTCTGGAAGACAGAGGGAGACCCTTGCTTTAAAGGGTCGGCTCTCAAAAGAGTTTGACAATATCTGTGTATGAGATTTGTGTCTCCATCCCTACAACATAAACTAAACTAAATTCACATCCATTGCATTGGGGTGGTGGCAGAAATCTCAGACACATATATCTCAAAACCTAGACAACTGTCTAGACACTTGAAAGGTAAAATGTGTATTTGTGACTGGATGACCCCCCCCCAAATGTCTGTCCATTTTGAGGCAGTTAAACTGCAGTGTGCTTGGTGTTCTCATACTGAATCTGGTCTCTCTGGAGTGTCTCCTGTCTGAACCAGCAGACACAGGCCTCCATGCTGGCTGTGGTATGGGCTCCATCCAGGTAATATGTGATAAAGCCACGCCTCAGCACCTGGTTTCGTCCTAACCACTCTGTCTCCCGTAGACCTGTGGGTATTAGGAGGGGAGAGGAAGAAAGTCACCCAGTAATACTTTTAATTACACTTATTTCATGTGTTAAGTTCTCAGGCAGGCTTCAAACTCCGTGAGGAGGAAACCAGGCCAGGCAGTTGCTTGGAGCCCCCAGCCACTTATTTACAACAACGATTATTGATAGGCCTGGGCTTTCAGGGACCTCTATTGGTCCCTGGACCTCACTTTGAGAACCACTGACCACTTTTTTTCAGTATTCATGTCAGCTGTCCCAAAAACTGTCCATTTATATGTGCAAAAACCAAAAGAAAGTTTGAGAACCACTGCAGAGGGTCATGTTGACTTGAGGGAATTAACTTTAATCATATTGTGTTTGGACAAAGGGGTTCATTCAGCTTTGAAAACAGACATGGACTTTCACACAAGACTGAAGGGAGCCACTGCAGACATCCTTCGTTTTGTTGTCTGGATTGATTTTTCACCCTTATAAACAGTGCATGCTCACTTTTTCATCTCAGTGTTTTCTGGCTAAGAATATCCTGCTTTTTAATCAGCACATGCTAAACTTGTTTGACGACTTGCCTTTGAGCATGGCTGCGCTGGGCTGGAACGTGACGGCCGGAGAGCCTGGTCTGCAGCTGGGGTGAGCTAAACTGAGGCTATCTGTGAAGAGTCAAATCTGTGAGATTTCATAACAGTCAACATTTTCTTCAATAATCCACATACCATGTCAAAGAATAAAGAACTGCAGGCTCACAGGTAGACATCTTACCTTTTTCACAAAGGCTGATAAATTGTACAGTAGGATGTGATTTGCTTCTTTGTGTGTTCAGATCAATTGCTTGTCCTGTCTGACTTTCAGTGACTTTCTTTTTACTTACCCAGAAGACAACAGCAGCAAACTTTCAAGTCTATTCATAGCAATGCATTTATTTATTCCTATTCTTAGAGAATATTTTTTTCTATAGCATGCAACATTTTTTTCATTTTTAGATTTTTTTTGTAATGTTGATCAGACAACTGTTTTTGTTCTGAAGAAGGAAAGATGTGTCAAACAGATACAAAATCAACAAAAGGAGTTCATCATAGTGTCAAACTTCAGAGAGCTGACAAAGTGACACCTTTAGGAAGAATCCTTTGCTTAAACGTACTCATTTTTGTCCATATATAGACTGTTAATGACTGTAGAGTTTGGTCTCCATTTGAAAGCTATAAACATTTCAAACTCATATTTCGACACCAGCTTTCCTCCAAAGAGTTTCATATGTTTTCCACAGTGTATTTAGGAATACATCTACCTCCTCTCTCCTTGGCCTCATGGTGTTGCAGCCAGCTGTAGCTCAGCTGCAACGCAAGTGATGCATTTAAGCGCTGGTGTTCTCCTGCCAGTCCCAGACTCACAGGACCAACCACAGCTTCATACTGATCCAGGTCAGGACAGACCCACAGAGGACACTGCAGAGGACAGAAATGGATGCGACACAGGCAAGTTTACAGGCCTTGGTTACACAGAAAATTGAAAAGAATATCAAATGCACTCTCCCGTTGAAGGCCCCAGCATGGTTAAAACAGCTGGGATGATTTTTAATCCTAAACACCAAGCTGCCTTTACTGATGACTGCTGTCAGGGTTGGAACTGAAGGATCCCAGCTTTAACAATGAGAAACACACAAGGAATCATTCTTTCCTAGCCTACAGAATCAGTGGGTTTGCTTGTTTCTTTCATCCACACTTTCACACGTTTTTTACATTTTGTTCAAATGTGGGTCTATTATTGTATTGTTTGAGTCACATATTTAGATTTGATGGGGCTAAAGGCGAGACAGTATCCTCACCCTGATCGCTTCAGCTCTGTGCTGCAGGACTCTGAGAGGGCTGGGTTGTTGTCTGACGGTGAATGCTGGGACACCTGGCTGATGACAGAGGCAACTATCAGAACACTGAACTCCAAACAACACGTCTGTCTGCTGTGACACTGGCACTCTGGCTTCAAGGTTACTGATGGAAGTTTTAATTCTTTCTTCCTGGTTTCCTATGTTGATAGAAGTGTAAAGTTAACAATCTACATTGGCAGTGTTTTAAGTGTTTCTTCAGATTGTTCATGGCTTCTTGTCTTTCTCTGGGACCTGTAGCCCAACAAAGTGGACACCAGCAGGACTGACTGATGAAGTTAAAGCTGAAGTGTGTTAAACAGCTGTTTCACTAATGCCCTCCAAGAGAACTCCAACAGTGGCCAGAGGTGGAGGAGGTCCTCAGATTACCTCAAGGTAAAAATAGTCCACAAGTGAAGTAGTCCTGTATTCATAAATGCACTTTAGAACAAAATGAGCTTATCAAAGGTGAAAGCACTTATTATGCAGAATGGGGTTTTCAAAGTGTTATGCAACACTATTGGATTACTATTATTAATGCATCACCAAGTAAACAGTAATATAATTTACTGTTGGGTAGTTTCACTACAATTAAGTCTGTAGGCAGAATCTGAATCTGAAAGTAAATAATAACTAGCTATCAATGTAGCTGGTGTAAGAAGATCAATATTTCCATCTGAAATAGTTGAGTAGAAGTATAAAATTGTAGAAGATTTAAGTATTCACATACTTTCCACTACTGATTGTACTTAAGTGCATCACCTCCCTCCAAATACAGACACAGCACTTTTTCCACAGTCGAGTCTCAGCCTTGCTTATAATGTCTTTTTGTCTGTCTTTCCTGATGTATTTATGTTGTTTAACCTTAAAGATCCCAGCCTTCTGCCAAGCAATCTCCTCCATGGTGTCTCCAAGTAAACTGCAGTGATCCAAGTCAAGAGATGTGATCCCACACACCCATGGCTTCCTGTGGACCAAACATAGCACTTAACAACTGCAACACGAAACCTTTTTTTTTTTTTTTTTTTTACTAAGCAACACAGATAATTAACTCCTATTGCTTTACATTATTCAGCCCATTACCAAGCCATTACAATTGTCAAAACATTACCTGATTATGTTTGTGCAGTCATATTGCCCTCCAATCCCAACTTCAACCACTGCTAAATCCACCTATGTTGACAGAAATGCCACAAAGTCAAGCTTAATGTGGGTGTGGGTGTGTATACAATATGAGGGTTGGAGCTCAGAGGATTGTGTGGTATGTTGTGGTGTGTCTGTGTTTGTGTCTGTCTGTGTGTCTGCAAGCCAGCATCTGTACATCTGATCATTTGTGAGGCTATGTGTGTGCGTGCGTGCGTGCGTGCGTGCGTGCGTGCGTGCGTGCGTGCGTGCGTGTCCATATACTGTATTACTCATGTTGTGGGGACATAAATCTGTTTACACAGTCACACTGTGGGGACTTACCTTCCTTATGTGGACAAAATGCAGGTCCCTTTAATGTAAATTTAAACTTTAGGGTGAAGAGTGTCCACCTGTGTCTGTTTAGTTCCCCTCCTATTTAAGTCTCTGTGTTTCTTTTGTCTTTGTGGGATCATTCCCTTGCATGTGGCTTTCTTGTCTTCCCGTTTGCACTTTTGGGTTCATACCTTTTTTTTTTTTTCTTGCTCGACGACCACCGACGACGACTGTGTATGTGCCTGTGTGTGTGTGGGTAGGTGGGTGTGTGTGTGTGTGTGTGTGTGTGTGTGTGTGTGTGTGTGTGTGTGTGTGTGCAGCTCACCTGCTCCTGCAGGAAGATGTGGAAGGCCAGCAGAGTCAGGAACTGGAAATAGAAGGGCATGGTGCCTCCATGGACATCCTGTACATTCATGAAAGTCCAATTGTTATGTGTTGAAGAGCTCATTGCCTTTAGTTGAACAGGTTTTGACAACCTGGACTTCACATATTTATGAATGAGGACTTAGAGAGCAATAGTTTTATCTTAATTAACAAACAGTATAGTCAGAATTGAAAATTGGATAGCATCAGTATAAATAACATGAACATGAACATGAACATGAACATGATGTGAGTGAAGTCTACTGTGGTTCTGATAAACAGGGACTGAATGATTTTTTTCTTCACGGCTGCCGTTAATAATAATGTTTCTGGATCTGGTAGGAACATCTGCTACCTTTAAAATATGACCAGATTTCAATTTTTCATTCAGAAATGTCTGTTTTCCTCTGGAATCTTGTTTTCTCTTCCAGCTTAACCTCAACCTTAACCTTAAATCAACAGGATTTTGAATGAGTCCTTCTTCTGGAATTCAGAAGTTTGGTGACCATTAACGTTGTTAATGTGAGCATGTCAGCATGCTGGGTAATTCTCTGCATAGTGAGGATAGGTGCATTTGCTGACCAGACCAGTACAACAAAATTGACTGGAATGCACTGATGCTCATACAAATTTCTTTCTTAAGAAATTAATTAATAAATTAAAGTAGATGATGCACCTGTCCTTCATGAAAGTCACATGGACTGAAATCATGATCTACAGAGCCTACCTTTGTGTCCTCTAACCGCTCATAAGCCTCCCAAAAGTACTTAGTGAAAAGCTGCTTGCTGATTGGCCATCCATTGATGCGTATTCTCTCTCTGACGTTAACCAGGTGTGGAGAGCTGAGGGCAGAAAACACTGGTTATTTTTACTGCTAAAAACAGAACTTCTCAGGAAGAACAAAAACAGCCCTGAGCTGACGCATTGGATTTTGGAAACATGGAAACAAAAAAGTGCTGCATAATCCTCAAATACAATGAACTTGAAATGAATTTACAGAGATTCAAATAATGCAATAAAGCTTGTCGGTGCAGAATAAACAAATGACACTATAACCATTGTTTTTAAGGCTCACTTTGAAGGTTCCATGGAACGCAGCAATAGGTAGTTTTTAATTCCACCTGTGCTTCACCTGACACGTCAAAATGCTGTGAGTAGTCTAATCTGTCTTTAACAGAACAGTTTAAACTCAGCTTGAAAAAGTTAGTATTTATTCACTGATGTGTCCTCTGTAATATTCTGACTTATTATTCATTTGTCTCTTGCTATACTCTGAACAACCACTTAGTAACAATAACAGGTGTATCGTTGGCCAGCTTTTCACATCACTCACTCACAGACTAGTGAACGATGGTTATCATCATAATTCTGTAACTGCAGTAACTTCTGCTCGAGCAGCATGGCTGTCAGCTGTCATGGGACTGTACAGCACTGACACTTGTGTGTCTGTGAACAAACACAGTCAGGCAGTTCTCCTCCTGTTCTGGCTGAAGTCTCACGTTTGAACCATGATTCAGTCCAACACAAGCGACATTTATTCACAGTCAATTGCTGTCACGTGTCCTTAAAGTGTTTGCATTTGTGTTCCCTCCCAAAACAAACTAGAGATAAACTCTTACTATCTCTCAGACAGCAGGCTTCTCACAGCACTGTTGGTTAACGATTAATTAGTTGGACAGCAAACAAGTGAGACAAAGTCCAGACTACAAACTGAAGAATTACATTCAAACCTGCTGGAATTTGGATGTCAGATTTTATGTTTTTATATTTAATACCTGTTGTTGTTGTTGGATAATAATATATTCATAACCTTTGTTTTTATGTGATTTCTCTCTCAGACATGCCACAGTCTTAATGTTTCAATAAAGTTCAATGTATAATAATAATGATAATAATAACACAGTATCTACAGTATTCATATTTGTACCAGTAGTATCTGTGAATCATTATAATAATTCATGGCATTTTTGCCCAGATGACACCATAATGTGCTTATAACCTTTCATTCTGAAAGAATTCATAAATGCAAAAAAAACAAAAACAAAAACAAAAAAAACCCAACTCAAAATGATTTATGTTGTGCTACCTGTAAAATCCAGTCCGAAAGCCATACGTCCTGAGTACTCTTTCAGTAAAAGCACATGTTGATCCCTGGAAAACAGGAAGTAGCATTTTAGCAGTCATCCTGGTGTTGTGTTGTTAAATTTGACTACAGCAGACTTTGCTGGCTTTGCTTTTTCATACCTTTCCTTTGGTCCCAGTAACATGGATGATGTTGAGTTTGTCCAGTTGACCCTCCTGGAGAAATGGACACAGAGGTGCTGCAGAGCTAGCTTCTGGAATAATTGCTGTTGTAGTGTTTATACGTACAGTAATACCAGTGCGATGGAGGAAACCCTGCATGGCCTGAAGCTGCAGGCCGGGATTCTCCTGACGTCCACACAGCCGCTCCAACACATTATTCTGCAGGCTGTTCAGGACACGCACAGCTCCCTAAGAACATGCACACACACACACACACACACACACACACACACACACACACACACACATACTGTACCATGATACTTTAGAGCCAAAATCCAAGCATGTGTAAAAAGTAACCTTTTATTGTGATCATATAAAGTGCGCATGAATACAGATTAAAATACTCATGGTAACCTCCAATGTTTAGTAGTACTCACTTGAAAAGTTTTGGTCCTGTTCACGACCGCAGTCTGACCCAGCACCATGGTAGTGAAGCTTTATCAGTGAATAAACAACCTACCACCACTGCACGAGAACTCCAGAAATGTGAATTTACATTCAGGCGAAGCCAACAAAACGAACATAACATAATATAGTTAGTAGTTAGTAGTAAATTCTCTAGGTGGTTTTATGACGAGCTGAACGGGAGTCAAACTGGTGTGATCATGTTCCTGTCCTCTTTTTTTTTTTTTCAGCATGAGATGCCTGTTTACACAAGATTTCTGCCACTTTATGGCCTCATAAAAGAGTGCTGCCAGAGACACATGGAGAGTGGTGGCCAGTGCAAGTTCATCCTAACAAGTTGATTCTTTTCATACTCAACAATCAAATTTGATTTGAATTAGCAACCAGCTAAAAACTTCAAAAGGAATAAGATTACACTTGCAGTTTTATTTTTAAGGACACTGAATGCACAACAGTTCCTGATGTGAGCTGAGTGGCTTCATTAACTGATCCACTGTTTTCGTGCATCAGCACATTGATCACTTGAAAACACATCCGTAGCTATAGGATGGTAAAATAGATTTTCAGGGTTCTAAGATGAAATATTCAAACTTCCTACCTCATAATCCATCAGGAATGAGCCTCTGCTGGTCTTGGATCAGCTTGGTTGTCAATAGATGAGGATAACCTTCCTGCATATGTTGAGTTTCAAGTCCCACTGTGTGTTTGTTTTAGGTGACTCAGAGAACATGTATAGATTTTTGGGGAACATAGCCACCCCCCCGAACTGAGCTGCCTGTCAGATAGACAGAGTACTTTAATTTTAGTTCAAGCATAATTAATCAAGCATATGCCAATATTTAATGATCATTTTTACAGTAATGCCACACAATTAAAAAAAATCTAAATATATCAGTATTTATAGACTTCATCCTCAGTCAGCTTCAGTCTAAGGTGGACCAGCATTTCTGCAGACCTGTATGGTGGCCTCGCTTTAATCATTTTTAACAGTCATTTTAATAAATAATATCCAGTCAGTTGCCATATAGATAGATAGATAGATAGATAGATAGATAGATAGATAGATAGATAGATAGATAGATAGATAGATAGATAGATAGATAGATAGATAGATAGATAGATAGATAGATAGATAGCACTGTGTACTCAGCCACTGTTAGCTCATTTATGCCACCTAGGCATTGGTGTCATTTGGGAATGGATGGTTTTGCTAAATCATGTGGTCCTTCACCCTGAAAAAGAGTGTCAGACAAATCAGATCAGTCAAATCTGTTGTGAAATTTGTTGTACTATATATACTATAGTTAGCATATATGAGCTCCATTTATTTACAGAAGGAGCATGTCACAGCATCTCACTTCCATGGACTCCATCATGTTGCACCACCATGTTTCTACAGTAGCCCAGAATGGACAAACCAAACACGGATCTAGATGGGCATTTCACATTCTGAGCAGCCACCATAGGTTCTCCTACATGTTGGAAGGGAAAGGAAAGCACTATCACTATCATCAAGAGTTGCAACCTCACTAGATACCATTAAATCCAACACACTGGTCCTTTTACACTGTTCTTGCTCTGCTGCTGTCAGCTGTCATTTCACTATCCATTCAATGTGTTTGTTACCCTTTCCCCTCCACTTTCATTCATACACTGGTCATTCATTCATACACTGAGCTGATCAGAAGTCCCATTCCACATCACAACCATTCTTGTTCATTCTTTCACCATCTCCACCTTTGACTCCATCAGGGGGAAATTCATGGACATTTCACCCCAGAAAAAAATAAAAATAAAAAAATAATAAAAAAAAATTATATATATATATATATATATATATATATATATATGTGTGTGTGTGTGTGTGTGTGTGTGTGTGTGTGTGTGTGTGTGTGCGTGCGTGCGTGCGTGCGTGTGTGTGTGTGTGTGTGTTATGCAGCTGACTGAGCAGACATCTGGTCTGCAAATGGGCCCATGCTTTAATGTTAATGATCCCATGACTGAGTCTCGCCCATTGTCAGATTGTCTGAGCAACAAATTACACTTTATTTTGTGAATACTTGTTGATTAATTAAACCAAGTGTTATTTTTCATCCCCCTCTTTATTCAGTCCCTGTCAATTAATTTTTGACTTGCTCATGATGAACTTCACTTCTGATAGAAAAAAAAACACTTAATCTGGAGTTCTAAGTTAACTCACCCTGACATTTACTTCGAGACAGGCCGATCAGATTCATTTATTATTTATGAATACAGTGGCAGTAACTGAAGATGAAAATATGGATCGAACAGACAAAACATAGTTTAACCTACTTATGAAATTACAATTGCAAAGTCATAGTCCGATACAGTAATAATGATTTTGGGGACATGAAGCTGAAAAGGTGTCTAGGTTCAGTCTGACATACATACTGTAGCACAACACATCCACAACATGATTGTTCAGTGTCTGATGTGTCATCAGACACTGACATCATACAAATTTGTTTTCTTTAAAGAGTGATTGCTACAGTAATGTACAGTAAGTGGTTCAGTGCAGAGGAACTGGCTAACCTGAGAGCTTCCTTAACGTCGACAGAGTCAAAGTGTTGGAAAAACAGGAAACACGAGAGTTTCCCTCATCTCAACAACCTCGGCGCCTCCTGAGCAAATAAAAAGTCTAAGTGACTGCCTCCTCCTGACAATACAGAGACATCAAAGAGTGGTTGCTCACTTCATGTACAGTAAATATCAGCTGTACCATATGTGTCTGTTGATGCTTGAGAAAATCTTAAGCACCACCTAAACATGACAAACAACAACTAAATTGTACAGTATACGTGGGAAATAGCATGGTGTTTTTTACTGGGGTCTGAGAAAGCTTTTGAAGTTAAATGCTTCATCTGGGAGCTGAGGCACTTTAGCTGCCAAAAGCAGCACTCTGGTAGTTTGGCCTGAAGGCATTTTCGTCACGTGTAGAGTTGGTGACACACAAGTCCAGCCACGATTGGCGTCCTGTTTACAGCACTTACTTATGCAAATCCAAATCATGATCAGAATACTTTATTGATCCCTGAGGGGAAATTGGGTAATATCGCCTGGATAATAGCTGTACTTGATAGATGAACGACAAGAAAGTTGTATGCTTTTCATGTCAATAGGAAAATTTATCATCCGCCTTTGATCCACCTTAAGGTAGACACAGTGCTCATGATACCTAATTTGCATGCCTTCAGACTGTAGTAGGAATGCAGAGCATTCAAAACAAACCCACACAGCTCCCACACAGAGAGTACCAAGGCACACCCAGGACATAGCTGACATTGATGTAGCACCATTAACACCTGTAACAACTGCAAAACTTTTGCAACTTTTCCTTGTACCTGCCTCAAATTTGAATTCCTCTAAAAATAGTAAATTATTGATATAAATCTTAGCTATAGGGTATATAATAATTTTACAGTGGAAATTTAAAGTCTTGTAACACTTAAACAAATACGTGCATTCAACATGATCATATAGCATCTGTAGCCTGACTGATAGATCTAGCTTATACTTTTTTACATGTTACATAATTGTAAAGCATGCCCTGAACCCTGTTTTAACATTCTTTAAAAGATATGATTTATGCAGTATGGAACGTATGGAACAATATGTGGACTTCTGTCTCATATGGAATTTGTGCATGGAATGACACCTCCTCCTCTGCTCTGACAGTACTTAACAGAAAAGTATTTGCCAAAGGCGACAACATACTGTATAAAGTCTCAATCTGATGCAGCAAAATTCAGACAATCCCAGTATCTGTGAGAGCATCTGGAGTATTCTACCTATGGAAATCAGACCCTGTACCACATACAACATTTCTAAAATCAAACTTAAAATATGGTTAAAATCTATTTCAATATGTATTCATGAATAACCTGATGTTTCTATAGATAACTCTACTATGTCTGTGTGTTGTTGGTTTAAGATTATTAGAACAAAATGTACATTTCCTCCAGTTTCTTTCTCTTCTCATTTTCATTGTAACATCGTTACACTTGTGCCGTGTACCAACGCCTTTTATCATGTGACAGATTTTAGCTGTGTTGGGTCTGCAGGTGTAAATGAGCTGTTGAGTTAACCCTGGCACACTTAATAAACATTAATTGCAGAAAAGTTTACTGTAATTTACTGATACAAGTAAGTATCAATACCCCTGATCATTTCTCCGTACTACAGACCTCCAGCTGTCTCAAAAAGATTCAAATGCACGCTTCCTCTTGTTTGAGTGTTTGCTAAAACCTACAGCACCCAGCTGGTTTACGAAATTTCCGAGCTTTTCATAGAAATGGAGATGGACATATCATGTTGCTTTTAGTGTTTCATGAGATTTGCTGACAACTGGAAAAACATAGATCCCAATCGTATCTGCTGAATATGAATAAAATCTGACAAATAAAACTGTGCCTGAAGTCAGTTTAGTTGGATGAACATGACAGATAGGTTTTTGAAGAGAAAAGATTTTTGAATTTAAAAAAAAAAATCTGTTTTAATATTTGTATTAGCCAAAGAGATGGCCAAATCTCCTAATGTGGGGTAATTACTGTCCATAAAAGTGTTTAACGATAGCAGCTTCCTCCTGTAATGACACAGACTCTATTAGTTTAGTTAGTTTTGGCTGTAGTTGCCTTGTACGCTCGCTCTGGCTGGTAAAAAGAATTCATAATGAGTGTAATCGCTGTGAGCATCTTCATGCTATAAACATAGAACATATGTGTAATTGTTTTTATTTAGAATAAAATAAAATAGAATAGAGCAATACATGCTGTTGTTTATATACATGTATATACATACACAACCACAAAGTAAAAATCGGGGAATGTAAAGAGCAGCAACAAAATACTGTTGGTGATATGGTTAGCATCAGTACATTAAAATCTTGACAAAGGGAAACATTGTACATCCACTTCATGTTTGTGCATCAAGCATCACCATGTAACACAGACTCTGCCTCTCCTTATCGGGCTGCCTGTAGGAAGCCTCCTTTCTCCCCCCTGTCCCTTTGTGTCATGTGAGCCCCCTCCCTGTGTCTGTCCTTCTGTGTGTGTGTGTGTGTGTGTGTGTGTGTGTGTGTGTGTGTGTGTGTGTGTGTGTGTGTGTGTGTGTGTGTGTGTGTGTGTGTGTGTGTCTGGACAGAGCAGTTCCTCCGCAGTCATGGCTCACTTACACCTGCTCCCTATGCCAATCAGCCACCACAGCTGCAGCCAATCCACGAATCACCACTGACAGGATAAGTACCTGCTTCTCCTCACCTGTCCTCCCTTGATTGTTGTAATAATTACCCCTCCATATGATTATAGCAGAATGAGTTTCAGGTCACATTAAGACTTATTCGGCCATCTATTCAATATTAAATCAATGTGATGATACATTTAATTTTCCTGTACATATTGTCAAGTCTTGTGCCCCACATGTGGGAATATCTCTTATTTTCCCTCTCTCTTTGATGTTTTCCTTAGAATGATCTCACTGCAATCAAAACAGCTGTCTTTCGACCTGATCAGAACATGGAGTTTCATTATCCATCACACTCTTGTGTATGCAGAGGTGCAAGGAAACAAGGGGTGGGATGCAAACACAGGACATGCAAGTACAAGAAACAAAAGTAAGCTTTAATGAAATCAAGATGATTCCATTCCACAAAAACAAACAGGCAACAAAAACTGTAGCAGTCAGCTGAGGCAAATCAAAGGACTGAAGAGAAACACAAACGCTGAACTCAGAACACACAGAACACAACAACCAAACGCAGATGACCAGATAACTAAAAGAGGCAAAACACACACATGCAGGAAGTCAAAGAAAACATGTTACATGAGGAGAGTGAACTTTCAACATACAAGAAGAAACAAGAAAGCAAACCCCGAAACCAGAACACTATGGCTACACAACCTCATCTCTGATCACGAGGAGCCATCAGCTACTTCAGATAAAACCCAAGTTTCACTTCACACATTTCTTTCATACTGTCCTCTCATGCTGATTATTGGTCAGCTATGTGCACGTCTGTCTCCTCTGTGTTTGACAGCCTGGCACTGTGAGGCTGTAAGCTGTCAGAGGTCTTGTGCAAACATGTAGTTGGCAGAAAAACCCTAAAACCTGTTCAGCCAGTTACAGTATCACTAACAGCGTATTGTGTTGGCTTGTGCAAAAAATTTGCATTTATCTTCTTCAATGACAAACTTTAACAGGCACTTTTTGTGAGTTACATTTTTTGTTTTTTTCAGTTGGTGGCAAGTTCAATTCCATATTGAATATGGAGCTGTGATAGAGTCTGAATTGCAGGCTTCCTATGTGTCCAATGTCACCATATTTTGTGGTTTGCTGTAGTGACAATATGATCTGTCCTTTTTGAGCAATTTTGGATCTTTTTGGAGCCTCTTTTGGAAAAACTACTCATTTGCTACAGTAATTCACAAATAGAAATAGTTCTTTGTTTGTTTGAGGCCTGTGACTAAATAGTTTAACAATGTGCTCTCTTAGAAATGGAATACATATGGCAGAGGTAACAAGACTGGGTTCCAAATGTTAGAGTTGGGAAACTTTGAACAAAAGCTGATTGGTGAGGACATTTTTTTGAAGAACGAGGGTAAACACTTCTTTGCTTCTCTGTAGTGGTGGTGGTGGTGACACTGGTTGACTGTATTTGTTCTCAAAGAGTGGCAGTAGCTGGTCTGTGAAGGGAAGCACCAATTGCAACTTTGTATCAGCTATAAACTATTTGATTATAGATTTTGATTATGATCATGTTGCAGTTACATGATCTGATGTGAATAAAAATGCATTCATTGATGTATACCAGCTGTTGTGCTCCCACGACAAATGCATTCCTGCAACACTGCAGAGACTCTGACAGAGAGTCAGCATTCACTCCCACACAGCTCATCAAGAACAGAAATAAAGTACAACAGACCTTTTCAATTAGTAATACACATGATTACTGCCACAACAAGCAAGTGGAACAAGCAGTAACCTAATGCAACCCTGTCTCATAGAAATGATGTTCATATAATACTTCATAGTTTTGCTAGCAGCATGGTTATGTCGCTCCTCTTAGACGGAATGACATTCATGGTTCCCAGAGGATGAACCCTAATAACTAGTGATGCCCTAACCGGCGCCACCATGAGGTTGACATTTGTGGTTTAGAGTGAAATATTGGCTGGGTAGCTATGAAACTTGCTTCAAACATCAAGCCCCCCTCAAATTGTACATTGTAATCATTTTGATGATCCTGATTTTTCATCTCGTTACATCTGCCACAGATCATAGTGTAATCTGCAGTAACCACCTGTCCCCCTCAATGTCTCTCTCTCTGTATCTCCCTGTGTGTCTGTATGGTCTGTGATTGCCTAAGTCAGGCATGTCAAAAGTATTCCACAAAGGGCCGAGTGGCTGAAGGTTTTCTTTCCAACCAAGCAGCAGCACACCAGACTTGACTGATTTCATCAGCTGATCTCAGTCTTCAGACAGCTGATTGGTCAGACTGCAGAAGCCAGAGCAGAGCCTCTCCAGCTGCATCCTATATCCTGTGATTAAGACTCCTACATAGACACTGGCTGTATTCAGAACTGCCTACTACAGCCTACTACTACAGTATGATGTTAAATCGATTTATTGTGCAGTATGTAAGGCCAGGATTAGCCAGTTTCCAGTTTTGGATAGTGGAAACAAACAATAACATGGCTGATGACAACCCATCACTACTGTGCAGCATCCCCTCAAGCACTAAAAAAAAAGAGAAAAAATTCTAAATGTGGATTTCACAATTTTTGAGAGGTGAGCAAAGGAAGTAACCAGATCCACCAGCATTTGGTCACATTACTTCACTGCGAATGTAACATGAGTTAGAAGTCGTTCTCCCAGTGTTTCTGTTGTTTTGGAAGCATCATTTTATTCCTGTTATCCTTGCTTCAATCTAACTAGATGTCTTTTCATTAAAGTTGTTGATTGATGGTATTTTTGTTAATATGAATGCCCATGCTGAATACATCATTATTCATTATTCATAGATTAATGACAGAATAACAGAGGTATGAAACTTAAAACTCTCTTTCAGTTGTGGGTTTGGCTTTCTTCTGCTAATGTTGCTGCAGTCTGCTGAGTTGGCTGTAGTGGTCTGCGTGACTGTGGGGTAAGTGGGGTCTGTGAGCATCACTGGGCAACTGGTTTGCTACCCCCACAGGCCATTGGGGGCCAAGTGCTTTTTTAATTCATCATCATTGTTATTATTATTATTTTATTTGTTTTATTTATTTTGTAGAACTGCTGATATTTGAAATCTACACATCTGATTTCTCACGTCAAACATTGTCAGAAGTAAATTCATTGATGAAACAGCATACGCAAATTATAAAAAAAAAACTTCCCACTGTTAGCCCAGCTGGTTATTATGACTGCTCCAGTGCTTTGCATTGTGGGACAGTCAGACAGTAGGTGAGACAGACTGGTTCAATTATTACTGGAGCTTATTGCCAAATCAACATGGCCTGCGGTTATTTTTAGCATACTGCAGATTTGGTTTTTGTTTACATAGTGCATATGAAAATGCACGACATCTGGGGGGTATACCATGGAGCAAGTTTAACACAGTCAGGCTGGCTCGACAAAACCTATAACACCAATCAAAGATAGTGAGTCCCACTGATGGTTATCTACTTTAGTTGTTAACCCAGGTTTTCTTCATCAAGCTCTATGCATGTTCCCATAAAATAGGACATTTGAATGGACTGATGTCGTGCCACCTACTTCAGGCAAGGAGAACAGGTCGTTATGATGGAGAGCTATGAAGAATTTCTAATATGAGGACTGCACATTCTCCAGCTTTAAAACTCCAAAGCTGATGCAGCATATTTAAACATTATACTCAACAATTGCATTTCGGTCTTCCATTGTCCCCAAATGAAGGATATGTGGAAATCACTCTGGTTTTTAGCCTGGCAACGAGACAGCAAATCAGGACCAAGAATCAAAAACATAGTCCAAAGTGGTGTACAGCTTCTATGCCTTCATCAATCTTTTAGTATATGGATGATCTGCTGGATAAAATCTAAAGCTTCATGATATTACCTGAAGTAAAACAGAAAAAATTGCAACACATTCATGTAATTTTTCCCATGGCAAAAAAAAAACAAAACATGCAATGCATAGAGTTTGCACAGAGGCACATTAATGGATGAAACACAGGTGACAGGAAACAAGTGGCAACACACACACAAGGACAGGAAGTAAAACAAACATGACAAATGAGGAGAGTGAAGTTTCAACATAAAACATGAAATGACTAAACTAAAACCCAAAACAATATCATGTATCAGCATCATTTCCAGCAGCAGACGGGTGTTTTCATCTTAAAACCTCTGATAAACCCAATGTACACCACATGACCAGCACCAAATGGAGCACTAGCTGGCGAGCACAGTGGGGCATTTAGAAGCTGAGTACAGAGTTGATGGAGCCCAAACCAGAGCTTAAAGCAAAGTGAATTGGACTTTTCCTAATTTTGTCTGGTTGTGCTGTGAATATCTAACCAGAACCATAAAACAAATTTTGACTTCATCATGGCACTAGACAAACAATCAGTCTGTAAGATTCATCCTCTAAGGACCCTGAATGTCTATATGAAATTTCATTGCAATCAGTGGCATTGCTAGGGTCTCTTGGGGCTCCAAGCAAGAAATCCCTTGGACCCCCACCCCACCCATGCCCGCTGCAAAAATTTGGTTTTTGCACACAAATAAATGCACAATTTTGAGGACGTTTGAAATGAATACTGAAAAACTAGATATGTGATTCTCAAAATGAGGTCCATGGACCAACAGAGGTCCCTGAAAGCCCAGGCCTATCAGTAATTGTTGTTGTTAATAATGTGACACCAAGAAAAATATATAAAATATGAACTTTGCTGGAGCCTATCCCAGCTGTCTGGAAATAAATAACGTCAAATAAAATAAATAGTACAAAATTGGCTTGGCTAGTGCAAAATTAACAGTGGAATGGCAATGGCATAACAGTGGACTCCAGAAGAAGGATCTCCAGATCCGAAGACCTTCACATCTTGCGCTCGATGGAAATAAGAACAAGTCCTGAAAGTCTCTCCTGGTTGACCTGAGGTAGGTTTTTATGAGTTTTAGCTGACGTTGACAGAACTGATACAAAAAATAATAACAACAACAGGGCATATAAGAATCTTTAAGGGCAAGCATATGATTATGCATGTACACAGCACTTTCTACTACTACTACTTTATGCTACTGTCATAAAGAATATTTAGAGGGCATAGCATATATTATCAATTAAAGTGGAATACTGAACTTACAGTTTTCATTATCATTGTTGGGAGGGCGAACATTATCATTTCAAAATGTTAGTAATGATCCTGAGGAGAGATAAGAAAGAAATATTTTTATAACATATTTATTAACTCAAGTTCAAGTAGTAGTAGTAGTAGTGGTAGTAGTAGTAGTAGTAGTAGTAGTAGTAGTAGGAAGTTTTGTTGTTTTTTTGCTGGTGGTGAGTGGAGCAAATCTAGCGGGACTTACCAGCATCAGGCTAGTGGCTGCTGCTAGCTAGCCAGCTAATGTTGTTGTGTCCTGTTTTCATAGCATTCATCATGTCTTAATTGTTAGCTTAGCTAGCTGTGTTAGCCCCTATAGAGTCCGTGACAACACAGTAAGTCAGTAGGCAACAATGCACTTAACACTGTCTCTCTTTCTTTTTCCTCCTTTTCTTTTCTCTGCTTCCTTTTTTTGGCTCCAGAGGGATAACTCCTCTTCATTTCTTTTACATTCAGGGTGGGAGAGCTTGACCCAGGGGGGCAGTGGGACAAAATCACGTTTCGGCACAACACTGGACGTCACACTTAAATTTCACTTTTCACGCAATACAGGGTCAGGTGCAGGCTGAAGGCTGATGGGGCAAAGCCCCATAAGGGAGGTTTGCTACTGTGGCATCATGTCATTGCAAATTGGCCATTGTTGTCATTGCTGTGGAGTATATTCAGCTTTACTTTAAGTTGGTTCAATGTTTTACTGCTTGCAGGCTACTGAGATGAGTCAGAGCCATAAAGCTCTTTACTAGATATTTAGCAATAAAGTGGTCACAAATTTGTAATGTGGGTTAACATGCCATTAAATATCCATCAGTCTACAGATTTTAATCTGCCCATAGACATGCAAACCACAAAAATGAGGATTCTGACCAGTCAGTTAACAGATTATGTGCTGTAATGTGTGTGGGAAAGTTAAATTTCAGTTTTAGACTTTTAAAATGAGGAGCACAGTTAGGACTTTAGGTGGACTGCACAGGGCTAAAGTTAAAAATCAGATGACAGGCACAAACATGTTACGTCACTGCAGACAGTGACAGTAGTACTTTGCAAAGCTACTCACAGAGCAATCATCTCATCAGACATAAAGTGACTGTTCACCGCTCCCTCAACGCCTCTGAGTTTAGAGCTGCTCTCAAGGTCTTCTGACAAATCTCTACATCCCTTCCTGTCATTCATAATGAAAGATTCCATCTCTGTACAAAACAGAGGAATCCTTTTGCATATTTATATGTGGGATTTATAATAATCACTCTGAGACAGATCAGAACAGGTTCCTGACTGTCAGTTATCTACATGCAAAACTGTCTGACCAGCAAATCAAGTGTCAAAGACAGATTTTTGAGTCAAGACTGTGGAGGATCCTTGTTACGAGTTTGTACATGTAGACATCAGGAACGTTGAAAAGACTTCCTCCTAGGAAGAACTGCAACAAAAAATATCAGAATGCAGAATGTAATAATGATCTCAATTTTGAAATGAAAGTCTCAAGATAAATTGTGTTTGTCGTATTTTGTTTTCCAGTGAGAAGCTGAGATGCTGAATCAAACAGGGTGGTAAATGCAGAAAGTCCTGGCAGCCAAAACCAAACTAGATCAGCACAAAGCAAGTGGCTTGATTTGGGAGAGTCAGAGACACGCACGCTGAAATGCACCTCCTCAAAAACATGACTACACATCGAGGATACAGCCACTGCAGAAATACTGCATGCAGACCACATGAACTATGTGTTTTCTCCAACAAGTTTCTGAAGAGAACAATAAGGACGTTGAACAAACTCAGTTATCTGCTGTTTTTCAGTAACACACATTGAGCAAAATCCTCTCCATTGCAACAGTCTGCTCACGATGATCAACACTCTCAAGTGAATTAAAGCAGCAATTTGCCATTGAATAATGAGATACATGAAATAGAACTTATGCAGATACTATCACCATCCTTAGCAGGTGTTCAGACTGAAACAGGGAGAATCATTGGTATCCCTGCTCTGATGAATGTCTTCAGTGGGAATCTAATCTATATAGTGCATTAGAAATACTTATGCGTTTTGGCAAATTGTCTTACAAAAACGCATATCTCACACTACACCTCATTTCTCCTTCGACAAGAGAAAAACAATTTACAATCAACTTTACTATGTAATTTGGATTATGGAGATATCATGTATCATGCTCATGCTGAGGCTGATGCCAAAGCACTACACCCCATCCCATTCCTCAAGACAGCTTTTGTACTCAGAGTTGCATGAAAAGGTCAAATAATCATCACTGACAGGAATGATGAAGGAATCATCTGTACTTTATCAGCCTCGCTGATCTTAACATTAAGAAAAAGTGAACCATGACACGGGATTACATAGATTCCTCAGACTAACTTGGAACTGGAAGAGACTGGCTTCTGGCATTATGCACTTTAGTACTGGAATGAATTGCACAACAAAGACAATTAGAGAGATGAATCTTCTGAGGGCCATTTCATTTCTCCTTGCTCATGTTTATACTATTTGTTTACTTTAGTAATGAATGCTTTTTGGGACTGTATTCTCCTGCTGTAATGTATAAATGCAGTGGTGGAAAGTGGTTAATTACATATACTCAAGTACTGTGGGCTACTTTATACATTTTTGAAGTCTACTTCATCATCACTTTTACTTCATCATTTTGAATGTGGGACTTGTGATGGAGTTTCTACCACTTCAGAATGAGCTCTCAGGTGTCATGTAAACCAGATCTTGAGCTCAGTGAGATTTTCTGAATAGAGCGTCCATAACAATTTTTTTTTCTTTTTTTTTTTTTTTTTTTCTTTCCATTGCTTCAGGACATTCACTCTGCCGGTCCAGTGATCTAGCCTAACACACATGACAGCTTTATTTCTTGTGAGCTGAAGATGGTTAAGAAATACAGATGTCCTGATAGATTCAGAGTGAGAGTTCTCATTAAAGCTTTGGGGAGAGCAACTCATCATGTCACTATGATTAGGACGACATTTGCTGGATTTGTGGTACACGTATGCTGAATTAAGGGCCTAGGAGTACAGTGTTTCATAGTGAGCTAATGAGATCCATGTGCTTTTGAAGCCTTCTGTTTGTATGTGTCTAATTCAGGCCTCAACTTGTTAAAACCACTTGTAGCTCTATATGACTGCTTTCAGATGGCAGGAAAAAGTTACTTCTTTACTGGAGTGTTTACAACAACCTGTTCGACAGCACCTTGCCAACTCATTTGCTCTTTGTTTACATCTCTTTTGGCAGAATGCAGGCTTTGTCTGCTGCTCTTTAAGTGACTTATTAATGACTTGTTGTTAAAAGACACTGAGATCCAGGGTGGTAACCCAACCCAAGCTGTACACCTGGTTATTATCTGGATTAACTTGGTTGTATGAGCAAACCCTAAACAAAGAAATACCAAAGAACCAGAAAACGCCCACTCATTATCACATGCTTGATTACCCACTGCAATTTTTTTTTTTCATCTTCAGTCTGATATGCCTGTCACACTGCGGTGAGGTCGTCCTGTCTTGGGTTATTGTCTTGTCATTTCCTGTTTTATTTTGAAAGTCTAACTCTCCTCTCGTTTCAGATCACTTGCCCTTCCTCTTGTGTCACCTGTTCGTCATCCCTGATTCCTGATTGTGTCCACCTGTTCCCCATTACCCTCATGTGTTTAAATAGTCTGCGTCTCCCTTTGTCCTGTGCCGAAGTGTTTCGTCTTATGTCCGATCACCAAAGCCTGCATCATAGCTCACAGCCACAGTCTGTATTTGTAAGTCTTGTTTCCTCGTCAGAGTGATTTTTTGTTGTAACTTCTGTAGTTTAGTTTAGCATTTATAGTCTTTTGAGTAATTTGCTTTCTTGGTTTGCCTCCCTTTGGAGTGATTTTCAGTTCATATAGTTCATAGTTGTAGTGAGTCTAGCCTCCATCTTTTAGGAGAGTTTTTTGTTTCTGTCCTGTTCTTTCTGTTTCTTTGTTAGCTCTTTCTCCATTCGGAGAGACTTTAGTTTAAAGTTTTGTAGCCTTTTGATTTTCCTCTCTGTGAGTGATTTTGAGTTTGATAATTTTTATAGATCCGTGATTGAGATATTTTCCTCCTTTGGAGTGTTTTTTGTTTTCTCTAGAGTTGTTGAGTATTTTCATAGATCAGGTTTCATAGCCCCTTTGTTTGCTCTGCATAGAGGTTGTCTTGACTCAATAAAAGACTGCTCACTGTCATTCTCTGCTCCTGAGTCCTGTTTTGAGTTCGGGCCTGACAATGCCTTAATGTAACTGGGGAATCTAGGAAATTAGGGAGACAAAAATGACAAAAAAAAAAAAAAAAAAAACGCTGCAGAAAAATCATGAATTGAATTGAATTGAAATGGCCATGTGGAGAATGTGGAATATCCTGTAAACAACCACACCATGCACTGTGAGTCATTTCCAAAAGGATAAGGGCCACAGTGAAATAATTAGAGGCAAGGCTTGGGTGTCTGTCTCCTCCTACAAAGAGATGCAGGGGGAGAGGTGTGGCTCATGTATATAAATTTCAGCTTCAAGACACCAAAAGGAACAGTATCTTTACAGGACATCTCTCCAGACCTGAGGAAGTACCCTGAGCCAGGTAAGTGCCAGCGTGACATTTGAAGAGCCTGCAGTAACAGGAAGGTATTTGTATTTACTGCCACAAGATAAGGCCTGGGCTGTATGAAATGACTCCTTTCATCACCAGCACGGAGCTAATGCTTTTTCACAATATTTGTGAATTTAATCATTGATTGAATTTTTGGGTTATTTTCAAATTTGTTTGGAGTGTGTGTTTGTTCATTATTCTTAACTCTGTTCTCATTTGCTTCCAGCCTTCATAATCACTGGCACGATGGCAGGTTAGTGCACTGTTTACTCAGGAATTATTTTCCACAACAAGAACATAGAAGACATCATCATTGATTCATCCCTCAACATTCATAATGTTTGAACCTGTCAACACTCAGTAATTGCACAAGACAGGTTTCCTTTAAGTACTAAAAGCTCATGAATTGACAATTTCTTTATCTACAGATGCAAGCTTTCAACAGGAGTTCCTGAAAACCCACAATGATTACAGGGCAAAGCACAGCTCACCGCCAATGACCCTTTGCAGCGAGCTGAGTGCTTCGGCTCAGAAATGGGCCAATCACCTGCTGTCAATCGGCGCCCTGAACCACAGTGACACTAAGGACGGGGAGAATATCTACAATATGTTCAGCTCAGCAACCATTAAACTGACAGGTGGGTTACAGACCTGATCAATTTCTTTTCTGTCCTTTCATCAAGTCATTCTTTTTTCAGTATATTCCAAGTCATTCAGTCAAACTTTCCAAACCTCATTCATTCCTCTATTTGTTCACCTGTTTCTAAATAAATCAATCAACTCCCAGTTCAAATCTTCATATCATGTTCATTTTCTGCATCTTTGACTCTTCCACACTCCAGGGAAGGAAGCTGTAGATTCGTGGTACAGTGAGATCAAGGATTACAACTGGAGCAAACCTGGGTTCAGCAACAGCACTGGTAAAACACAGCCCACCTAATGAGGAAGTCCGTAAACAGAGGTAGATTGTGTAGATGAGTACAATAGTTAATGTTATAGACGTGTATACCTGCAACCCTAAAGCATGTATCACTTGAAAACTGAGACACAAGAATCAGAATAAATAAGGTTACTCATTTCTTATTGTGCTCTGTATTAATTAGTTAATTGAGAAAGATAAAAATCAGGGTTTACATCAGTCAGAAGTTGTTTCTATGAATTTTGTTTCATAGTGTTTTAGATGTAGGAACACAGTATGATGAATTTCATACAACATTGGAAGATTGTGTCTTCTTTTGCGAGTTAGAAACACAGCACCACCCTTGTGTTTCCTCCTGCAGGTCATTTCACTCAGGTGGTGTGGAAAGACAGCACAAAACTGGGCGTGGGCGTGGCCACAGACGGCAACAAGGTCTTTGTGGTTGGGCAGTACCGGCCAGCTGGCAACATGAATGTGAAGGAATACTTCGAGAAAAATGTCCTCCCACTAGGTAATATAGAACCATAGTTTTATATGGGAGATTGAGCACATAACCCCATAAGGCTGCAGATAGTTACAACAGCCAGTCATGTCAGGTTATGGCTTTGTCCAAGTTACGCCTATATCACACTTAAGGCTGAGTATATTTACACAAATACTGTCCCCTCCACTTTCTGCTGCTATACTTTTACTCCATTATATTTCAGACAATATTGTACTTTGCACTTAGCTGCATTTATGCAACTTGCTATTGTAACTGCTTTGAATATTGAGGTTTACTAAAAAATATGATCCACTTAAGTGTTATATCGGTGTAAAATGTGACAGATTATTGTAAATGTATTCCTAAACATCCAAACAATATGTGAAATTTTTAAGGACTGAGTAGATCACAGTCTTTGACTGTTTTGGTTTCGTCCTCAAATGTCAGAGAAAAGAATGCTGCAGCACTTGACTTATCAAGGAGTGTACTGTAAAGTTGTTGTTGTGCCTCACTTACAGTTTCTTTATACTGTTTTAGAAGAAACTTTATCATCATAACTAATCAGCTCTTCTATACACCTAACTTTATCCTCTGGGATGCATGCAGTGATTGCTAAGGGGAAACTTTTTGAATAAACCTGATTCCACAACAGAAAGCTGGATATCCTCTGCTGACTGTTTGTACCACAGATCATCTCAATCTTCTGTTTCTTCACATGGAACTGGTTTTTACTCATTCTTATTTTTATCTGGTGCAGGCTTTAAGAATATTCCCCTTTTAACAATAAAGCTAAATATCTTCTGCTCACTATGTACCACAGATCATCTCAATCAACTTGGAAATGTTTCTTCACATGCAGCTGGTATTACTCATTCCTATCTGGTGCAGGCCTTAAGAATATTCAAATTTTTCCTGCTGTAACAGCCTCTCATGCTTCAGCTTTATTGGTTGAACCTCACCAGTATTTACTGTCAGATTGCAGCATAAAGGTTTTGCATTTCATAGCTGGCAGAGAGGTGGGTGGAGCAAGCAACACCACCAATGAGGGAGGTCGAGGGAGCCAAAAGAAAACCTGCACACTGCTGTAGATGACCCGGACCCTCTCTGCAAACGCACAATTGCTGAATACTCCATGTTGTAAATAAGGGAAAACATCAAATAAAACACTTTGTTTAAAATTGTCTTGATTCAGACTTCTTTAGTCAGAGTAAAAAGCTTCTTTGTGACTACAGCCATTTTAGCTGCTGGCATTCAGATGAAAGTGGATATGAAGCCAGTGGGGCCAGGTTAGCCTGAGCAGATGGACTGTAGATATAAGGCAGGGGCAAGGAGCTCAGTGTCTGCTCTTTGCTTGGGTGAAAGCTGCATTTAAAGGCAGTTAAAGGTACATTACATCAAGGTTAGAGAATGGTGTCGTCTGTCAGAGGGCTCAGTAGATTTATGACAGCACAGCCTGATACACACTGCAAGGCCTAATGATCATCATCATTCAACACGAACACAGGGCTTCCATAAGAGTGCACACCACCTCACAAACCCATTTTACTTTGTATTGATAACTATCCCAAATGATTTCAGAGGGTACCTGAGTGACCAGCAGAGGCAGCAGCCACAGAATTTTCAGTTTTGGAAATGATACAAAATCTGACCCAATACTCACACAACATGAAAAAGTTCATGAGATGATGGATTCACCTCAAACACAATCAAATGTTCTTGTGTTAGCGTGATTCTTGTTATGGCTGTGGTTCCTGGCTATGTTTTTGTTTTCTCTTTTTTCTTTTTTCCTAATGTGCGTCTAGGGCCGGAGCGTGGCAAGGGCGGAGCTGATCTCCTCCGCGGTGAGCAGCGAGTCAACACACCGGTCTCTAATCTCCCTCATTAGGGTCCGCCTTCTTAAGCAGGCTTCTCCCATACTCTGGTGCCAGATGATCCTTTGTTCTAGCCATTGTGTCTCGCCAGAAACGATCTCTCACCCTCTGCCACGTGTCCTGTTGCCCGAGCATCTGCACGCTGTTCTGAGTTTTTCTTGTGAGTTTCTGTTTCAGCCTGTGAGCTTTTTCCCATTAGGAGTTTTTTGTTTCTTACCTGAGTCTGTTGAGTTCCTCCAGCTCTTGTCGTTTTTGGTTTGCCCGAGAGCGTTTTCCTGAAGAGGAGTTTTGAGTTTCGTCCCACGCTGACCGGCCCACTTCTGCCTCAGCCGCTCTCAGAGAGACAAGTGACTCACCCGGTGTCTGATGAGTTTTCCCTCCAGCACCTGCGGATTATTATAGCCTGAGTGCTTTCCCATTTAACAGTGTTTTGTGTTCTTTCTCCAGAAGCTGTCGAGGGATCTCCAGCTAGACTGCCACCCTTGGTTCTGGTTATCGCCTTCAGGCTGATTTTCATTTTTGCCTTATTGAATTTTGTTCAATAAACTGTTGTTCCTGTTCTCCACTTCTGAGTCCGGTTTTCTCAGCCCCGGCCGTAACAGAATCATCTGGCCAGAATGGACTCAGCGGAGACCGACCGGCTGAAACAGATTCTCTCCACTCAGGGGGTCCTGCTGGGACAACATGAAGCGACGCTGCGCCAACTGTCGGATCATCTCCAGCAGCTGACTACCAGCGTCACTCAGCTGGGAGGACAGCTGTCCGACATCCGGGACCGGCTCACCTCTCCAGCTTCGCCGGCCGAACCTCCACCTCTTCCTCCAGCCGCCGACCTGCCTGCTGTATCCGCTCCTCAAGCTAGGGAGCCCTACATCCCCATCCCAGCCAGATACTCCGGGGATTTGGGCACTTGCGCTCAATTCCTCCATCAATGTTCGCTAGTGTTCAGTCAGCAGCCCTCCACTTATGCCACCCACCAGTCAAGAATCGCCTTTGTAATGAGCTTACTGTCAGGGGAAGCCGCAGCATGGTCGTTAGCCATCTCAAAACAGAATTCAGATTTATTATCTATTTACCTTCTTTTTACTGAAGAGATGAAGCGGGTTTTCGACCACCCCGTCAAGGGCAGAGAGGCGTTGAGTCAGTTACTTGACCTTCGGCAGGGCAGTCAATCAGTCTCAGTATACGCGGTAAATTTTCGGATTTTGGCAGCTGAAAGTGGCTGGGGAGACCCGGCTCTTCGAATGATTTTTTACAAAGGACTAGCCAAAGAACTTAAGGATGAGCTTGCCGCTCGAGATGAGTGTTCGTCTTTAAACAACCTAATTGATCTAGCCATCTCCTTAGATGCACCGCCACCTTCGCCCTCTACTCCTCCTGACGCACAACCCAGTTCTCCTGAGGAGCCCATGCAGCTGGGTCGGGCCCGCCTCACACCCGCAGAGCGTCAGCAACGTATTCGGGACCAGCTGTGCCTCTACTGCGGGCTGAAGGGTCACTTCCGCGCACAGTGTCCGACGGTGCCAAAAGGCCGGGCTCATCAGCTGGCAGGGGGGCGCTGGTGAGCCGAATTTCCTCCTCCTCTTCTTCGAGGTTGCTGGTACAAGGTATGGTACACGGTACGGAGCTGACCATCCCTCTAGAGGTGCTGGTGGACTCGGGCGCGGACGATAATTTTATTGACAATGACTTTGTTAAGGCTCATAACCTTTCCCTGAATCGGCTCACCACTCCAAAAGAAGTGGTAGCGGTAGACGGGAAACTTATTGAATTGGTTACTCACAAGACTGAGCCTATAAGACTAGTGCTGGCAAACAATCATCATGAATTCATTGATTTCTATGTCATATCCTCACCCATGTTCTCTGTCATTTTGGGGATTCCCTGGTTACAGAAGCATAATCCCCTGATAGACTGGTCTTCCTCCACTATTAGGAACTGGAGCAGTTTTTGCCATGCTCACTGTCTGAGGTCCGCTGTACCAGCGAAGGTTTCCGGCGACAGCCATCCACCCAAGACAGTGGATTTGAACAATGTACCCTCTGATTACCATGACCTCGGGGAGGTTTTTAGCAAAAGAAATGCCGGTGCACTTCCTCCCCACAGACCCTATGACTGTGCTATCGAGCTACTTCCAGGTGCGCCTCTACCCACCAAAAGACTATATAACCTAACCAGACCAGAACGGGAGGCGATGGAGACCTACATAAATGACTCGGTGGCGGCAGGGTTAATTCGTCCTTCATCATCGCCGTTAGGGGCGGGATTTTTCTTTGTCGAGAAAAAAGATAAGACTCTCCGCCCCTGCATCGACTACACCGGGTTAAATGATATAACTGTTAAAAATAAGTATCCGCTCCCTCTTCTTGACTCAGCTTTCAGTCCCCTTCATGATGCCTGTGTATTTTCTAAACTAGATCTCAGGAATGCTTACCACTTGGTTAGAATCCGTGAAGGGGACGAGTGGAAGACGGCCTTTAACACTCATTTGGGTCATTTTGAGTATTTAGTAATGCCTTTTGGGCTGACCAATGCCCCCGCCGTCTTTCAAGCCATGGTCAATGATGTTTTGAGGGATTTACTAAACCGAAGCGTGTTTGTGTATTTGGACGATATTTTAATCTTCTCTCGCTCACTGGATGAGCATGTGGACCATGTCCGGGACGTTTTGCAGAGACTCCTAAAGAATCGTTTGTTTGTGAAGCCAGAAAAGTGTGAATTTCATGTCACTTCTGTAAAGTTCTTGGGCTATGTTACTGAAAAGGGGCAGCTGAGAGCAGATCCTGCGAAGATAGAGGCAGTGAGAGATTGGCCGGAGCCGGCTACCCGCAAACAGCTACAAAGGTTTCTGGGATTCGCTAACTTGTATCGTAGATTTATCAGGAACTACAGTCGTATAGCTGCCCCTCTCTCCCAGCTTACGTCCTCTAAAATTTCCTATAGGTGGTCACCTGAGGCTCAAACCGCCTTTGAAAGACTTAAGTCTATGTTCATTAATGCACCTGTCTTAATCCACCCAGATCCGGCCCAGCAATTCGTGGTTGAGGTGGACGCTTCGGATTCGGGGGTCGGGGCCGTCCTCTCCCAACGCCTGCCTGCGGACAATAAGATCCATCCCTGTGCCTTTTTTTCACGCCGGCTCACACCGGCGGAACGCTATTATGACGTGGGAAACCGGGAGCCGCTGGCTGTGGTTCTGGCTCTGCAGGAGTGGCGACATTGGCTGGAGGGGACTGTGCAGCCCTTCATCGTCTGGACGGATCATAAAAATCTCTCCTACCTGCGCTCAGCTCCCAGGTTGAACTCCCGTCAAGCCCGGTGGTCCCTGTTCTTGGGACGATTTAACTTCACTCTCACCTACTGTCCTGGTTCGAAGAATCAGAAGCCTGATGCTCTCTCCCGACTGTTTGCCCCAGCGGAAAAGGAGACCGGTGCTGAGACCATCCTCCCCCCGTCATGCGTCGTGGGCGTAGTTCGATGGAAATTGGAGCGGGAGGTTCACGCCTCTCTCCGAGACCATCCGGCCCCAGACGGCTGCCCTCCAGGACGGCTTTACGTTCCTCCTCCTGCGAGATCCTCGGTGCTCCAGTGGGGGCACTCCTCCAAGATCGCCTGTCACCCAGGCTCCCACCGAACTCTTTCCCTGATACGACAGCGTTTCTGGTGGCCTTCTATGGCTGCGGACACCCGGGGTTTCGTCGCCGCGTGCACGGTTTGCGCACGGAATAAGCCCTCCCACCGCGCCCCTGCTGGTCTCCTGCATCCGCTGCCCATCCCGTCCCGCCCCTGGTCGCACATCGCGGTGGACTTTGTTTCCGGCCTCCCACCTTCCGATGGCAACACTGTTATTTTAACTGTGGTGGACCGGTTCTCCAAGGCAGTGCACTTTGTTCCCCTCCCTAAGCTGCCCTCAGCCTTGGAGACCGCGTCGTTGTTGATCTGTCATGTTTTTCATCTCCACGGCATCCCACAGGACATCGTTTCCGACCGGGGCCCCCAGTTCACTTCCCAGGTCTGGACGGCTTTTTGCCAGGCGCTGGGTGCTTCCGCCAGCCTCTCTTCGGGTTACCACCCCCAGTCTAACGGCCAGACGGAGCGTGCCAACCAGTCCTTGGAAGCCTCCTTGCGGTGCGTTGCCTCCCGTCTCCCCGCCTCCTGGTCAGCACATCTTCCATGGGTTGAGTATGCGCACAGTTCCCTCGTTAGCTCCGCTACGGGGCTGTCTCCATTTATGGTGATGTCGGGGTTCCAGCCTCCCTTGTTCCCCAGCCAGGAGGTGGAAGTGACCGTTCCCTCTGTCCAAGCGCAGTTCCAGCGGGCTCGGCGTGTCTGGCAGGAGGCTCGGGCTGCGCTGCTCCGGACGGTGGCGCGTAACCGCCAATTGGCGGACCGCCGCCGCACGCCGGCTCCTGAGTATCGGGTGGGTCAGCGGGTCTGGTTGTCGTCCAAGGATCTCCCCCTGCAGATGGACTCTCACAAGATGGCTCCCAGGTACATTGGTCCGTATACTGTGGAGAGGATAATTAATGCCAGCTCCGTCCGTCTGAAACTTCCCGCAGCTCTTCGGATCCACCCTGTATTCCACGTCTCTCTCCTCAAGCCAGTGGTCGACAGCCCTTTGCATCCCCGTGCGGCTTTGCCGCCTCCCCCCCGCCTCATCGATGGTCACCTGGCCTTCACTGTCAGCCGCATCCTGGATGTCCGCAGGCGGGGCAGAGGTTTCAGGTACCTTGTGGACTGGGAGGGGTACGGTCCCGAGGAGCGCTCTTGGGTTTCGCACTCCCTGATCCTGGACCCGCAGCTTTTAAATGACTTTTACGCTGCTTTTCCGGGTAAGCCTGGTGGTCCGCCAGGTGGCGTCCCTTGGGGGGGGGTACTGTTATGGCTGTGGTTCCTGGCTATGTTTTTGTTTTCTCTTTTTTCTTGTTTCCTAATGTGCGTCTAGGGCCGGAGCGTGGCAGGGGCGGAGCTGATCTCCTCCGCGGTGAGCAGCGAGTCAACACACCGGTCTCTAATCTCCCTCATTAGGGTCCGCCTTCTTAAGCAGGCTTCTCCCATACTCTGGTGCCAGATGATCCTTTGTTCTAGCCATTGTGTCTCACCAGAAACGATCTCTCGCCCTCTGCCACGTGTCCTGTTGCCCGAGCGTCTGCACGCTGTTCTGAGTTTTTCTTGTGAGTTTCTGTTTCAGCCTGTGAGCTTTTTTCCCATTAGGAGTTTTTTGTTTCTTACCTGAGTCTGTTGAGTTCCTCCAGCTCTTGTCGTTTTTGGTTTGCCTGAGAGCTTTTTCCCGAAGAGGAGTTTTGAGTTTCGTCCCGCGCTGACCGGCCCACTTCTGCCTCAGCCGCTCTCAGAGAGACAAGTGCCTCACCCGGTGTCTGTTGAGTTTTCCCTCCAGCACCTGCGGATTATTATAGTCTGAGTGCTTTCCCGTTTAACGGTGTTTTGTGTTCTTTCTCCAGAAGCTGTCGAGGGATCTCCAGCTAGACTGCCACCCTTGGTTCTGGTTATCGCCTTCAGGCTGATTTTCATTTTTGCCTTATTGAATTTTGTTCAATAAACTGTTGTTCCTGTTCTCCGCTTCTGAGTCCGGTTTTCTCAGCCCCGGCCGTAACAATTCTTCCAAATATTCACATTACCACATCTATATCCATTCTAAAAAAGTACAGTGTCAGTGATGGTGATATCACCTGAGCCGTGAAATATAAGAATTCTGTTTGAAAATTACAAATTCAACACCGACTGTTAAACAATCATCTGACATACAGAGTTTATAGGACTCCACAGATGAGCATCATGTAAACCTGTCACTATATCGTTTTAACTTATTTAAGATTTTTATGATTAATATCCCAAATAGCATGTATGGATATAGTCAGTATGATCAAAATCACTTATGTAGGCTTTACTCTTACATATTTTAAAATATTGAAGCATATGTAATGTTGGTACAATACTGAACTGACTTTTATAGCACAGTATACATATGACATGACATAATTTCCCATGAACAGTTTTTTCTCACAAGGTTAAATGAAGATAATACTCAGAGGTGCACAACAGAGGGACTTTGAATTCATTTCATTGGCATCAGTTTTGCATTCAAAACCAAGGGAAAGGTAAAAAGCCATACAATATTTTTGTCTGGATTATATTTGATTTCTCGAGTAGGAACACATTCAGTGTTTCATGTTTGCCATTAAACAGGTCTATTATGCTCATACTTAGCATGTTGTCACAATTTCAAATCTGAACCAGAGACTGTGTGTGAAAGTCAACACTGCCTTTCCAATGTATTTATCACAGGGGATGTTTGGAAAGCCTTGTGCATTGTAGGCTGGCAACCACACAGGGAAGTGTACTGAATTTGCAGTAATGCAAAGAAGCAGTTTATCAGGAGGATGTCTCAGAGATGAGAATGAATGTATTCTGTGTCTGCTTGTTTTGCCTATCCAGTCCTCTGTCCAGGTATTAGGAGCAGGATGGCATGCTGGGTAAGCCTGTCCTTCATGAAAGGGTCACATGTTTGATCGCAGCAAGAGACACATGTTCTGTTAGGATTAAACTCACAATGATTTCTTGCTATGCATCCATTCAGAGGGTTGAGTAAAGGTGATTGTGAATGTATTTGGTGATTCTCCCATGAATTATGTGTTTGGCTGACATAAAGTGCCCCCTTGTGGCTGTAGGTTGACAGAAATGTGGCTCTCATTCAGCTCCACCTCAACGCTACTGTGACTAGACATGAAGGAAACCTGACTGATTCTCACAGAGAATGAATCCAGTATGCACAACATGCTGGCAGTTCCTCTGTGTTGTGGTTTTGACTTTTCTATCACTGCCTGCTCGAGACTTTGGATAAAGGAATAATGTGTTCTTTAAACTAGTGATATAGTACTAATTCTATCTGCACACAAGGAGGAATTCATTTCAGTGACATTGCTAAAAAAAAGACATGACAAACTTAAAAGTTGAAATCTAGCATTAATTACAAATATACAAGTTCCTTAATAATGGCACTTAGATATAACTTTTGGAGGCAAATTAGTACATCATTGAGATAAATAACAACCTCTATTTCCCATCTGTTGTACTGTGTATTACTAGTGTTTCTACAAATTAAGACAAGGCAAGGTGATTTTTCTATATAGCACATAACATTCATTGTACGTGATGCATACAATTACAAGTTGGTCAAACATGTACATAATAATATAATTCATAGAATACAAAAAATGCATATGAGAAAACAATTTTTTTTTTAAAAAAGAAACAGACAAAATAATTAGAAAACATCACAGAGTTTGAAACCACGCTAGCTGCTCTGTGAGGTGCTTGGAGCTAAATGCTAACATCAGTATGCTCACAGAGTTTACACTAACATGCTGATGTTTAGCAGGCATAATATTTGCCGAGTTCACCATTTTATTTCAACATTTTAGCTAAATTAAAACATAAGACAAGGTACAGCTACCAGAGGAGAATGACATTCATTTTGCTAGATGATGCCGCTGGATGGAAAGTTAAGGGATCAAGTAACTTAGTACAAGTCATCCTGAATGTCTGAATTAAATTTCATGACAATGCATCCAATAGTTGTTGGGATATTTCAGGTTGGACTGTGGAACGGGCCGACCAACGTTGCCACCCCCAGAGCCACACTAGCCTGGCTAACAACAACCAAAAGACACTGACAAACCCCACATTTACAGCACACACATGCAGCAGCTAAGATAAGACTGAGTATATTTTCAGTGTGTTGAATGAGTTGCAGTCTTCCTCTTGTTTCTATAGGTAATAGAAAACAGAGCAGTGACTAAGGTAGCTGAGATGAATTTGCAAACTGTTTCTTCACAACATGAAATTTCCAATCTGTGAAATGTTTTTCAAGTGATAAAAACTGCCCTAGTTTAGTAGTAGCCCTAGTGTTGCTGTTGAGGCTTTCAAAGATAAGTTCGAAGCGATGTGCTTCCTGACACTAAGTGTATTGCAGACAGTGACACAAAGCGTGACTACATTTCCTGTCTGAATTTTCTGTCTAATTAAAACTACATTTCCCATGAACCCTGCTGTTTCCTGATCCCTCCCCTTTGCTGGCATCTTAACATGATGGAAGTGCTTTTTCAGCCTCTACTGCCAGGAAGTCTGCAATGCGGTCCTCAGGCCATTAGAGATGGCCTGTCTTTTTTGCTGATAACATTTTGGTGATGAATGTGATCTGATTTATAAGCGCTATCATGCTCATACAGCAAATTTAAGCTCATCACTACAGCAGATTATGTCAGTACACTCAGTAAGTACACAAAAAATTTGCACAATAGGGATGACACACACAATTCCAGAGAGGTAGACAGTAGAATTAGACCCTCCCCCCGGTGCAGCCAGCTGGGCCTGCAGCAAACACTGCTGTATTTTTGTAACGTGATATCCTGTGTTCTCAGAGTGGACAGATGCACTGTGGACTTCCCCTGCATCATGCTGACCATCATGCTCAGTCCACTGTGGGGCTGTGGCTGTGCATACCCTGCTGCTGACTGTCTGGCTGTATTAGCATCAAATGGACTTCCTGACTCAAGTCTCTGGAGAGCAGCCAAGCAGACACAGCACTCTTAAAGACACACTGCGCATATTAAATTATAGGGAAAAATCAGTGGATGTATGTATTTCTCCCTCGGTATTTCTCAGAAGCAGTGTATTTATCTGGGTACCGCAGCCTTACTTCTAGAAATCTGGTTTTTATCTGTCACTTTGCTCCACTTCTGTAATACAGTTTGTTTGACCACAGGTGTAAATGGGAGGCTCTCATTTCTTTTTAATATGTTCTGCCCTAAAGGGGCATATTACTACAGGATCAGTGGGGCTGAGTTGAAAGTTTAGTGTACTAGGAATAAACATTGTAATGCCAAATTGCATTCTTTTAGACAATAGATAAGATAGATAGATAATTATAATAGATTAGATAATTTCACCCCAAATCTGCTCCTTTGGATTCTTTTTTAGGGAATGTGGACATGTCCATAGGAATTAAGTACTACCTGTTGTGCTGTGTCTCTTCGTTGGTTCGTGAATTATTGATATTTATACTGTAATCAATATGATAAATTAATCTAAATTTAAATGTGATTTAAAGTTGGCTTAAATACCAAACTGCTTTATTTCCTCTGGATTCAGAAGCTGAGGTGGCAGTTGCTCTGCTAAGCTAGCTTTAGCAGGATATGGCATATTAGTTCCTCAGAATTGATATTTTTCAATTGCAAATAACAGCAAAGGAAAATGTACTATATTTGGTTTTGGCTTTTACTAAAGCTAGCTCCCCAGCTATCATAGGTCCCTTCCATTAACTGTAAAATTGGTTGTCTCTCTATGTGGGAGAGTGCAGGAAGTGCAGGAAGTGCAGCATGGCAGCTGTTTTCCTTCTGAAATCTAATTTGCCAGTCTGCTGCAAATGCTGTGAAACATGTTTTCAAGGAAATGACAGGGGAGAGCTGGTGCAGGGGAAATTCTTTCAATAAATGTCATTTTCAAAGGTAAAGTTAGAGACGGAAAGTCATTTTTATTGTGATCAACAACTCACATCTAAGTGATATTTTGTACAAATGTGGAACAACGGGGGCATAGTTTGACTTTGAACGGAAGATGCACATTGTTATTTTTGAATGTAGTTATCATACATTTCTGTTGTCCACCACCATGTGTAAATGATGTTATTGAAAAAAGTCGTCAGAATAAAAGAACAACCAATTCAAAGTTTAGCTACATATTTAAAAAAGAAATAGTTTATTGTGTGTGGGGAGACATTCAGCTTGTCCTTGCAAGGGGACGTGTGGGTGCGATGTCTCTTTGACAGCACTGGCCCCACGAGGTGTGTACTGAGGGCACAAAGCGCAGGCTGAATCTGTCACAACTGTGACAATGAATGAAACTAAAGGGTTTCTGTCAGTAATGCAACAAGTGAAACGTTTTATTTTTACATTGTTCTATTGTTAATTTGTCTGTAACAGTTAGAATGCTCAATCTGTCCTGGTAGTGGGTTTATGGTGTTGGATTCATATATGTATTTGGTGACTTTGCTGTATTCTATCCAATTTGATGTATTTGTGGATTCTGAGGCTGTACAGAAGGTGGAAACAATTTTTCTTACGAAAGGATTAATGAATCTAAATCTAAATCTCGTCTAATCTGCTGTGCTGTCCTTCTATGCCACTTAATTTTCTGTGTGGTTACAGCACAGCTGTCAGAAAGACAGATTCCAGTCTTGACTCCATTTTGACCAGTATGTTAATGTGTTTTGGCTTTGTAGGACAATAATGGTTGGAGTAAAGCATTTCATGTACATCTGAACACTGTTTTAAAAATCAGCTATCAGTGGCCGAAATCCAAATATTAGTATCAAGCTTCGTCTATTCATTCTGCTTTTTTCCCAGCTGAGCAATACAATGGTTCCTGTCTTTTACAAAGCCAGCTTAGGGTGTAACCTGCAGTCAAACAAACACAGTTTGTCCTGACACACTTTGATCAAGTCTAATGCGTATCTATGGCCTGAAAGCGGTGTGGTTTGCAGCAGAATGTGAGACTGGCTGAAAGCTGCTGCAAGGGAGTCAGTAACTTGATATGAGAGTGAATCAGTGGTTCTCTCAGCAGACATACTGTACATGAGGCCAGCTGTTCTTGTCAAACACCTGTCCACCCCAATAACCCATTCCCCACAATATCTATATAACAGGAGCAGTCTTACACTGATGACCACTCCCTCAGCTGGTGCATTATTGTCCAGCGTCTGTCCGGTTCAGTGTCTGCCTGAAATTGTCATTTTGCTTTCATATTTATGAGAAAGTATATATTATTATGCAGTTTGTGTTCTTGAAAATGATATTTCAACAAAAATGTACTTGGCTCCTTTTGCTAATGGCTAGTAAAAATTCTATCGATTTATGGGGTGTTACATTTTAAGGTAGGTGAGCTTACTTTTTTCTGTGAGTGTTTTTTACATTAAAACAGTGCACAGTAATGAAGATCCAACATGAGTGGAAGTGCAATGTGAACTGGGATTCAGCAAATTCTTTTTTTAATTAATGGATCATCCTACAAAACACATACTGTTACCTGCAGTGATATCTCGCCTTGCAGATTTGTTGTACTCACAAAACTGAAAAAATACATGGAGCATTTACAAATGATGTACTGAATAATCTAAAAAACACACTAACAACTGTTTCCTTTGGAATTATTTTGTATTGAAGAAATACTCCCAATAAAAAATGGTTAAGTATAAAATATTTTTATGATTAAAGTTAAAGCTCAGCATCTTTACATTCAGTTGATTCCAAAGGCGATGTTCTCTCGTTGTTAGACAATAGCAGTGTCTTGTGGTTCTCCTCAGTGGATGTAATTTATGATCACATTACATCAGTGACATCACAGGTAACCTTGTTAAAAGATTAGAACCTTGAAGCAGGACTGATGTGGGTGTGTCTACCCAGCAGCATCTGTTTCCTTTTCATAATATTGATCTAGTTGCTGGAGGTTGAGTGCTGAATGCTGCAGTGTCCTGAGAGATGCTGAGTCATGGTAAGCCGCACTTGTTCAACAGGGCAGCACAGAGACACTGTGCATGGTAGTGGACTGTGCACACACTGTGGGAAGTGCTTCATCATGAGGTAGTGCTCTCACAAAAAAGCATTAAACAGCAAAATCTCCTCCCAGCCACTGAAAGGTTTTTCATGCATTAAGCTCCAGCTGACCTGCCCAAGCTGGCACCACAAACCACTCAATGTACACATCTCCATCTGCACAAAGAAAGAGATCAATGAATAACTGAGCTGTTACAGCACAAAGACAACAGACGAAGGAGGAACAAAACTGAGTTAGATCAAAGGGAGACTGTCTGTGCTCACATGTTAAGCTGTATAGGCCCAGGTAAGTTATCTAGTCAATGTGTGTGGGGATGTAACCAGCTTTACTAAGGAAATACTGAGTTAATGAGTCCAAATTCCCACAGCAGAACCCTACCCAGCCTAAAATGTTTAGACTAGCAACCAACCAAAAGTATGTAATTCTGCTGAAGACTATAGAGATCCTTTCTTTTTTTAATTACATTTATGTAGCTCTTTGCTTGTTAACAGTTAAAATTAGTCTAAACAAGGCTAAGAATCTACAGCAATGCTAGCAGCTCTGTGAGCTGAGCTGTGAGTGCAGCAGTGCAGTACATGCTGACATCAGCATGTTAACATGCCCACAAGGACAATGCTGTTTAGGAGGTATAATCATCATGCTTACTTTTGCATGCAAATTAGCATTAAATACAAAGTACCAGGTGAGGCTGATGGGAATGTCAATAGATTTGCAGGTATTCTGTCATAAGCCAGACAAGACAAATCACTTGTTTACTTGTTTTTGACCTGATGATGGCCCTGAATGAAACTCTAAAGGATCACCAAAGTAAGGGGAACATGAATGTAGGTATTAAAAATAAACAAACACATGAATGGCTTTGGTATAGAGATGTTTTATAATGATTTGGGTTACATTTCCCACTAACACAAGGAACTCTATGATTGGCATTATCAAATGCCAAGATAAAACATTCATACTGAACATATCTGCCAAACTTTCACTGTCAACGTATTTAATTTGTTTTCCTACAATATCCACTCCATACAACTAAAGCATGATGACTTAGAATTAGAGACTTAGAGGGTTTCTTTATTGATCCCAATTTGGGAAATTATTTTGTTGCAGTAGCAATTAAACATACAGAAAACACAGGATGTATACGCAATTATTTTGAAAAATAACAAAAAATATAAACGGGAATAAAAATATAACAAAGTATATAGTAGTATATAGTATATAATATGTATTATAATATATAATACATATTATATTAAATCATAATAATAGAATAAAAAATAAAATATAGCTAAGTATATAAACAGTATTTACAGCAAAAAACAGCAAAACATTTTGTGCAAGTAGACCAAATGTGCAATATTGCAGTTGGGCAGATAATGTAAAAGTAATATGTAAAAACACAGGAGTTTGTGAGGTTGGTGGATTAACTGTTGAAGTTTCTATTGTAAAGTGTGACGGCTCATGGCAGGAATATCTGATAATTCAGCATCAGCTGACAGGGTTCTAACTTGTCTTGTTCCCTTTGTAGGTTAATTTTGCTGAACAGTCAGAAGATATGAGATGACTGATTACAGTGCAAGGCACCAGAGCTGAACATCGTGGGTCAGTTTGCCAAAATGTTTGTGTGACAACTTTTCTTTAGCCCAACAGTTTCAGCAAGCACACCTAAAAAACAAAGGCCGATGTAGAGAAGGGAACAGCGCAACAGTGCGTGCCTTTGTGTGTCAGATTACAATGCACAGACAGGGATGAGTATGACCTACATACAGACTGATATGATAAACCGAGCAGTGATGTTCCTGTAAAAACACCCAGGCTCAGTGAGTATGAATTCAAGATGAACACAATTTAGACTTAATTAGACACATCCAATAAATTACTATTCATACACCCCCAGAAAGTTTCATTGCACATGAGCTAATCTACATCAAAATGCATACAAGTACACAACACCCACTGAGAAAGCCTAATCATCATGGCGACAGCCACCTTGGCGTGATGTCACCTATCTCCAACCCCTCCCCCCGCAACTCCTTGGAGCCTGGAATTCAGATTAACTATTAATAATCCCATCTGCCCTCATTCCACAACTCTGCTTTACATCTTACAATTCAACATTAACGTGTGTACAGACATCAAGTCAGCCTCTGTTTATTAAGTTTCACAGTTACATGTTTCATTAAAGCTGAATTCTAATATTTTTACTCATACATAATCTTCAGAATCCACCATGAATCTGAAAAATTTTCTGCCTGAGATGGAAGATGAAAATCCAACATTCAGACTGTAGGAAAGCACATTACAAGATCTGGACAATATAGGTGTGGCATGCTGCACATCCTGTGCACAAGAATGAGTTCTGTCTTTACGGCACTGGTACTTCACCACCACACATGATCATGTAACACCATCAAGGGATGACAGGGCTTTTACAGGTTCATTGCCTTGTTGATAATCTTACAGGTCACAGCCAACTGATCACTGCTTTCACACCTAAAAATGTGACTGTTCCTCAGTATGACTATCATTTTCTCGACCTTGATGCAACTCCGCACAAGTCTTTATTCAGACAGACTTATAATGTTATTAGAGACATACAGACTAATATGTTATTGCCCAGTGATTTCATTCATGCACCATCAAGGCCAAGAATGCAGCTTTTCATTCCAAACAAACTGTACGTCAGCACATTACCACAACCACAGAATGGGGACTAATCAGTGAAATTAGCTGCTGTTGTTCTTAGCTGGAATGAAAAGCTGTAGACCCCTTGGCCTAAGAGGCACATGACTCAAAATCACTGCTGGAGCCACACCAGTCCAGTCCTGCGACCGTTTCCGCTGGTGAAACTTCTGATGAACGGAGCCATTGTGTTCTGTTAGTCAGCCACGTGGACTGTGGCTAACTAGCAGTTAACTAACGCTACTGTCTAAGTGATCAAACTGTTTTCCTTCAAACGATGAAATAAAACATGTTACTGTCTTAAACGCCGTTTACAGCTGTGATATGCAGAATAAAATCAGCTGCCAGTGTCGCATTTCTATTCTGTCATCATGAGGGAAGTAGGACAACGTCTGCACAGATTACATGTCAGTCATACCTTTGAGATGAATCTGATTGGCAGACGGATTCGACCAATCGCGGATAAGAATATGAACATTTAATTGGTCGATATATGTGTCTGTAACACAATCTTGGATGAATGAGCCAATACACATTCTATCTGAGGATTAAAGGGCGGGACCAATTGTGGTATAAAGAAGGAAGTTTAGCCGTTGTGCACGCACATACGGAAACGTGAAGTCATTCAACTAGGCCCAGTCTGTTATCAGCAACAAAATGAGGGAAATTGTGCATCTTCAAGCCGGCCAGTGTGGAAACCAGATCGGTGCCAAGGTTAGTGAAATTGTGTTTGACTTTTGAGCACTAAATCAAGTCGCCGTGTTCAGAAACATCGTGTTTTCTGCTCTTGGAGCTGGTGCTTTGTGCCCGTAACGTTCACATACGCGTCTCAGAAACCACACCCTGGGAAAATCAATGTTTGTCCTACTTAAGAAAAATACCCTTTAACGTTTAATTTAAACTAAATGACTTTTGGGGTTCTATTGTGGACCGCAGTGCGTCGAAATATAGATAAATAAAAACAATTAAACAAAATTTATTCTCGTAATATGTAATAATGAAGTAAAGTAGTTCGTCTGTAGTAGTAGTAGTAATAAACATTTTAAAACCATAAGGTATGTGTTTGAAGTAAACGTTGCTGACGGAATTTCCATTTACGAAATATCTTCACATCACCATTGTTCCTCCGGCAGACATTACTGCAATGCGAAGAAAAATACCATAATCCCATAACGTATTGTTAACGGAATGTTATGAAAGTGTCCCTCAATGAAAAGTTCCAGCTTACATTTTTTAACGTAAATTAAACCTGGCTTTTGTAACGGTTACCAGTTTTCATTGAGGCCTACTTGGCATTGGTTTCTAAGCAGCGCCGGCTTTGCCTGGAGTAGGCGGTGTTAGCGGTTAGTGACGTTGATGGGAGTTTCAAATTCATAACCCATGAGTCGCAGCCAATAGGGGGTCAGGCCGCGCGCACCGAAGGCAGGACGGCGGGAAATGAAGATTCAAACGTTAAAAAATCACCTTCACAATAATTAAAAGCTAAACAAACAATAACTGAAATACTGTCCATTGATGGATGCTGGTTGCTTAGTAATTAAGAGCAAAGTGAGTTTGCAGATTTAATATTTCTTGTTTCCCACAGTTCTGGGAGGTGATCAGTGATGAGCATGGTATTGACCCAACTGGGACATACCATGGTGACAGTGACCTGCAGCTGGACAGGATCAATGTCTACTACAATGAAGCCACAGGTAAGTCTAATGCTGCATTTTTAATCTACATAAACTGCCCTCTTTCTTCCACTTTTCCTCACATCTTATCTGTTTCCTGTAGGTGGTAAATATGTGCCCCGTGCAGTGCTGGTTGATCTGGAGCCAGGCACCATGGACTCTGTGAGGTCTGGACCTTTTGGCCAGGTTTTCAGGCCAGACAACTTTGTTTTTGGTAAGTTTTTTGTTTGTTTGTTTGTTTTAATGTATATATTTCTCTTTGAAACTTTGTCCAGAATTGTCAGCTGCAGTTCATTATGCACCTGTAGTGCTGCAAAGCCTAATCTTGATTCTTGTCTTTATAGGTCAGAGTGGTGCTGGAAACAACTGGGCTAAGGGTCACTACACTGAGGGTGCAGAGCTGGTGGACTCTGTCCTGGATGTGGTGAGGAAGGAGGCAGAGAGCTGTGACTGCTTGCAGGGCTTTCAGCTCACACACTCTCTCGGTGGGGGTACAGGCTCTGGTATGGGCACCCTGCTGATCAGCAAGATTCGTGAAGAGTACCCTGACCGCATCATGAACACGTTCAGCGTGGTGCCCTCCCCAAAAGTATCAGACACAGTCGTTGAGCCCTACAACGCCACGCTATCGGTCCACCAGCTGGTAGAGAACACAGACGAGACCTACTGCATCGACAATGAGGCCTTGTACGACATCTGTTTCCGCACCCTCAAGCTCACAACCCCCTCGTACGGAGACCTCAACCACTTGGTTTCTGCAACCATGAGCGGCGTCACAACCTGCCTCAGGTTCCCTGGACAGCTCAATGCTGACCTGCGGAAGCTGGCGGTTAACATGGTGCCATTCCCCCGTCTGCACTTCTTCATGCCAGGCTTTGCTCCCCTCACAAGCAGAGGCAGCCAGCAGTACAGATCACTCTCTGTGCCAGAGCTCACCCAGCAGATGTTTGATGCCAAAAACATGATGGCCGCCTGTGACCCACGCCACGGCCGCTACCTGACAGTGGCTGCCATCTTCCGTGGCCGCATGTCCATGAAGGAGGTGGATGAGCAGATGCTGAACGTGCAGAACAAAAACAGCAGCTACTTTGTTGAATGGATCCCCAACAACGTCAAGACCGCCGTCTGTGACATTCCTCCCCGTGGCCTCAAGATGGCTGCCACCTTCATCGGAAACAGCACGGCCATCCAGGAGCTCTTCAAGCGCATCTCTGAGCAATTCACCGCCATGTTCCGACGCAAAGCTTTCCTCCACTGGTACACTGGCGAGGGTATGGATGAGATGGAGTTCACCGAGGCAGAGAGCAACATGAACGACCTGGTGTCTGAGTACCAGCAGTACCAGGACGCCACTGCTGACGAGGAGGGAGAGTTTGACGAAGAGGGCGAGGAGGATGTGGCCTAAACATACCTTTGTTTGACGATGATGTCAGTGAAATGTTAAGTCTTTCCAGTTGTCAGTGTTTCAGTTCTGTCTGCTGTTCATGTTAATAAAAGTTCTTCTGCGTATTTGACCTTTGCCTTCCTGCTTTTTTATCACTTCAATATAACAGACCTGATATGTAAGCCAAGGTAGTGAAGGTTTGTTTGAGCACATGCTCTCACTGTGGATAAAGTGAGGTTTCATGACTGCTGTTGTGCAAGATGAAATGTGTGAAACTAATATTGAGATCAGATGAGTCAATTCTGCTGCTTAAATGAACTCTTAAAGGTTTTCAAGGCTTTATTCATAACTGACCAAATGGTGTCAGTACACACAGCTAACAGGGCCTTCAATTAAAGTACACCAGGAAGCAACTCTTGTGCACCCGCGAGCATGTGCACTTGGCACAGCTGATGGAGCTGTGTGCAAATTAATGTGTAATACCACAAGTTTATGTACTTAAGTACTAACATTATTACCTTTCTCCTTTATTCTTGCTGGTGTGTGGCTATTGGAATGGCTTAAATACTCTACATCTCAGCTTACCACAAGATAAAACATCTGCTATTACCAGAACATCACATATCATATGTATTATGCTCATTTGTATGGCTTATTTATCATCAAGCTTTTCCAGAAAATACCCACTGTGTCACACCTGCCAGCAGTTTCATGTGGCAGCTCACTCATCGAGTCTGTGGTTGTGGTCAGTAGGTGGCAGTGTTTGCTAAGCAGCCATTCTTTTCCAAAAGAAGTAGGTGACGATGCTTAATGCCAATGCAAACAGTGTCCAGCAGCACACTTTCTTCACCTGGACTTCCAAGCCTTGCTTCTCTCCAAAGCGCGAAACAAAACCACTCTGTCACAAGCAAAGAAGAAAATGAAAGTTTCACATGAAATGATACATTTCAGTACATAGAATTCCATCCATCCATCATCTATACCGCTTATCCCTTTCGGGGTTAGCTACAACTAGCTACAATGGGCAAGAGGCAGGGTACACCCTGAACCGGTCGCCAGCCGATTGCAGGGCCACATTCAAGGACAAACAACCATTCACACTCACACCTATGGACAATTTAGAGTCATCAATTAACCTAATGAGCATGTTTTTGGTCACATGCACAGGAAGAACATGCAAACTTCACACAGAAAGTCCCCGCCTGACCCAGGGATCCAACCGGCAACCTTCTTGCTGTGAGGCACGCGCACTACCTGCTGCGCCACCGTGCAGCCCTACATAGAATTCGACAGCAGGATGTCCTGTACATCATTAAGAGCAAATTAAATGCAGAAAGAGAGCATTCACATATCATTTATGAGAGGAAAGCAATATTTGATGGAGCAGGTAGAGGGCAGGTCTGTCCAGCAGTGACAGCTCATTTGGTTTGAATTGTTTTTACTTGTTTGTTTGTTTTTTGAAAACATACTTAAAATTTTATTGAACTTAGTTTAATTTAAAATCTTCTTTTTTTAAATCTGTCTGTCACACGTCCATGACGATTATGGTGCACTACTCAGTGCAGTGTCCCTTAAAGGAACTGGATTTCCACTGTTGTTTGGCATGATGGAGCAGGGTTTCAGGGCTTTGAATTACTTACTTAAAAATCCATCATGTATGATGGTATTGTGGTTGCATATTATGTTTCAAGTAGGAGAATTAGTTTGTTTTGTCTTCTCTAGATATTCACTTGTGAACACTTACCCATCCTCCCTTGTGTCTTATCTCAGGACAGATGACCCTCTCCACATATGCCCCCACACGCTCCTTCAGCTGTGGCAGGACCACCACCATGCCCCTCTCATTGCAATGCAGTGCCATCTGACCAGCCAGGACATACACTGACAGCACTGCACTCCAGGCCAGGTCCCTGCGCCGTCCCCCAGGGACAGGGGGAAAGAAGTGCTCATCCAGGATGCTCATGAGCATGGAGCAGGCTGTGTTCTCCGTCACATCCTGGAAGATGCGAGGCCAGCGCCTGAAGAAGATGGGGAATCGAGTGAGGAGCTCGTCTCCGGCGTGGCGCAGGGCTGCAGTGCAGGCCGTAGGGGCAGGCCCCATGGCGCCATCTGCCCCCCCTGTGGTTACATATTCTATGTAGTCGTGGGCCATCAGAAAAGCCTCTCTGACCAGCGGGTCAGGACTGTTCAGGCCCAGTCTGGCCTCTGGCACCTCAGACTGGCACATGGTCACCTCTAACTGCCACTTCACTAATCACCAAGCTGTATTCTCAGTAGGCCACATATGACAGCTCCGTTGCCAGGCAGCGCAGCCATTCTCTAAGTCACATCAGTCTGTTATGATGGTGTCTGGATGCTGTTAATGAGAAATGAAAAAGAGAATCACAGTTTAGAGAAGAGGGGAATAAACATGCATGTTACAGGGTGAAAAAGCTTTCTATAACTCACCTCCTGCTCAACAACAAACACAAGTGCTGCCAAGACACTTCACACATCAATAAAAATGAAACAGCCAGCAGTCGAAAGAGTGTCCAGGTCCAGAGGAGAGTGTCTGCTCAGTACTGTATGCTGCAGTCAGACTGGGTGACCCAGTCCCCTTTGCCAGCTAAATATAGAGCCCTTGTTGGAATCTGACACTGATCTCCAACCTCACATCCAAAATCATGGCCGCCCTGACACACACACCCATTCCAACACAAGAGGCAAGGCTAGACAAATGGGTTTCGGCGTTCAGTGAGGTATTAACATCATGCACATATGAAGAATGGTTTTGTTTATGAAATTTAAGAAATGCACAGGAAAATCTGTTTCATTTAATTCATTGTGTTTTGTATTTTGAACATTCAGTGGATGCTATATTTATAATCATATCTTGTATTAGTCAGCTATAAACAATTAATATTTTTAACACTGGCAATCTTTCAAGCAACTTGTTCTAAAAAATTTGATTTTACAGAATCAGTTCCATCAGGTACTCCTCTTCATTACTTCATTCATTTCTCTTCAGGCCCATTGCAACTGTGTCCTCAGCAAACTTGATGGTGGTTGAGTCAGGCCTGGCCACACAGTCACTGTGTGTACAGGAAATACTGCAGGAGACTCAGGACACATCCTTGGGGGGGTCTTGTGTGCCTGCCCATCAGGAAGTTGAGCATCCAGTTGCAGGGGGTGGAGTTGAAGAAATAGTCCGTTATAATCATCACTTTTATTAGCAAATTTTGGCCTGATTGTGCGCCACAAACAAAATCCCATTGTATTGTGCAGCATGACATTTCATATTTCACCACATGTTGCCCACAACGATCGACCCTCACAGACATATCCTGTCTGGAATCCTGTCTCACTGTGTTGTCAAAAAGGGCCGAGTGCTCACAATTTTGGTTCCTCCTTGAACTGCACTCATCTTGATGTGCTCGGCCTGCCCTGTTTTAGCTTTAGTTTTAAACCTGTTGGAATTGTTTTCAACCACCCACTCACACACCATGGTCATTCCAGACAGAATTTCAAACAGATATAACCCGCCTGCTGCACTAAGGTTAATTTAAGGAACCCAAATATTTCAATTCCAGTTACCCATACTTCCACTTATAGCCATTACACTTCTGTCCAAAATGCATTGATGTCTTCCTCTCATACAATAGATTTGCATGCGTTTCAGTCGAGGAGGGGTTTGGGTTTAATGTATTTAATACAAGAAGTCTATTAGAAAAAAATGAAATTGATCACATAAGCATCTTGATGTCTCAGACAGAGACCGATATCTTTGTTCTTTCTGACTCTCTGATAAAGACAAGTATTAGTGATGCGGAGGAGGCAATAACTAACTATGATTTATTTAGAACTGACAGGGTGGCCAGCGGTGGCTGTGTGGCTGTTAAATCCAGACTCTCAGTTGCAATTTTAAAGAGTATCACAATTCAAGAACTTTTTTTTATTTTATTCCCCTTGAGCTTGATCTTGGTTACCACAATCCATTAACAGTTGTAGGTGTTTATAGGCCCCCTTCAGCCCCAGTTGAGGCCTTGGATAAGTCACCTCTAGTCTAGTTATTTTGGGTGATCTCAATCTTGGCTGGTTTTCATCTGCACCAAACAAGCTGAAAGAGATTTGTATTGGTATGAATTTATCACAACTATTTTCTGAACCCACACGAGCAAATCCACATTAAAATCCAGCTTACTTGATAAAGAAACAGAGTTTGAGCTCAAGCTAGTAACACCAAAAAGCCCTCCCATTGGCTTTTATTCAGACAGCTGAGGAATTGCTGTACTGCTGCTCGAAGAAAAGCCAGGTCTGATTATTACCTGCATTCTTTTACCAGCTCTTCCCAAGATCCAGGTACATTTTAGAAAGTTGTTAAATCACTTTCTCATTTTAACAGCTCATTTCCAGATCACATTGGCAGTGGGCACAATCAGCTAACAGATCTTAAAGAAATTTGCACTGCTTTTAATAATCATTTTGTTGCCTCTGGTCATCTTTTTGATAGCAATTTTAGTAATCTGAATCATAATATCGAACCCCAGGCTAAACCATAAGGTGCCATCTCTTCAAGCTTCAGTACATCTGCCTTTAGTCTTAGGGATGTTACTGATGCTCTTCTTACAACTGATACAAGCAAATCAACTGGTGTCCATAATTTGGATGCTTGTTCTCTGAAACTCTCAAACTGATTGCTGAATGCATAACTCATATCTTTAATCTGTGTGTCAAAACTGAAATAATCCATACTGCCTGGAAAACAGCTCATGTCCTTCTTTGCATAAAGGTGGTGACAAAACTGATGTTAATAATTATCACCCATCTCCAAATTGTCTTGTTTGGCTAAAATCTTGCAAATCTTGGTGAATGATCAACTCAAATAATGTCCCTCCTCATGTTCTTTACTCACTCCTTATCAGTCCAGATTTAGACCTAAGAACAATACCATTTCTGCAACATCCTTGGTCTTAAATGACATTGCACTTGCCCTGCGCTGCTCTGTTTCTAGACTTGTCAAAAGCTTTTGATACTGTTGATCATTCACTGCTGCTAAACAAACTCTCCAACATTGGTTTTGATTCTGTCACTTGCCTTTTGGTTTGAAAACTTTCTTGAAAACAGATCTCAGTCTGTTAAAGTGATTGGTAAATTAAGAACAGTACTTGTTTTTTTATTTTTTATATATACAAACAAGAATTGCTTTCCTACAGGAAAAGAATTGGGGAATCATTATTCTTAACTGTTCTGGATTATGGGATGTTATTTATGGTAAAGCTGCTGCCTCCACATTGAAATCACTGGATGCTGTTTACCACCAGCATTAAGGTTTTTAACTGGTGACCCTTACAGCACCCGTCATTGTATCCCTTACCAAAGAGTTGGCTGGCAGTCTTCTTCTTTGGCTGTAAGGCCAGACCAGCATTGGTTTTTATTCATCTATAAAGCTTTAATGCAGGTGCTTCCACCCTGCATTTCATCCCATTTAACTTTGAACTCACATGATCTTGGCACTCGCTCACAGAACAGGCTGATGCTCCTTACTCCATTGATCTGAATTTGGGAAAATATCATTTTCCTTGCAGTGCACCTTATACATGGAACAACCTGCAACGGGCCTCACACTTAGATAGATAGATAGATAGATAGATAGATAGATAGATAGATAGATAGATAGATAGATAGATAGATAGATAGATAGATAGATAGATAGATAGATAGATAGATAGATAGATAGACTTTATTGTCTGTCCCAGACGGTGACAGAAATTCTCCTTTGACAAGGCTCAAACAAAAATACAGTACATATCACACACACAGATGACAAGTGAAATGTTAAAAGGAAACAGCAGCCAATACATGCCAGCACTGTGGCTATTCAAAGACCTCATTTCAGACCTAGTTTTAATTGATTGTAAATGATGTTGCACTCCATTTTAGATATTGTATTTGTCTTTTATTTATTCTATTTTATTCCTATTAATTTATTATCTTCTTGATAGCAAGTTATTATTCTGTCTACAACTGTTTTATTGCCTGCTGTTGTTTTGTTTTTTTAAATGAGCATATGTCCTCCTCCATGGTCTTTCAAGGTGAAATAAAGATTGAATGAACATGGGAGCAGTAATGTATTACTAGAAGCCACACTGCCTCTCAACCATTGTGTGTGTGTGTGTGTGTGTGTGTGTGTGTGTGTGTGTGTGTGTGTGTGTGTGTGTGTGTGTGTGTGTGTGTGTGTGTGTGTGTGCGTCTGGTAGAAATCACCTGCTGCTTAACGTGGCCAAGACCAAGGAGATGGTGATTGATTTCAGAAGGAACAGGACAACCACACAACCACTGTGCATTCCAAGGGAGAATGTCACAGTGGTGGAGGATTACAAATACCTCGGAGTGCACCTCAGCAACAGACTTAACTGGAAAAATGTTACTGTTGTACTGCTGTTTACAAGAAGGGGATGAGCAGACTCTATTTCCTGAAGAGCCTCAGATCATTCAACGTGTGCAGCAAGATGTTGGAGATCTTCTACCAGTCTGTTGTTGTCAGCGCACTCTTCATTGCTGCAGTGTGCTGGGAGAGCAGCATCGGAGCCAGCGACACCAACAGACTGAACAAACTGATCAGGAAAGTCCACCTTGTGGACAGACAGCAGAGCTCCCTATCCAATAGACTGCTCCAGCTCTGCTGTCACAAGGACCACTTCAGGAAATCATTCCTGCCACGAGCCATCACACTTTACAATAGAAACTTAAACAGTCAATCCACCAACCTCACAAACTCCAATATTTTACATATTATCTGCACTACTGCAATATTGCACAAAGAGTCAAACAGTTTGCATTTATTTATCATCTGAAACTGCACAAACTGTTGCTGCAAATTGCAACAATTGTATACTCTCTGTGTTTCTCTGTATGTTTAAATGCTACTGCAACAATATAAATTGGGATCAATAAAGAAACAGTCTAAAGTCTAAAGTGTAAAGTCTAAACAAACTGTACATCAGCTCATTACCACACACTGAACCACAGAATGGGGACTAATCAGTGAAATTAGCTGCTGTTGTTGTTCTTAGCTGGAATGAAAAGCTGTAGACCCCTTGGCCTAAAAGGCACATGACTCAAAATCACTGCTGGAGCCACACCAGTCCAGTCCTGCGACCGTTTCCGCTGGTGAAACTTCTGCTGAACGGAGCCATTGTGTTCTGTTAGTCAGCCACGTGGACTGTGGCTAACTAGCAGTTAACTAACGCGACTGTGTAAGTGATCAAACTGTTTTCCTTTAAACGATGAAATAAAACATATCACTGTCGTAAACGCCGTTTACAGCTGTGATATGCAGAATAAAATCAGCTGCCAGTGTCGCATTTCTATTCTGTCATCATGAGGAAAGTAGGACAACGTCTGCACAGATTACATGTCAGTCATACCTTTGAGATGAATCTGATTGGCAGACTGATTCGACCAATCGCGGATAAGAATATGAACATTTAATTGGTCGACATATATGTCTGTAACGCATTCTTGGATGAATGAGCCAATACACATTCTATCTGAGGAGTAAAGGGCGGGTCCAATTGTGGTATAAAGAAGGAAGTTTAGCCGTTGTGCACGCACATACGGAAACGTGAAGTCATTCATCCTAGGCCTAGTCTGTCTTCTGCAACAAAATGAGGGAAATTGTGCATCTTCAAGCCGGCCAGTGTGGAAACCAGATTGGTGCCAAGGTTAGTGAAATTGTGTTTGACTTTTGAGCGCCAAATCAAGTCGCCGTGTTCAGAAACATCGTGTTTTCTGCTCTTGGAGCTGGTGCTTTGTGCCCGTAACGTTCACATACGCGTCTCAGAAACCACACCCTGGGAAAATCAATGTTTGTCCTACTTAAGAAAAATACCCTTTAACGTTTAATTTAAACTAAATGACTTTTGGGGTTCTATTGTGGACCGCAGTGCGTCGAAATATAGACGAATAATAACAAATACATTTTGTTACGTTGAAATGTAACTGATGAAATAAAGTAGTCCTTAATAAGTAGTAGTAGTAATAGCCTCAGCAGCAGTAGTAGTAAACATTTTAAAACTCTAATGTATCTATTTGAAGTAAACGTTGCTGACGGAATTTCCATTTACGAAATATCTTCACATCACCATTGTTCCTCCGGCAGACATTACTGCAATGCGAAAAAAGGGAAGTGAGAAACGTCATTGCAGTCAGGAAAGAAACTGTATCATAATCCTGTAACATGTTGTCAACGGAACGTAATGAAGGTGTCCCTCAATAAAAAGTTCCAGGTTTCATTTTTTTTAACGTAAATTAAACCTGGCTTTTGTAACAGTCCCCGGTTTTCATTGAGGCCTACTTGGCATTGGTTTCTAAGCAGCGCCGGCTTTGCCTGGAGTAGGCGGTGTTAGCGGTTAGTGACGTTGATGGGAGTTTCAAATTCATAACCCATGAGTCGCAGCCAATAGGGGGTCAGGCCGCGCGCACCGAAGGCAGGACGGCGGGAAATGAAGATTCAAACGTTAAATAATCGCCATCACAATAATTAAAAGCTAAACAAACAATAACTGAAATACTGTCCATCGATGGATGCTGGTTGCTTAGTAATTAAGAGCAAAGTGAGTTTGCAGATTTAATATTTCTTGTTTCCCACAGTTCTGGGAGGTGATCAGTGATGAGCATGGTATTGACCCAACTGGGACATACCATGGTGACAGTGACCTGCAGCTGGACAGGATCAATGTCTACTACAATGAAGCCACAGGTAAGTCTAATGCTGCATTTTTAATCTACATAAACTGCCCTCTTTCTTCCACTTTTCCTCACATCTTATCTGTTTCCTGTAGGTGGTAAATATGTGCCCCGTGCAGTGCTGGTTGATCTGGAGCCAGGCACCATGGACTCTGTGAGGTCTGGACCTTTTGGCCAGGTTTTCAGGCCAGACAACTTTGTTTTTGGTAAGTTTTTTGTTTGTTTGTTTGTTTTAATGTATATATTTCTCTTTGAAACGTTGTCCAGAATTGTCAGCTGCAGTTCATTATGCACCCGTAGTGCTGCAAAGCCTAATCTTGATTCTTGTCTTTATAGGTCAGAGTGGTGCTGGAAACAACTGGGCTAAGGGTCACTACACTGAGGGTGCAGAGCTGGTGGACTCTGTCCTGGATGTGGTGAGGAAGGAGGCAGAGAGCTGTGACTGCTTGCAGGGCTTTCAGCTCACACACTCTCTCGGTGGGGGTACAGGCTCTGGTATGGGCACCCTGCTGATCAGCAAGATTCGTGAAGAGTACCCTGACCGCATCATGAACACGTTCAGCGTGGTGCCCTCCCCAAAAGTATCAGACACAGTCGTTGAGCCCTACAACGCCACGCTATCGGTCCACCAGCTGGTAGAGAACACAGACGAGACCTACTGCATCGACAATGAGGCCTTGTACGACATCTGTTTCCGCACCCTCAAGCTCACAACCCCCTCGTACGGAGACCTCAACCACTTGGTTTCTGCAACCATGAGCGGCGTCACAACCTGCCTCAGGTTCCCTGGACAGCTCAATGCTGACCTGCGGAAGCTGGCGGTTAACATGGTGCCATTCCCCCGTCTGCACTTCTTCATGCCAGGCTTTGCTCCCCTCACAAGCAGAGGCAGCCAGCAGTACAGATCACTCTCTGTGCCAGAGCTCACCCAGCAAATGTTTGATGCCAAAAACATGATGGCCGCCTGTGACCCACGCCACGGCCGCTACCTGACAGTGGCTGCCATCTTCCGTGGCCGCATGTCCATGAAGGAGGTGGATGAGCAGATGCTGAATGTGCAGAACAAAAACAGCAGCTACTTTGTTGAATGGATCCCCAACAACGTCAAGACCGCCGTCTGTGACATTCCTCCCCGTGGCCTCAAGATGGCTGCCACCTTCATCGGAAACAGCACGGCCATCCAGGAGCTCTTCAAGCGCATCTCTGAGCAATTCACCGCCATGTTCCGACGCAAAGCTTTCCTCCACTGGTACACTGGCGAGGGTATGGATGAGATGGAGTTCACCGAGGCAGAGAGCAACATGAACGACCTGGTGTCTGAGTACCAACAGTACCAGGACGCCACTGCTGAGGAGGAGGGAGACTTTGAGGAGGAGGAGGGCGAGGAGGAGCTGGCCTAAACGTACCTTTATTTGACGATGATGTCAGTGAAATGTTAAGTCTTTCCAGTTGTCAGTGTTTCAGTTCTGTCTGCTGTTCATGTTAATAAAAGTTCTTCTGCGTATTTGACCTTTGCCTTCCTGCTTTTTTATCACTTCAATATAACAGACCTGATATGTAAGCCAAGGTAGTGAAGGTTTGTTTGAGCACATGCTCTCACTGTGGATAAAGTGAGGTTTCATGACTGCTGTTGTGCAAGATGAAATGTGTGAAACTAATATTGAGATCAGATGAGTCAATTCTGCGTAAATGAACTCTTAAAGGTTTTCAAGGCTTTATTCATAACTGACCAAATGGTGTCAGTACACACAGCTAACAGGGCCTTCAATTAAAGTACACCAGGAAGCAACTCTTGTGCACCCGCGAGCATGTGCACTTGGCACAGCTGATGGAGCTGTGTGCAAATTAATGTGTAATACCACAAGTTTATGTACTTAAGCACTACATTATTACCTTTCTCCTTTATTCTTGCTGGTGTGTGGCTATTGGAATGGCTTAAATACTCTACATCTCAGCTTACCACAAGATAAAACATCTGCTATTACCAGAACATCACATATCATATGAATTATGCTCATTTGTATGGCTTATTTATCATCAAGCTTTTCCAGAAAATACCCACTGTGTCACACCTGCCAGCAGTTTCATGTGGCAGCTCACTCATCGAGTCTGTGGTTGTGGTCAGTAGGTGGCAGTGTTTGCTAAGCAGCCATTCTTTTCCAAAAGAAGTAGGTGACGATGCTTAATGCCAATGCAAATAGTGTCCAGCAGCACACTTTCTTCACCTGGACTTCCAAGCCTTGCTTCTCTCCAAAGCGCGAAACAAAACCACTCTGTCACAAGCAAAGAAGAAAATGAAAGTTTCACATGAAATGATACATTTCAGTACATAGAATTCGACAGCAGGATGTCCTGTACATCATTAAGAGCAAATTAAATGCAGAAAGAGAGCATTCACATTTCATTTATGAGAGGAAAGCAATATTTGATGGAGCAGGTAGAGGGCAGGTCTGTCCAGCAGTGACAGCTCATTTGGTTTGAATTGTTTTTACTTGTTTGTTTGTTTTTTGAAAACATACTTAAAATTTTATTGAACTTAGTTTAATTTAAAATCTTCTTCTTTTTTTAAATCTGTCTGTCACACGTCCATGACGATTATGGTGCACTACTCAATGCAGTGTCCCTTAAAGGAACTGGATTTCCACTGTTGTTTGGCATGATGGAGCAGGGTTTCAGGGCTTTGAATTACTTACTTAAAAATCCATCATGTATGATGGTATTGTGGTTGCATATTATGTTTCAAGTAGGAGAATTAGTTTGTTTTGTCTTCTCTAGATATTCACTTGTGAACACTTACCCATCCTCCCTTGTGTCTTATCTCAGGACAGATGACCCTCTCCACATATGCCCCCACACGCTCCTTCAGCTGTGGCAGGACCACCACCATGCCCCTCTCATTGCAATGCAGTGCCATCTGACCAGCCAGGACATACACTGACAGCACTGCACTCCAGGCCAGGTCCCTGCGCCGTCCCCCAGGGACAGGGGGAAAGAAGTGCTCATCCAGGATGCTCATGAGCATGGAGCAGGCTGTGTTCTCCGTCACATCCTGGAAGATGCGAGGCCAGCGCCTGAAGAAGATGGGGAATCGAGTGAGGAGCTCGTCTCCGGCGTGGCGCAGGGCTGCAGTGCAGGCCGTAGGGGCAGGCCCCATGGCGCCATCTGCCCCCCCTGTGGTTACATATTCTATGTAGTCGTGGGCCATCAGAAAAGCCTCTCTGACCAGCGGGTCAGGACTGTTCAGGCCCAGTCTGGCCTCTGGCACCTCAGACTGGCACATGGTCACCTCTAACTGCCACTTCACTAATCACCAAGCTGTATTCTCAGTAGGCCACATATGACAGCTCCGTTGCCAGGCAGCGCAGCCATTCTCTAAGTCACATCAGTCTGTTATGATGGTGTCTGGATGCTGTTAATGAGAAATGAAAAAGAGAATCACAGTTTAGAGAAGAGGGGAATAAACATGCATGTTACAGGGTGAAAAAGCTTTCTATAACTCACCTCCTGCTCAACAACAAACACAAGTGCTGCCAAGACACTTCACACATCAATAAAAATGAAACAGCCAGCAGTCGAAAGAGTGTCCAGGTCCAGAGGAGAGTGTCTGCTCAGTACTGTATGCTGCAGTCAGACTGGGTGACCCAGTCCCCTTTGCCAGCTAAATATAGAGCCCTTGTTGGAATCTGACACTGATCTCCAACCTCACATCCAAAATCATGGCCATCCTGTGGGGACTTCTGTCCATGGTGAGGACAGAAGACCACCCAACGGGAAGTTGATCATCCAGTTGCAGAGGGTGGGGTTGATGAAAGAGTGCTTTATAATCATCAGTTTTATTCGCAACTGTTCCCCCATTAAAAAGTAGTTCGTTTTAACTCTGACCATATATACTCTGTGGATTGTTTGTGGAGTAACGCAGGGACTGTTATTATGGAAAAAATATGTTGCCGCAGATTTTTAAAGTATCAGTTTTGCTTTGTGTCCCATAAACAAAATCCCATTGATTTCCACTGTATTGGGATAGAAACATAGATCTCAGAACCTAGACAGGTGACCAAAAGTATCTGTGTGGAGAGATACCATGAGATGTTTGTGAGAAAGAATATCATTTTTCTTATTTGGATGAAATGACCCTTTAAAAGTGCAGCATGACTTGTATTTCACCACATGGGAGCAGTAATGTATTACTAGAAGACACACTGCTTCTCATTAACCACTGTGTGTGTGTGTGTGTGTGTGTGTGTGTGTGTGTGTGTGTGTGTGTGTGTGTGTGTGTGTGTGTGTGTGTGTGTGTGTGTGCAGCTCACATGGAATTTGATAGCTCCCCATTGTATTTGAACTCATAACCACTTGTTTGCAATGAACTTCAAAATAAAAGCTGTTTTAGCACTGAGTCATATGCAGGCCAATTAACTCTTCCCACATGTTCATCAGTAATCTCACCTCTCTATAAACTAAAAATATATGGAAATGCAAACATGACGAGCCATTAATTACTTACAAGTAAATGTATTTAAATTGTTGCTAATGCCTGTGAGATCGCTCCCTTGGACTAACACTCAGGCACGCATGGCTAAATCTACATTGTCCTTTAAGTGTTTCCTCTCTTTTTATGAAATGGTTTTATGCGTCACATGGGGATCAATCAAATGCTCTGTGTATGACATTTATGTACGTTGTTAATATACTGATTTACAGCGGAGGGAAGACATGATCAAGTGGTACCATTAGCAGCTCTGTGTTCTCTGGCCATCTGGCACAGCATATATTGCAATTGTGCATGGGAGGGAAGATAAGGCTAACCATCCAGAAAGAACCCTAAACCGCCCTCTGTGCACACACACACACACACACACACACACACACACACACACACACACACACACACACACACACACACACACACACACACACACACACTACTTCAGTTGTACTATGAGAGTGAGTGTGCAAAATGGCTGCCTGGTTGTTCCTCATTGCTGAGCCAGGAAAGAGGGGAAGTGACATGGTTGATAGAGGCTTCTATCAGGCCTCTCATATGCTCATGTGGCAACATCTGCAAGCAGAGGAAACTTCCTGTCTCCTGTGGAGAGGTTTGTGATGTATTGATAGTTGCATTGGAGAGGAAGGTGCAAGATTAACAGGAAATATGCTGTAACTCACTGTTGCCACTTGACTCCATGGAGCATTTTTCCTACAAGATTACACTGGCACTTCTGTGAGGCTGCAGCTCAATGATAAATGCCAGCATGCTGATGTTTAGTAGGTATAATGTTGTTGATGTTGATTGTTGTTGATGAAGATGTTCACCATCTTCAGTCTGTTAACAATGTTAAGATTTGCTTGTGAGTTCTAAACACAAAAATAAGCAATAGAAAAATAAAACTCTGACATGGCTTTGCTGCTCTAGGGGGACACGAGTGCATGCACCAAGTTGTATTGTAACCAATCCAATAGTTGCTGAGACATTTCACTCAAAAAACACAAATTTCGACTTTGTGGTGGCACTAGGTATATTCAGAGGTTCAACAAAGCCAGTCGGCTTTCATCATCTGAGAATCATGTCTGTCTGTCTGTCTGTCTGTCTGTCTGTCTGTCTGTCTGTCTGTCTGTCTGTCTGTCTGTCTGTCTTTCACAAAGTCCACTGACTGACATTACGCTGCTAGCATGGCTAAAAACTTGCTGAGGAATCACTGAGCCCAACATCATGGCCAGATTTTCAGCTATGGGTCCGTATTGACCCCCACTCATGGCAGCTTCATTATGTCCCTGGATAATTAGGGCTCGAGAGCTGAATCTTTAAGTTGAAAATTAATCTGCAACACTTTTGATAATTTATTTATCACTCAAATATTTTCTAAGCATAAATGCCCCAAATTTTCAGTTTCAAGCTTCTCAAATTTCTTTTGTTCTATGATAGTAAACTTATTATATTTGGATCTTGGAATGTTGGTGGGACAAAACAAGATAATTGGAAATTCTAACTTTTTTCTCTTTTTTCTTTAGTCTTTTTCTTTTTTCTTTTTTTTTCTAAGTTGATATACTGCCTGTATTTGCTTACTTTGTTTTATTTTCAGCTTATTATTCTCATTACATTTTTTCTCCTTATGGTTCATTTAAATTCACAGAGGAAAAAGTAAATTAATTAGAGCATATTTTCCACAATAGTTCAATAGCATAGTTTTAACCTTGGGTCAGGGGATAAGAGTTTCTCCCAACAAAGGATGAGTTGAGAAGAGCCAGACAGGCCTCTATGGGCGGATGCTATTATCATGGTTAACCCCCCCCAAAATAAATTCAATGGTTCCATTTCTGTCATTTTCATCCCTGCTGAGGTGTTTTTGTCGGCACATATCTGCTCCAGGACACCACACACAAAGTATCTGCTCTAATTTAATCCAAAACATTACAAATCTACCCTCTCTGCTAATGGAGGAACACAATGCAAATTGGAGAGGAGTTTTTAACTGAAGGCGGCGGTGATCAGTGAGATGAGGTGTGACACAGAGCAAATTTAACCACTTTGCAAAGCAGAAACAGCGTGGCCTTGTTCTGATGGCTGGAACAATGCAATGTGTGTGTGTGTGTGTGTGTGTGTGTGTGTGTGTGTGTGTGTGTGTGTGTGTGTGTGTGTGTGTGTGTGTGTGTGTGTGTGTGCGTGCGTGCGTGCGTGCGCACACGTTTGTGTGTGTACGTATCTGTGTGTTTGCCTGTTATCTTTTAGCAGCATAAGAGTATCTCTCGCTCTCAGGAAGTGGCTTATCAACATCTACACAGAAGTTGAAATGCACTTTGAAGTTCCTACCCACTGCAAAAGAAGAAGGCTCCAATAAAAGCTGCAAGGTGACAGAGAAAGGTTGAACAAGGCAGACGGATGAAAACCGACCTCCTCCTGCTCCTCCCCACCAACCCGCTGTCAAACAATTGCGATCTCCACGCCTCTTTGTTCAGGACTCCCATCAGCCTCGCAGTGGGAGGTGTGGTCAGAAAGAGGAGGAAATTGCTGTGAATTTGTGGGTAATTGAAAACACCTATATCCTCCTGCGTCTCCATCTCTACCTGCTTTAAAAACCTCAACACCCCTTCTTCCTCCCTGGCGCCCACCTTCTATACCAATACACTCCTAATGGCACCCCTTCCACATCCTGTCCTCCATCTCCCACTGGACTGAATTGATGCAAACGATTGTGCGCCCATTTGCTGTCTGGAGGAGAGGTGACCCACTTGTGTGGTTTGCTCGCTGTCTCCTGCCCCACCTTCTCCCAATTGCAGGTATTGATGCCCCACCATTGTTTCCCCCCTGCCCAGGGGGTGGAGTGGTTTGTGGGAAAATTGGGGGACCCCTCAGGTGTTTGATGGCTTTTATCGATTCGCACCAGACTCTCCAGCTCCCATTTACCCTCTGCTACGCTGTACAAGCTTTTTAGATAGTGGCTGTATCTGCTGCTGTTATTAAGTGGTATTATTCTATTCTACTGATGCATAAGCACATATATTTTCTCATGTGTGGCTGATCAATGCAGGGAGTGTTTCTGCATCTGAAATGGAAGCTGCTCTACTTTTGAATATCTCTCATTAATTTCAATGTAAAATAAGACATAAAGAACCTCCATCTTTCTTTTAAAAACATGTTTGTTTTGTTCTATTTTTTATTTTTTTTCAGGATTATTATTTTTTTTTTTTTTACAGAAATATTTTAAGGACACCAAAGATATGGCAGCCACTAAAAATTAAAGGTGCAATAAATAATATTTCACTTCTTCTTTGCAATGAAAGCCTGGTGAACCATCATGGTCTGATGTATACCACAGGAAATGCAAGCAGAGACACATCACTCATCCAGAATCATCCGTCTGCACTGCTGTTGTGTGTGATGTTTTGAAACTGTAGCACAAGCTTTGGCCATAGCACTTGCACAGTTTACTTTTGCTCTGTTTTTTCCTTATTCAGAAGTGATTTTTAAAATGTTGTGTGGGTTTTAGTCCTAAATTTCAAAGTGTAAGTGTGGCACAGGCTGTCTATGGACGTGTATAACAGTGCAATGTAGGACCATTGTTTGAATAGCCAAAGATTTAACCATGTTTCTCTCTTGACTGTCCACATCTGTCTGAGATGGCCAAAAATCACACAGTGTATAGAAGCCTTAACCACCAGACCTCAGCACTTGGTCTCGTTTTCCACGTGCACATGTCTGCAGAATCTGTCTGATGCAGTTTTGGGCTCACTACCTCAGCAGGCCTACTGATGCGCAGATAGCATTGCATTTGGACAAGTGTGCAACACCAGCCATCAAAATCTCTTGTGGATCAATTTAACAGTAGTAGCTCACAGGTTAACAGTGAGTGTTAACAATTTCAAATGCATCTTTGCATTTAAAAAAATATGTTTGAATTGTGTTTTGAAAATGTACCACACAGTTTAATCTTTCTGTCTGAGATCTGAGGACACGGAATGCTGTAAATCTCAAGTTCACGATGATGGCCCTATTTATGAAGCATTCTTGGTGTTATACCAGAAATCCCCATTGACTATTGTCAATAAAAATATTGTTTTATGTTGTCTAATATGAATATGGTTCAAAGCAACTTTTGCTGTATTCACATTATACAGGAAAAAATAGGCCCTTGCAATACATGGTCCTCGTTGGGGAAGTGAGCAGTCTGTGCAGCTGTCTTATTGGAAATCGCAATTTGTGACCAGTAAGGTCATTTCTGCAGGTTCATTTAACCAAGTACTGTCACAACAAACCATAAACACAATAATGGCCAAGGCATGCACAAAGGCTGCTTTTCTGTAATAATGTGAACACAGCTTAACACAAGCACTCATTCTAGCATTCTAGTTCTTAATCATATCACACAATCCAGGCAACTGTGTTAAACCTCTCATTTTGTATGTCACAAAATAATGTCAACAAGGTCCACTTGGCAGCTTTTTCAGAGCTTTCAGCTGCTTCACCACAAAACTGAACAGGTTCAGGTGCCATCACATGACCTGACATGTGTTCAAGTTCATGTTCTTCATTTGTCAAGTGCACAACAATCACACTGAAGCAGCGCTGGCAGTTAAATTAATGTGAGACAGTAGTGATACAATGAATAAACAGATAAACTTTTGTGCGGGGAGTAAATGTATATGCTTACTGAGAACTGGTTATGGACAGGGGAGAACAGGATTAATGATAGGAATAAGAAATAAATCAGAATAAATATATGCACTAAATAATATGTATACTTTGGTGGTTTAACAACAAGATAAATATATACATATGCTGCGATACACACAGAGATGTAATCAGGTAGTATAATATAGTACACAGGTAAATTTTACCTGTGCTGTGCAAATAAAGTGACATACTAATGAGCCTGAGATATCAAGAGCTCAGCAGTGTTATGGCCTGCAGGAAGCTGTCCCTGAGTCTGGTGATGCAGGACTGGATGCTGCAGTACTGTCAGCCGGGCGGCAGCAGGCACAGCGGTGTGCCTTTGGGGTGACTGCAGCAATAGTACACCTGAAGAAGTGGCAGAATATCCTGAAGTTCATGTTAAGTCCCCTCAGCCTGCAGAGGAAGAAGAGACAGACTCTACAGAATAGCCATTGTCTGTGATTAAAAGCTAAAAAAAAACAAAAACAAAAAACAGGTGGACCTTTGAGTTGAGACTATTTTGCCATCTGCTGTAGCCTGACAGCTTCTTGCCTTCAGGATCTTTTTATGTTGACAGTAGCTGTTTAATTACATGTTGCTGGCTGGAGGTTATCTGTATTGAGGAAATACTGCCATTCCTCTCTACCTGGAATCCTGACTTCCTGCTCCTTTACACTTTTCCTCACAGGCAATCAGACTTTCCAACTTTATACCCTGTCTCAAACACAAATTAGCATGACTAGCAATAGCCACACAGCTGAAGACAGAAAAGCGAGCCTCTTTCTGAAACTCAAACTTCAAAAATCCAAGGAAAAAGACGTCGGGGTACCAGACACACTGACTGATCTCTGTTACGTGCCGAGCAAAACTGCAGTAATGAGCGTTTAGTACCAAACATGGAGAGAAAGTAAAAAAGGAAAATAACAAGGAACTTGCAGATTACTTTAACAGCCTATTGAGATGTAGAACTATCAGCAGTGTGATCCAATTGGAGCGTACAGAAATAGAGCTTTAGAGGCTGTTGTGTTCATTGTTGTGAAGGAGAAGCGAGGTGAGAATTGACTCTCCGGTGCACAGAGCAGGCTCTCCATGCCAATAACCACCTCTTCATCGGCACCCCTTTGACACCAGCGTTCTCCCACTGAAATATATATCACTTTCAAAAGCATGCCGCCTTCTCTTCAAATATTTAATTTTCAACTTGAGGTGTACCTCTTGTTTATATAACAAAAGCCTCCTCTCAATTAGAGCACCTGGGGGTGGGAGGAAGCGAGGGTGCATATCTGTACACCCATATCCCCCCCGCTCTCTCTCCCTCCCTCCTCTCTCTTCTCTCCCTCTCAAACATACTCATTTATGAACACTCACACACTCACACATGGTGCACACACACACACACACACACACACACACACACACACACACACACACACACACACACACACACACTCCAGCTCTGTTTCTCACACACTTTTTCTCTCTCTCTTGCAGCCCAGTTGTTTTGTAGATAATGAGATTAAAAATCTATTTTTGTCAGTTACCTGCAAGTGATGCATTAGTTGAAACATTCTGCAATACTACAGCTAATACTAAAATGAATGGGAATGAAATTGCTTTCCCCATTTTTGCACTTTAATGCCTGCCACCTGCCACACTCACAGACTTGTTAGCAGAAGCTTATCTCACTCACCTGGCCTTATTTGTTTTTACATTACTCGTGCCTAACCTCAGGGACTCTGAGTGTAATAGTGTGTCACTCACTGTTCACATTACATAAGCTAGGAGTTCAAACACTACAATATTGCAACGTTCATATACTGTAAGTATGATTTTAGGCAAAAGACAGCACTGTGGTATACTCTCATCTGATGTTTGTAGGAATGTATCCAAATGATTTAGTAAATTGTTACTGAGCCAAATCTGCACATGTCCTTTGATCAAATTCATTACATTACAAATTCTGGACAAAAAATATCAAATTCTGTGTAAAATAACAATAACAAGTAGCATAACATATATAACAGAAATATATAGAAAATTTCTTAGGCAATTTGTACCAAACATCAACTGACCAACAGGCAGTTAGCAGGGAACATCATGGATATTACACCATAATCTGGTCACAGTAGAGGTGAAGATTTGGGCTGTCTGATGTAAACCAGTACAGATCCTTTATTACCAAGACTCTAAATCAGCCACAGCTCAACCAGAGCTCAACTAACTCACTCACGAGTGGGAAATGTCTGCACTCGTGTTGTTAATGCACTCTTATCATGCAACAAAATTGGAGTACACAAGCAAAGTGTGCACCATGCTACAAAAAAAATACAAATAAAAAAAAAAAAAGATCACAAATAGCTTTAAAATTTGATTTTGAGGCATTTTTGGATGTATCTTGACAGTGGAGCTACAGGTATACAAGCATATGTCATATTGTTACTGCTCAGTATGTGAATGAGACACAGTATATATTAGTAACCATGCAAAAGTCAAAGTGATCCAGCAGATTGCTCTATAGAATCATTTTGGCTCTTAGGAAACAAAAAATCTTTCTGTCCTGGGACTGAACTACTACCAAAGTGATCTATTCTAGCTGCTGATTGTTATTAAAATCAGGTGTCAGTGATTCAGTGATGATATGATGTTGCTTAACACGACTACAACAGGGGAATGTTGTTCAGTTATAAGCTTACATTTCATTCAAGTGAGATGTGGGAGGACGTACTCTTTAATTTAATTACTCATTAAGGTTTTTTTTTAATATAGTGATATAATTAATGTCGGCTCATTATTCATGTGAAGTATCCTGCAGTTACATAATTAAACATCACTGTTTGTCAAGTTGCTTGAAAAAAATGGTTATTATTATTATCATAATTTATTCATTTTCTTGTTACTTATTACTCACTGAAGTAGTACATAACCTTAATTTGCTAATGGCAGAAGTAATTAGTTGCATTACTCATTACATTACTTTGGAATCTCGGCACAGCTCTGCCAAACATAGCCATGCCCATCATTTATACATAACTTTAAGCCTTAATATAATTTAAAGTGAGTTACCGCCCCCGTTTCTGCTCATTTAATTGAAAATGTGATTGGGAATATTCACCGTGAAGTAGGCAACAACTGGCTTGATAACCAGCTTTAGGTGGGCCCTGCTTTATCACCTGATCTTGAGACCCTGTATTATCCTAAATTAATTTGTTTTCAATCAATTTACCTTATCGGAGAGTAATTCAACACAGAGAATCTGTGCATATCACACAGAAATTGGAGATAACAGGAGGTCATTAGGGGAGCAAGTCAATGTGGCCATGCTCAACAGATAGATATCAGTAAAACCCAAATGAATCTTTGGAGTGAATATAATGATATGAGAAATGCTACTTTACAGTAAGTGTCTGTAAGGGTTGGCCACCCAGTCAGTTAACATTACTAACATCAGTTGGTTGACTAACTGATCCAACTTTAAAGTCAATTCAAATCCACTCATGAGCATCACTGAGCCAGCAGGTTCACTTATTTGATGATCCAGCTGCAGCCACTTCACATTATGACAGGTTGTGATAGTTTGGTCTGCTTTGAGGTAATGTATTGTATTAGTATGAGTGTTGGGCAGCAAGCTGTGCAAACAGAGCCGGCAGGATGTGCTGGGATTGATCTGAGGCTAAAGGTGGGGAAGTGGTGCCAACAGGTCTGGACCCCACAGAGTGGAACCAGTCAAATTTGCCATTATTTGAGTTTAAACTAAGCAAAGGTTAATGGAGTTTGTGACTTTGGGAATGTAACTTTATGTTCGATGGTAAAGGGGGAATTTATTGGTGGAAAAATGTAGTTATTGTAGCTGTTTTTAAGCCTTTATAGTAACATTCTTCTCAGTGTTAGAATCATATTTGACGGATGGAAGTTTATTGCCAGGCAAATAGCATCATCATGTATCATTTACTACATATCCAAACCAGAAGCTAAGTCAGTCTACTTTAGCATCTGCAAATATTATATCACACTATGTACAGGCTAAAACAAATGCCATCTGTCAAATGAGAGTTGTTAAGAGTTGTCGTCCTTGGCTCAAAAAACCTTCAGACATCGTGTACTGTATAAGTGCATGACATGGGTTTCATTTTATTATTGCTTCAAAGCTGTCTCCAAAATCAATCCTTTATTACACTACTACTACATTGCACTACTCCCATATAAAAGACATTAATTAGTTTTCACAACAATAAGTTTTCTATTAAATTGTGTGAGCATTATGGGGATTGTGCCATGGACATACATTTGACTTGTCATAGCAGGAAAAAAAACATGTGTTAGAAATCATATTACCCATGACCCTGTTATATTGAAGTCTTGACAGTGTGACAGTCAGCCAGCATGAACAATACCAGGACCCTGAAACTGAAGCAGCGAAATGGAATTCAGCCATAATATTTTCACCTGTGCATTTCCTACTGCGACATGTCAAAATCTCTTCAGTGAAAATGGCTTATTGTGAACTTGTGAGGACACTGTATGGCGTAGTGTATCTGTCTCATACAAATAATTCAGACACTCATGTTAAAGATATAGGGAGTGATTTTGGACACAGCTCTAGTGATGTGTTACAACCATTCAAGGTAAATTATCTGTGACTGTGTAACATTAAAACTGTTCTAATCACTTTTAGATCAACAGTCGATGAAATGACAATGTGTAGCATGAATGGTGATAAACTCACAGAGAATCATTGTTTGCCTCTCAGCTCAGTTCCCTTCAGCTCTACAGGGCATTTTAGGGGCTTTCTGCTCAGTGTTTTGCTTTTGGTTCAGTCTCAGCAGCAGCAGCAGCAGCAGCAGCAGCAGCAGCAGCAGCAGCAGCAGGGAGCTGTTTTTTGGGGAAAAAGCTGTGATAAACTCAGCAGTAGACAGGCAGTTTACAAGTATCTCAAAACTTGGACAGTTAAAACCAAACCCTGCATCGTACCACAAGAGGAAAGTGACAAAATATTACACTATTAATTGCAATGGTCCTCTAACTTATAAGTCTTTGACTCAGCCTGCACTCCCCTCCACCCACAGCTAGTAGCCAAATATCGTGGTGAGCAGTCACTGAGTCTTTCATGCTGATGAACAACACTGTAATCCCCATTCCATCGTGGTACATTGTGGGAAAACAAAACCTTCCCGACAACACTTTCATTTTCTCCCGGCTCTGTCTGAAGTTTCACTTCAGTATTTCATTTTCCTAATCTCAGGTATGACTGTTGCATACAGCTTCTCAAATGAAAGGCCTTAGCCAAGGGTTTATTTATAATGCAGCCATTAAGGGAAGGCTTAAGAATAAGCTGTACCTACAGGTTTTTATGTGCTGGGGTAGAGAGGTGTAGTTTAGGTTTCATGTTATGAGTTCAGCTTAGGTGGTCTCGGGTGTTAGTGGGGCCATGGGCTGAGCAGGCAACTAGGGGAGCTTAGCTGGGAGGGAGCTGCTATCCTGCTGCCTCACCGAACAGCAAATCAAACCAGATGGGCTCATTTATGGACAATTAGCAGTGTGCTGTGAATGGAGCACCACTGACTCACCTAGCGTTGTTATTATTACAGCTTTTATCTGAGCGCAAGAGAAACGTGGCGGCTACTAAATTGGGGTTTTGATGCATGTTTGACCCCAGATGCATGAGGAAATTGGAGACCTGGTCCTGAGAATTGGAATAGAGACGGAGCATGATGAATAGCTCTGGGAATGTTGACGATCATCTGCTCTGTGCTGTAGGACTGAATCATAGCTCGGATTTGGAAAGGGCTTGCAAACTTCACACACTCTGAGCAGATGTGAACTGAAGAGGAAAACACCAAAGGTAACAGGGCTGCTTCTAACCTGCTCCAGGCTTTACTCTGTGACGCCCTCACTGCAGAGACAAGAGTGTCCTGTTACTGAAAGGGGGGATCGAGTCCTATGCAGGAATGTTGCTCTTGCCTCCCCCCTTTCTCATCCCACTTACTCTCCTCTAATCGTTCCCTCCATCACTTGCTTGGCCTTTGCTTGACTCCCTCTGTGATGGTCCACTTCACTTTGCTCATAAACAATGCCCCCAGCCCCTTCCACACCTTCATATTTCTGCCTTCCTGTGAGCTCCAGCCTCTTACTGCCTTCCTACCTTCAAGTCATATCAGACCTTTTAACAGTAATTAGTTGAGGGACTGCAGCACAGCAAGATATTTCCCTAATTCATCCCCATCTCTGGGAGAAGGAGAAAGGTAAGGTAAAGCTGTGCTGGTAGGAGCCTGCTGAGATAATGACAGACTCATCATACACATCCAAACAAAGCCAAGACTTGGTGGGAAAAAAGCCTTTTTGTTATCTTTATTGCGTGTAATCGGCATCACAAGAGAACTACGTGAAAAGGAACAAAAAGGAATGAAACAGCTGCTGTACACATCTATTGTCTGAGTACATACTGAGGGTGAATGCTGTTCAGATCAATGCAGTTACAACTATGAAAAGACTGTGGTTCTTTGGGAGGTTGTTGCTGCACCCAAACACTGGACTTTACCTCTGAGCAGGGGTGTTCTCTTATTGAGGAGGGAGTCATGTTCGGCGCAATGGTATGTCCCAAGGGGTATCAGCCACCAATGACAGCTCAGCGTTGTTTGAAAGGCTTTCAATGAAAACTCCTACCTCTAATTGTCCCTGCAATGCTTATCAACGCTGCCAATTCCAACTAGAGCGGAAAGACAGAGCAATTTTCCCATTACAGCGGGAGCAGAAAATGGAGGAGAGACGAGGGAGCCCAGTGTCTCCAGAGAGCAGTGCAGATGGCTTCATTGCTAAGTTCAAAAACACAGACAGGAGGGATGGGAGCGAGAGATGCGGCGCACGCACACTCACAGGCACTTGTAATGTCCTTGTGCACAGATACACACTGTCACGCGCACAGGCGGAGACACGATTTATGCACTCTGACAACATGCAATCAATTAGCTTTTAACCTCCTTTCTGCAGCCAGTTTCCTTCAAGGCCACAGTCACACAGAGCATGGCCATGGAGGATTCATTTCAATGAGCACTGAGATCATAGCGGTTTTAAGCTTGCTGACCCCCTGCCACAGTGGTTAGATAAGCCCACTTCAACGCTGTCTGTCCCCTGCTTTGATCTCCCACAACCAGAGCAGAGGCTCCACAGACATTCACTTGTTTAGATTTCCTCTCCCCCAATATGGAAATTGACATTAAACTTGAAGGAAGAGCTAAATTTCCTCCTCAGTCTACGGCCGATGGAGCGCAAGAATGCAGCGCCACTGTGCTCGAATGGTTATGACAACAAATGGCGTCCTGATAACATCGCACAGGCCAGGATTCAACCTGAGCCTTACCCGCCATCCCAGCAGTGATGAGATTAATCTGTTTACCTGCTCCCTTGAAGGAATGTTTATTCAGACACATGCAACTGTGTATACAGTTCACCATAGGAGCCCAGTTTAAAAATGATACAGCGAGTGTTTTGTGTGTGTGTGTGTGTGTGTGTGTGTGTGTGTGTGTGTGTGTGTGTGTGTGTGTGTGTGTGTGTGTGTGTGTGTGTGTGTGTGTGTGCGTGTGTTTGGGGGAGAGGTTGCCTATACTAAACTCTCCCTTTATTATCAATGCAGACATCTTTAAGTGTCTGCCGTCTGGCTCCACTAGGCTTATCAGTTCCTCATTGGCTTACGCAATTATAGAAAACACACACCAAAGTGTGTAGCCACAAATACACTCAAAACCATGCTTGTGTGCACACGCAAAGAAGCATTTAGCACCCCACTTAAATCCAAAATAGATCAGCTTAACCTCCTCAGGGCAGCAGAGTGGCTGCACAGACCATTACAGCGTAGGTCTTACAGGGCGAACAGACAACTACATGCCACAACAACTATATACTTGTTTTATTATAGAAGCCCATCATCTCATTCACCTACCAGGCCAGAAATTGTGCTCTGTCTGTTTCTGAGGTCATGACCAGCAGCATAAGCAAACAGAGCAAGAGATGGGGCCAGAGATTGGTGGAGGCTGTTGGCCTGATCTCTTATCTAGCAGTACTTTTGTTAACCTCAACTGTGAATAGAAAATCCAGTTGAACAGCAGGTACAGTCAAAGGCACACTGACTTGACAAACCGCAAACTGTCAGGCCTGTTTTGTTTTTCTTTTCTGTGGAAAAAATGTGCTCCTCCACACATCCTAGAGTTGAACAAGCCAGTACAGGGCCCCCTTGTCTAGCGGGCTTTCCTCAGTTTGTCCATCTGCTTGCCCCCCCCCCCCCCCCCCCCCCCCACACACACACATCTCCCACTAGACACACGTCCGTGGCCTCCTATTGTAGTGGCTGTGCAGGTGTATGGGTGCTGATAAGAACCATAGGCGTCCCGTGGTTCATCAAGGTGAGGCTGCGTTGGGTGAGCTCTGCCCTTGGCCCTGCGCTGGCATTTCCAGCCAGGAGAGATTCTACTGAAGAGGGCAGAAGCAACGCTGCTTATCAAGCCACGCACTGAGGACCAGGCGCCCAGCACAGCCACAGGGACTTGAACTTCTAGCCTGAATCCCAGCATCTCACCCAACGTTGTCTGGCAGCAGGGCCCTTCTTGAGTCAGGAAAACCACAGTTCACCACTCTCAGGGTGAGACTGAACACTCCCCTCCCTCTCTGAATCAGCGCTGTACACCTCTCACCCTGCTCTGCAATGATATCTCTGTCTGAAATGCCAAGCCATGTACACACACACACACACACACACACACACACACACACACACACACACACACACACACACACACACACGCACACACACACTGCACATTCGAACCACATACTGACATTTCAGCTGCACCTCCTCTCATCAGTATACTCCCCCACTTGGCTCTTCAGAATTGTATAGATGGTTGAGTGGGTATAGGTTGTAGGTGGAGTGTCAAGTTAACCTTGCATCAAACATATAATCGAAAGAGTGGGGTCACACACTCGTCAACAAAAGGACATTTTCAAGTGATGTTTATCTTGTAAAGGGCAAAACACCTGTGGCACTCCAGTCTTTATCAGTGTGGATAAGTGGTCCACTCCTGTCTTATATAAGGTATGTGTTGATTGTAGACAGAGTAAAATGAACCACATCAGATTGTGGTCATATAACAGAAGCATTCTAAAGGTGTGTTCACACTGAAAACAAATTTTAAAGGTGGCATAATTGCTGGCAAAGTCAATGGAAAGACTAGAGTGGAAGCAAACACTGTCAATCACATCAGATTACATCCTGCATGACATTATTTTGTCCAGAAATTCATTTGTGCAGCACCTCGCGCTACTGATCTTGCAACTTGCAAGGATCTGCAGCTCAGTCAGAGACATACAAAAGATCCTAACGCTTGGTTCCTCAGTGGCCTTTCAAATTGGAGAAGGAGAAAGAACCACTGAGATCACCATAGGTCTTCTGAAGGTTACTGACTGTCCTCAGTGTTTCCCGCCAAAACAGGGGGTCAATTTGCTGCTGGTGAGACTGTGACAAACAGAACGATCAGACAGCATGAGTGCTCATACAGTATATATTTTCAGTTGACCTCAAACATCCAAACTGGGAGCTAAGGAAAGATGTGCTGAACTGACCACCAGAGCATTGAAGTAAACTGTCTAGATTAAGACGCTAACTGTAAGTTCAAAGTAGCAACTCTGCAGTATGTTGGCATTAAGCGATCACTGCTGCTCAACACTGACCACTGATCTCCCTCATCACACTTCTATTGTGATGAGGGAGATCCCATCCAGTGTGCACATACACTAACACACTGAGTTTTAATACTGTATCAAGAAACACATTTTAAAATGTGATTTTGTCATAAAACACCAGCGAGTATCAGGTTACTAACTGGTCCCCTATTGATGGAATGGTGTGACATTACAAAATTTACTGTGTATTTGCTGTGGTTAAGCTTTCATTCACAAGCTTATTGTCTGAGATTCAAGTCCAGATCTCAAATATAACAGTAAACAGTAACAGTAAATATACAGTAACAAGGAAGTCATTTCCAGATGAAAACCAACTCTCTTAAACTTGCTATGCTTAAGATTGATAAGAATCTCAGGAATATAAAATCAAGATTATGTCTATATGCAGCAGAAGGGAACGTTATTTGAACAATTTACCTGAGCAATGACATTGACAGGTGTGAATAATTTCTCTTGACGTCACTGTTTATTCTATTAACACTGCATTTATCAAAGTGTCTAATGCATACATCTCACATTTTCTTTTTTGTAAAACATTTTGCTGATACTTCAGCTAGCTTAGCTCAGGGGGTGTTTGCAGCCTCATGCTGAGTCTTAACTCAACGTGGCAGTCCAAACCCCACCTGTTCCCCCAGTTCATAGGCCTCAATTAGGGAGCAAGGCTGGGATGTTGTGAGTTAACTTTAATGGGCAATAAGGGGATCGTGGCTTTAAAGCCTGGCCCTCTGGTAGGAAGCTGTCGGGGTTGGAAAACTCACGTGGCTGGGAATTTTAGATAAAACAAGCGACTAGTTTAGAAAACAGATGTGTTTAGAGAAGGTTTATGTCTGCTACAGTGTGGTTACTACATTTGCTGTGTTACTAATTTCTATATTCCGCATGCAAGCTGGCCGATAGGCTGAGATAGCTGTCTGATGTGAAACTCTTTCTAATGTTGCTCTGTTAGCCTCTAAAATGCTAATAATTAATAATACTGGAGGCAGTTAGCCTGGCTCTCTCTAAACTTCAAACACTCACTAATAAACATTTCATTTGTTTAACACAAACAGAAAAGTTGTCATTGACTGCCAGACTTGGCTCTTGACAAACAATAGCTTACCTGTCTGTCCAGGGCACAGTCTTCATGTGCAATGTCTTCAGCTAGTTCAGATAGATTTAGTTTTGGTCTCTCTGCAGCAACAATGGTACCAAACCTGGCAACCCCACAGTGACAATAAAACATCACTGTACCTGGTTCACTAAAAAATAGTTCCACTACATCTCCCTCAAATGCCAATAAACTGCTTCCCTTTCTTTCTTTCTTTCTTTCTTTCTTTCTTTCTTTCTTTCTTTCTTTCTTTCTTTCTTTCTTTCTTTCTTTCTTTTTTACATTTTTCTTTGTCAACAGATTAAATCAAACCAGAGATGTGTTAATCACATTATCATTCCCCAGTTCCAAAACAGCTGGGACGCTGTGTGAAATGTAAATAAAAATTTAAATTTTATAACATCCTTTGAGGTTCATACTAAATTATTGAACATATATATTACACTAACCTCTGCGGTGCTGTAAACAGCCCGGAGGCTTCAGTGTTTATCTGTGAAATGTTCCAAACAGGTGGTTTTGGTCTTCTGTCACTTCTGTCCAAACTACTTTTAATCATGTTGCTGCATCAGATTCAGAATAATGAGATAAAACATTAAATATATTTTCTTTGTACTGTTTTCAATTGAGTATTTGTCAAAAAAGATAAGCAAATTATCACATTCTGTTTTACTTATGTTTTACACAGCATCTCAACTTTTTCTGAAATTATAATTATTGAGCTTTAGAGGTCTGCCAGCCAGTTGGTCCATCCTGAAGTTCCTCAACAACTAGTTTGCCATAACATTTGCCACACAGTGGAGGAATTGTAATAACTTCGGGCATCCTCTTAATTCTGATCTAGCACCATCATCAACTCAAAATTAGAATTTGGCGATGACATTGTCTTCTGGCTAAATACTTGCAAAATAAGGGACATTCCCATCAGCCTCAGATGTTCTATTTCTACTGTGTTAATTAACAAATGTTAGCATGCTAACATACTAAACTAAGATAGAGAAACATGGAAAACCTTATATCTGCTAAACATTAGCAGGTATAAGGTTTAGCAGGTATCACATGACCTGTCAATGACCTTCCACAGCATTGTTATTTGGAGCATGTTAGCATGCTGATGTTAGCATTTAGCGCACATCACTACTGTGGCTAAGTACTGCCTGGCTAAGTACTGCCACAGGTGGTAGCACAGCTGTAGATTGTAGTTCCCCGTAGGCTGTAGTTCCTATTGAACTTTGGCTGGTTGGGTCAGCTTCCAGTCTAGCTAAGCGAGGCTAATCACATCCTGACACAGGCTCTCTATGTAATGCACAGATATAAGACTGAAATCTTATCTCACTATCAGAAAAAGAAAAATCTGAAAATGTTCAGCTGCTTCGTCAATCTGATATAAGTTTGGTTAACTAGGTCTAATACTTAAGATATATATAAGATTCTGATGAGCCCTATTGCCACTAGGCCTACTACTACTTTGGTAAATATTCAAAGCATGGATTCTGAATATTTGCCAGAAGGGGAATTTAGGCATTATGTGAACTTCCCCTCAGGCTTAAAGAGGCTGCCCTAACATAAAGTGGTAACAAGATCAGCCAATATGTCCATCAGCAGTTTGTGCATGTTTCTTTCAGAAAGACACTGAAACCCCACCTGGTTTTGTTGTCAATGATGAGAAGTTCAGCCTCTCCTACCAGTAAAAGCCAGCCCAGATCCACAGATGGGGCATTTTTCTGGCTCCTGCAGCTCACTTGCATCGACTTCCTCCAAGATAAAAATAGTCTGACATAAGGGGAATGATATATGATCTCAGTCATTCATCTAAATTGGACAAATGAGGCCCACACATCTGAGCTGTGAAAGCCCCCCCACCCCCGCCCCCGATAGGACTGAATGAATGGGCTAATGTGTGGGAGGGGATATGTGTGGGAGTTGTACACACACATTTAGTATGTATTTTCATGTGTGAGTGTCTATTTATTTTAATGTGCGAAAGTCTGTCTGTATGAATGCCTGCCAGTGTGTGCGTGTAGGACCAGGAATATAAACATTACCTTTGCTTCCATGACCTTCTAAAGCATTAGCAGGGATATCTGTATTCTCAGAATGTGTGTGTGTGTGTGTGTGTGTGTGTGTGTGTGTGTGTGTGTGTGTGTGTGTGTGTGTGTGTGTGTGTGTGTCTTTATGCACAGCTCTTTGTGTGTGAGAGCGAGAGTGAGAGGCAGCATTGTTGCATCTGCTCCTCATTAAAGGGCGCTAATGAACGCACGTGTGTTCCACCTGGTTTGGTGGAGTGGGGGGTTGATGAGGGCCTGGCCTTTCCCAGCTCTCGGATCATAAAAACTGTCTCAAGACAAACAGGGGAGTTCGTTCCCGAGACGCTCATCTGACAACAGTTTGGCGGTTCCTCCTCTAATGATGAAGGTGATGCTCGGCGGCGGCCCTGCTGGGCAGAACTGTGATTCTCTCTTGAAAAAAAAGATTTCCATTACAGAAGACGACCTGAGAAGAGCCAAGGAAATGTCTACAGGAATTAGACTTGCAGGCTGTCAGGCTTCTTCTGATATGAGCTTTTGGACACTGAGACGAATGATTTGGGACAGAGTGTGCCAGTGTGCAATATGTTAGAATGAGCTCAGGATGTGGGCGTCTTGTAGACATCTCTCGGATGTGCCATCTCACCCAGCAACACCAACCCTTGCTACACCTTACTGGATGAACAACCATTCCATTTTAAAGGGTATCTTCATGCAAACGAGAAAATAAATCATACTGTCTCATTTACCTTTTCTGGCACTACCTGGCTGGTGGGAAGTTAGGTTTTATGATCCTTATACTTGAGATTTCTGCCTTCAGCCCATAACAATGGAGAGAAATGCAGTTTAGATTGTTGTTCTCATATAGTCAACAGATTTCTTTGCCTATGTTAGTACCATCCAAATCTCAGCTGCCATGGTCAACCTTTGGTTAGTGCCAAAAGCTGTTTGGTTAAGTTTATGGAAGAATTGTGGTCATGGTAAGAAGAGACTAATGTTGACTGTGGATATCAAATTACAACAAACAGCAGTCTCACGTGTCAAAGTCACACTTTTTGTGACCCATCTATCCACTCAGTAGAGTTTTCAGGGTGTGAAATGAAGTCAGTCACCTCCATCTTTGCTCCTGATAGTCAGAATTTACACAGCTGCTAGAAGTCATTGTCAGCAGTATAAAGTTATGTTGTATCAGGAATTCTAACTAACACAGATATTATGGGGTTTTGTTTTGTCCTCTGGTAGGTCTGAGATGGTTATAGGATGTATGCTGGCTTTGCATAGGCAAAGAATCAGCCCAGAATAAATAAGGCTGTCCTCTCAATGTGGATTTTAAACAGGTCCTGCATTAATTTTCTTCTCTTGTCATTTATCATTCACAACCCATTAACAAAGGTTATGTTGGCTCACTGAGACAGACAAATGTTGTCTTTAGAGAGATACTGTATATGAGAACAAAAAACTTCCATGACTGCAACACATACAATTCAAACCATCACTATACAGTGAAATGTCTGTAGGTTCAGATCATTCCACTTGTTTTCCACCGCATTGTATTAAAAAATAATTGTATTGATAAAGCTCTTTTTGAGACAAAGTTACAAAGTGCCATACAAGTAAAAGTAATAAACCAAAATGAAAAAGTGATAAAACTGCAATGATAAAATGAACAGATTATAAATCACAGAGAACAGTAATAAAGTGAACACATAATAAAATGACAATCAGAAAGATGATAGCAATCAATCAACCAGAAAAACAATGCAGAGACAAGTATGGAAAAGTTTCTGGAGTGATTTGCAGGAAGTGATTGAAGAAGTCTGGCAGCTTCTAAAACAGAGCTGGTGCCCTGCTGTGGAGGCCCGCTCTATTAAGCACTTGTTTCCATTGTAAACCAAGTTGCTGCAGGATTTGTTTTCTAATTAAGTGATGATGGTCTGCCTTATTCCAATATTTATCTGCTTCATTTTGAGAAAATTCTCAAAACAGATGACTTTGTAAACCAGAACCGTTTTTTCACAAGATAAACTCAACCCCTGACCAAACTGTTCAATGTCATTGCTGTAAAATTACAGAAGAGCACAAAGCAAATCTACTATCACTTGGATGACTGAGCTGATGCTGTGTTTTTTCTATCAGCAGAACACTTCAGGGAAATGGGGTCCACACTGGTGGTTCAATCACTTTGTAAATAACCTTATGCTTCCTCTGAGTCTCTGCAGTGTGAAACCCTCCCTGAGGTTTCTCCCACAGCCTGCTAAGGTTGGTATCGATACAACACCCCTGTGTGCTCCCCTAACATAGTGCACATCATCATCACCATCACAGAGTGAAGGTACCTTCACAGTGTGCTGCAATGAAAGGCTGACAGACATGGCTTTGGGAAGACAAGATCGAAATAAAGACACACTGTATAGTTAAATAGTATTGATAGCTAATAAATGAAGCCAATATTCAGTATGTTTAAAGTGCTAAATCTTCAGAATGCTGCTATATGGTTGTTATTGTCATACCCCGGTGAAGACCCACCACACACCGTGACCCCCAGTGTTTGTGTCTCCTGACTTTTGATGTCCTGTGAATTTCTTGCAGCCCTTCAAAGGACCACAGTGTGCTTGTAAGTCTTAGCTCCTACACTACAACTACAAGTCATCTATGGTTTACATTTTTGCTAACCATTTTTGAATACTTGCCATTTCATTTTAGATTTTCATATATTTCCTGCTGTTTCAGGCATCCACTGGTTTTCATTCATATCATGTGGTATGAAAAGTAGCATCTGCTAGACTCTTCAAGCTTGCTTTAGGTGCATAACCATAATCAGAGTGAACATCACGTCTGCATTCATCTTTGCTGCTGATACATTATTACGACGTGATAATGCAGTTTAAACATACTTATTTGAAAGGAGTGATTGAATATACGTTTTAAGAGTATGCTAATTGATTTTCACACTAAACCGAATGGAAATGGAATGAATGAATGGAAATCAGTGGACATATGGCATGGTTGAAAAACTGCATTTAACTTTGTAAAAACACAGTACAAGGATTGAGGATATAATATTCAAGTGCAGGCCTTTAAAGCTGCTTTACACCTGTATTCAATTATGTCTTTGTAGATCACTGCTCAGGAGAGTGAGGCTTTTGTGATCTAGTCATAGACTGAACCACACAGAGGATGGGTTATTTACTTCAAGTTATTACGACTACCACCATCTCTCCTACTGCTACGAATAGAATATACTCATCCATATATGTATGGAGTCAGATCTAAATTGCTTATTATTATCTTTTTCAAAGAGCACCGGTGTAGCACTGATCAATTCTCTAATAACTCCATCATACAGATGGCACTGACTAATTGTAATGAAAAAACAGTATCAGCCTTATTACCATCCAATGATGCATCATTCTCACCATAGCTGGGACAGAGGTGGAAGAGGCGATACATTTGTTGACTCCCATTTATCTGTCTCTGTGTGTCTCTCTATCTCTGAGCACACTATTCCTCAACCGTGTCCAACGGTGACAGCCGTGGGTAATGACAGTCGAACGCTCACTCGCTCCTCATTTACTCGGAGCTGGCAGTGTAACAGTTCGCTCAGAACTCTTAAGTGCTTGTTAATTTAATATGGAAATAAGTCTCTTGTCAATCCAAATGCATTTTAATGAAAAAGCTTGTGCTTCCGCAGGGCGGGGGTTCCTGCAGGATGACTGTGGTTGTGTGTGCAGGGAGGAGAAAAAGGCCAGGGGCTGAGGTTGAACAGAGAGCACAGGAGAGGTGTGGCTGAAGGATAAAGGATAGCGATAAGACACTGAGGTACAATGTATTAGGGACAGAGAATGGAAGCCCAGATGGCACATATTGAACATACATGGTGGCTTGTTACAGCCTGAACATGTGTAACACATGGAGGTGATGCTGCTGTCACCTCCGATTTGGCCTCCTGTGATCTGTGTCAGCCAGTGGTCCCAGCAGATAGAGCTTCAAAACAGAATCCAGGGTTATGAAAGGGAGCAAACACAAGCATCAGCCTGCACAAACATGATAGAGAGAACACACACACACACACACACACACACACACACACACACACACACACACACACACACACACACACACACACACACACACACACACACAGTCCTCTATCCACATCCCTCTGTTAATGACAGACCTTAGCTCAACCTTTGCCTACATATGGGTGGCACAGTGTGCTGAAAGTAAGGTGAGCGTGTTATTGGGAAGGTGGGGGGTGGATTGCAGACGGTGTTAAGTCAAGCAGGAACCCTCAATGTTGCTAATTTATTTACAGATTTAATTAGATGGATAGAGCCCTCACAGATATAAGAAAGAGAGGAGAGATGTTGCCAGCGTTACAGCACTTTAATTATGGTAGCAGGCTCCTGATCCCTGCGCTCTGCTGTCTGGGGAGCCAGTTAATTAAAATCCTCATTATTTTACTTTTAATTAGTTCCCCCCTCTTTTGTTTCCTTTCACCATATGGCCGTGTTCCGTGGTCAAATTAACGTAATTGAGCTAATTAAGCCGATCACTTTAATTATTCAAAGCGTTCCGATTGGCCAGGAGAACTTTTCTCCCTCTCCCCTCCCTGACATTCCTGTATGAGGCTTGGAGTTGTAAAGTCGCTCTCTTTGTCATTATGCTCCTCTACTCCCATGCTGAAGGCAGTGAGTTATGGTTGCAACATGCCTCACTTCCTACATGTTCCTGCAGTGTGTCATGTTTCACTCCCATACAATGCAGAGTATGCAGTGCACCACCGGAGACCTCAGCGAGTTCACAGAGGATTCAGAAATCATCACAACATTTAACATACTATGGTTATGACAAATTAGGTCCTTGTTGGTAGTTGTTGTAGCTACTCCTCAGCAGCCATGGTGCTCAGGGACTGGAGCTACCATAAATAGCTTTGGCAGCCAAAGCAGCTTTCAGAAGGATTGTCAGCACAGATAAATGCCATAGACATCTTTCAAAACACTACTATTGCATCTACATGCTTGGATTTTGAAAATGGTGACAACCAGATGGTGGTTTTACAGCAAACATGCTTACGTTGAGCTCAGTGCCTAGGGGTGGACAAGACCTGTCTATCAGCATTCATCTGCAGCAAAAACTCCACACACACACTATACCTCCCTGGAATCCTCCACTCTCAGCTCATCTGTCTATGTTTCCACTAATGCAGAATCATTTATATCCATGCTCTATTTTAGACACCTGGAACCTTATTCTAAACTGTTGGATCCAAGTTAACATGCTACGTTTTGGCTCAAAGGAAGCTTGTTATACGTGTTATTTGAAAATGGATGTAACAATACAGTATACATCAAGAAAGAAAGTTTTCACACACTGTTAGCACCCAGGATGAGCCTCCTCTGGGATCAACTCTCTCTCCTAGAAATCATGTTTATATACAACTCATTTGCATTCAGAATTGTGTTGTAGTGACAACGTAGTCACTGTCTGGATTATGTTCAGAGGCAACGTTTCTTTGAGTGAATGAAACACTACATTATATGTAGCATGCTGGAGTGGCAGGGAGGAGGTCGGGGTAGACGGTGGGCATATAAAGTGCAGGACTGTGACACCACAATCCAGGGTTGGCATGCAGACTGCGGTTAGGTTCAGGCAACAAAAGCACTTTGGTTCAGGTTCAGGAAAGATTGTGATTTTGGTTAAATGTTAAGAAAAAATCTTTTGTCTCATGTCTCTACTGTCTTTGTATTAAAACAGAGTGTAATCTTTCCCTGACCTCCACCCAGGGCTGCCAGTGCCTAAAGCTGAAGAATGCTGTAGTCATTATGAGAGGATAGTGCATTGCACGATTGCCTATTTTGGCAGAAAATAAAGGAAATATGCTGTCAGTGAACATACACTCAGCATCAACATTCCTGCGACTGGTCAGGTATGTTAATAAACATTCACTCTTTATGTTAATAGAAAATGTAATTTGTTCAGGATTAGGATACGTTTCCCTCAGAACATATTTGCTGTTGCAAATTAGTTGTATATAAACAGAATTTCTAGGAGACAGGGCTCTGGGAAACTCTAGGAAGCATGCACTTTACCTTTCTAGTTTGTTTGGAATATATAGAGCATGAGTAATGATCAGAGGCATCAGAGCTGAACAGACGGAAAGAAAAGTTCATCAACAAAATACAGAACCAAGACAGATGATGGTGCTGACCACAAATCTCTGCACAGAGCCCAGTTGAACTGATGAATACTGTAATCCACTGTCCAGTAATGAGCACTAACCAGAAGTGTCAGAAGTCATGAAGGATCAGTGGACCCAGACTCCAAAGAAACACATTTTCTCACTTTCCCATAGCGATATCTATGCTTGAGATATCTCTGTCTGGGTTTATGCCTCCTGCCTAATACACTGTAGGTTGATGGAATTTTGATTATGTTGCTTGCAGATACATAAAAAATGAGAAAAGTAATGAGAAGTAATGTCCAAGTTTCCCTGGGTATATCACAGACCTCATTGCGAACAATTTCTACCACAGAAATAGTCCCAATCTGCCACAAACAAAGAGGCCTTGCCCTCACCAAAGTCATTTCTGTGAGAAACGTCTCTGCTTCTAGCCCGCAAAACTACTTCCTTATGTGCTCTAATTTATTTTAATTTGATTTATACAACCAAAACATGATGAATATAATGTAACAAAGGATTTGGAAGTGCTGGAAGCAGTGACATTTCTCTCGACTGTGACAAGGCCAAGCAGCGAATACTTGCTCATTGTATGGTGATTTTTGATATCAGCTAAGAGAGTTCACACATTAAACATGAGAGCTATGAATGGTTTAGTCACTCCCACATTATGTAGGAAAGGAGGATAACCACTCAGTTACCAGTACAGTTTAATTTGAGTATTGATGGCCCATTGCTGTAGCATCTGTACAAACTAAGATGTAATAACAGCAGCTGACAAGTAACCTCGTGGACATGCAGCATAAAAAATACCAAAGTAATCTGTATTTAGCGCTGAAGACAGAGTCACAATTGAAGTGAAAACAAAGTGACACTTCAATAATTCCATTTTGAAAACATGCCTGACAACAGTTGTTAACCAAAGTGGGAGTTGAGCCCCTGTGCTCTCCCACTGCTCAGACTTCAGCTCACATCTGGTGACACAAAGCAGACTGTACCGTCACAGGGATGTGTATCTGAAGCCAGCATATTGTCCGTTTCCAAACAGCCTGCTCTCTCCACACAGAGAGAGGCCTAGTCGTTCAAATGAGCGTCTGGCTGACAGACCAGGGGACCAGTATCAGAAGAGAACTGGGCTAAAGGAAGGCAGCCATCTTGGATTTATATCACAGGAGTGTCTGGGCAGGAGGGAGGCTGTGCCGGTCCTCTTCCTCTTCATCATGAGCATGTAAAAATATCCTGGCATCATCTTGTGTCTTCACACAGTGTGAGGTGGAGGAGCTCAGGTAATTACATTCATCTGCATGTGTTAATATGATTAATTAGCAGGAATAAACACTTTCCTATGACACAGACTACATGGTGAGCCACACACCTGCAGAAGCTCTGATAAAAGACAACGCCTCATGGCAAAGAGCCTTTTCATGAGACCTGCTAATTGGCATCTGAAAACGTTCCGGCTAATTAGGAAAAGGCAGATGAGGCTTGATTAGTTTGAATGCAAAGTGTAACTTGTGGTGCGGTGGGACTCGGGAATGTGCCGAGGTTTTATTTCTTCACCATCACGATACAAAGATAATTGTAATTGTGATCATTTGCATACGTTAATGAATTTGCGTGACGCTTCTTGATCAGACGTGGAATAAATAATTGATGCAGTATCAGCACCTACCATGACAAGTGGGATGTTTTGAAATAGCTAAGCGCATTAAGGTGCGAGTTTGATGGCTGCCATGCTCCCAGGCAAGGTGTGAAAGTAGAGCAGATCCTATCTTCTGCCTCTTGCACGCTGCATACTCCATCGCTGCTATCACACAAAGATTAACTCCAACCACTGCTGTTGTGCTGAGACTTTAAGTTTTTACATAGCATTTAAAAGACGAACCGAGTTAGAGCGAATTAGATGCAGCTCAGAAAAAATAATTTTCAGAAGCCATGCAGAGAGTGGCAGAGAACAAAGAGCTGTGATGGGAAACAAACCAGGCTGTGTGGGAGCTTTAATTGGAACATGGTAAACAGTAAATACATCAGATTGTTTCAAATGCCCTGGATGTAGATGGGGCCACTCCCCTTTAATTAGCCTGCTTTCAGATTAGGCTTTATTAGAGGCAGGCAAGCAGGCAGACAGACAGGCAGGCAGGCAGGCAGCCACCGAGCCAGTCAGCCACGGGATATGCCCCAAGTTCAGCCTCCCAGGAGCTCCAGCAGCACAGATACAGGGCTCATGTTTAATTGCTTCTGTAAATGGTCAGAGCTCAAGCCCCCTAATTCCATTCCTCTGGGTAATCAGGCATGTTTTCACCATACAGGGCTAAAGAGAGTGAGAGAGAGACAGTCACATCCACCATGCTAGGTACCATGCAATACAATGCCACTGTAACGCCGCTAAGGGGTTTCCAAATGACCTCTGCTCGCTTTGTGACATGTTACAGGAAAATCATTTTAATAGGATTTTTGTTTTTAACTCTGCCATTTTTTCACACATTGAACAAGAATCTGATAAAGAAATAAAACTCTACAGAAGAAGAAAAAACCTTCACTGGATAATTTCAGTTCTTTGTTGTGGGTGTCTGAAAAATCACTTATCCTATGTGACAGCAACATTTTTGTTTTCCTTGAGTGCTCGGAATAACATATACAAGAGAGAGATCAAGAGTTCATTAAAAGCACTGCCGCTCAGGGGAAATAATAAGCAAAGCTTAAAGTCATTTTACAGCAGTCCATCAACACCTTCCATGCGTCCATCTTTCGTTCCCTCTTCCAGTTGGTACAGGCTTTCATCGTCATTGTTTTCTTCCTTCTGCTTTCTCTCAGAGCCTTTGCCAGCGCAGTCCACACATACTGTAAGTCTTTGCATGATGTACAGACCACTTTAACATTGAACACTACATAAATGTGACTTCGTATGCAGTATTTAGAGTCTCTGATATGGTGACGGACAGGATATCTTGGTAAGAAACTGTGTTCTCTGGGGAAGAGAGGCGGGGCAGTGATGAGAATCCACAACAACGGCAACAGTAGCAAGAAAAGAGTGCACCGAAGAGAAGTGAAGCTTGGGAGGAAAGGCGAGGGCAACACGCAAGACCCCTGCCACTCAGCATACCTGCAGACAAGACCAGAGAGAGGGAGAAGGGTTAGGGTCTCTGCCGTAACGGACGCTTCAGGCTCATCTGTACGGCCTTCTGGTTGTGTGACCACAGATGTTCCTGTTTCGCTCTTATTCAAGTGTTCTCTTGATTTGAAATTCAAGTTAGTTTTAGCTAACAAACGCACATAAACAAAATGAAATCTATTAAATACTATTGTGTAATAGCTATTTAACAAAATACAATATACATAGACTAATCATGCACTAGTGGCAGAGAGCATTGTGACATCAGCAGCAGGACTCTCGCAGTGTTTTTCACCAATTTCAGTTATTCAAAAATCTTGGTTTTTGATCGGATTTCATTTTTCAGTAAACGTAGCAAACTACAATATATATACATAAAAAAAATAATAATTTAAAGCCTTCAAAATGAAACCTTGAGTTGTTGAAGCGTTTACAGTGACGGTGCTAATTATGCAGCACAATACAACCTTTCAGTGTTATGTTATCATATATTATAATGTTGGATTATTTGTCCTAAGGCATGAACATGGAAGCAGTATTTTCTTATTGTAGCTGGTCAAGGTGAAGCATATTTTAAACAATCTTACAATCTTTTAAACAATGTGGAGTAATCAGATACAATGTATTTTACAAGCTAATGATATGGCTGTTTATGAAATATTAATTTGTATAGTAATTAGTAATTCAGATTTCAAATAAATGGGGTGGAGTAAATATAATATATATAATATTTCTCTCTGAAAGGTAGTACAGTAGAAGTATGAAGCAGAATTAAACTGAATTACTCAAGTAAAGCACAAATACCTCAAAATTGTACCTACAGTAAGTACAGTAATTGAATAAATGTACTTCTTACATGCACATTGTCTTTTCTGTCGAACATATTTTGTTTGGTTTTTTTTTCCACTTATTCTTTCTTCTGTTATTTTTCAGACTAATACAATATTAGTTGTTTTTTTCTTCCTGCACTGACACATAGTGTAAACACTGTTCCATTATGAAACTTGCATCTCTGATATTGATATAGATTTATCACATTTTTAGCCACTTTGCAGCTTTGTTTTCTTCACATAAATGACATGTCCTGCTGTGGCAGCCATTTTCCCCATCAGCATATTCTATCATTCACATCACAGCTCGGTGGTATTTGTGTAAAGAGCTTTTACACTCTGCTGTAAGTACAGATGGTTCTGTAGTGTCATATCAGCAACCCCTTTATTCACCTTCTGGTCTGTCAGCACAGAGTTGCTCTGAAGGGGAGGCAGGTGGCTGCTGAGCAAGGCAGCGCCGGGTCTGTCGTGCTCACAGAAGATTGTACCATTGATGTAATGGAAGCGATCGCCAGGCATCAGTCTGTTTCTACAGGTGGCACAGCTGAAACACTGCAGAGGAACAGAAAAAACAAAGGGTCAGAAATGGAAATAGATGAAATTTAGGCCATTAAAACACATTTCATACGATGGGCATAAATAAAATAAAATATTGAAACAAATTTTTGTGAGAAAAATCACTGTATGAATGTAAAACATATGAATATGAAAACATCTGTTGTAAAATCACCTTTAAACCTTTTAAAATGTGTTTCAAACAAAGTTAAAGAGTACATGAGGCAAAGAGACGGAGGGCACAATTCCTTTCTCTGCTGATGCTGAGAGGAATCATCCTCCCGTCTCACAGTATCCTCTCCCCACCAAATCCCAGATGTTTCTGTCAAACAAGCAGCAGGAGACAAAGCTCACTGATGTGCAAGCTGGGGATTTACCTTGAGGTGGTAAACATTTCCCTGTGCCCTCATCACCATTTCGTTGGCTGGGATCGACTGGCCGCAGGCACTGCACGCCCCGCTGTGCCCGAACAGTCTGCAAACACAAAAACACAGATTGCTCAGTCTGTGCGGCCTCCAAAATCTAAAACCAGCAGCTTCATCTCCTCCCTCACTCCTCCTCTGCCACCTTTTCCTTCCCCTCACCTGATGTAGTCACTCCGACACAGAATCATCCCCCCTTTGCTGTAGCAGGTGGTGCCAATGTCCCCCAGCTGGGCTTGGCAGCAAGAGCACTTGAGGCAGCGAGTGTGCCAGTAGCGTTCCATGGAGAAGAGCAGGAAGCGGTCGGCAATCTTCCCCCCGCATCCTGCACACGACCTGGGGGCCGGCGGTACGCCTGGCGCTTGGCTGTTCACCATTACTGCCCTCAGAGGGTCCTGGACACACAGAATAGAGGTGTGACCACTGAGACAGGTGTAACAGCTAGACCTAGCTAGGTTCTTTTTAAAATAACAGAAAATACTCATACTCAGATTCTGACTAAAATGTCTGAAAATATAGTCTTAAAAGGGTATTTTTTGCGTGTAAAATATGTTAATTGTTTATTTATTATTTCCACTGGTAGATATTAACTTTAATAATATTACTTAGTAGGAGCTGACAGTAAACCCATTTTGTATTTATGACTTCACACAAATCACACATTTCCATTGCTCAGACAAACCCACACAAGGCTTCTGCAACTGATTGATAACATGATGGCTGTAACAGGCTGACCTCAATACTATCATACTGATCAATGCAAGAAAGAATAACTGAAATGTCTCCATTGATACTCTGTGCACGGTAAACAGCAAATGCTATGTCAAATATTTTTTATATATTTAGAATATCATTTTCTTGTACAGCTCTAGGACTTCAGTATATCCAAAGTACTCTTATCGTCGACTTTGCATGCAGAGATGTAGGAATGGACGCACAGCAGTAACATGAGGCTCTGTCAGCAGTGGAAGGTTATTTAGATGTGAGGGGGGAAGTCACTGGGACTTCTGGAAGAGTGCCAGCAATGAGACCAAATGTCACACTTCAAGCATTATTAAAGCATTTTCCTCTGCCTGTAGTGTTATTAAGTTGCTAACTGAATGTCTGCAGTTGCAGACACGCTGTCTGAGCAGGAGATGCTCCACGCAGGAAAGCTTCGTTTAGAAATGCGCGCGCGGAGGAGGAAAAAAAGAGGGGAAAAAAAGAGACATGTTACCTTGACGAGCCAAAGCTTTTTCCTCCCGCGATGAAGTTTGAGAAGGGCCAAAAAATATTCACAACACGCTTAGAGTTGTAAAAGCGCGCTCAGACTTGACATATTTTGATCTCCATTGCTTTCCAGAAAAAAGCAAAGCAACGCAACATTGAGCCCGGGACGGCGCGGCGACGGTGATAGTTGAGCAAACTCTCCCCGACATCCAGCTCCGCGGATAAACAACTACATGTATCCGTGAGGAGGAGACATGACGCAGCTTCTCTTCCTCTCCTCTGTTACAGCTGTCAGTCTGTCAACATGCCTTCATCTGTCTCGACCGCTTTTGACAGCGACACTATTCATCAAATTGCGCAAGGGGCTATTTAAATTACCAAGAGGGGCCGCAGCCGACATGAAGCGCGCAGCAGCCAATCAGCGAGCGGGGGGCGTGTCGGCAGTCAAAATGATTTATGAGTTTATAGTGGCTTATTAATATGCACATTCACATCCTCTAAGCTCCTCATTGAATGTCACTGAGTGTGTGCGCGCTGTTGACATGGGACACAGCTATGAACACAAATGATGGCACTTTGTTTTAGAGTTTACATCCACGGAGATCAGCCCTCCGTTTGATCGTTAGGAGGAGTACAGTGTTCCAAAACATTTTCAGAAATGTCCGACATTGCTTTATTGATTCGTAATGAACATTCAATTTCAAGTGAATGAAATAATTTGCTCACTTATTTTATTCTAAATGTTCATTTCTTTTAAGAATTGCACGATTTTGAGTTCTAATAGATGTATAATTTTCATCGTCCATAATAACAGAATTTGTATTGTTTAACCATTTGTGTACATAAAATTTCTGATCAGTTTTCCAAAGAAGCACGTCACGCATTCTGTACAGGGTTAATGAAACGGTGCATGTGTATGTGAATGTGTGTTTGAAAGTCAACATCTCATCGTTTCATTTGTTTCTTTTCACTTCAGATTAGGTCTCAGGTCTTCAGTCACAGTGCGTACATCAGTACATTACAGCATCAGTCCATCAATCTGCGACTCTACTCTACTTCCGGTTGAGTTCCAGTAGAGGGCAGCATCCTACAAGGTTGACAGGAGCAGAGATGCGGTTTGTTCTCCGGATATAAAAGAATGTAGTAGGCCCTCGGTCTCGGTTTAATCTTTTGTAGAAATATGCAAATAGGTAAAAATATGGGGAAAAATGCACAACAATGCAAAAAAATTAAGCATCAAGTCCTTATGAAATGTGGTTATGGTTAGCATGGTTGTACATGCAAATAGGTTGCATCCCAGCAAACATTTTTTGGTTTGACGGAAGGGTAGGGGATCTTTCCCTAGACCCCTGCAGCAAATGTTCACAGAACTATTTTGGAAAGTTTTCTTCTTTCTGACCATTAATCATTAAATCCATCATTAAAACATGGAAAGAATAATAACAACAGCAGAGGAGCCCACCAAGAGAACGCCATCCACCTAAACTGATGGAGCAGGGAAGGAGAGTATTAACCAGAGAAATAACCAAGAGGCCAATGGTGACTGTGGAGGAGCTGGAAAAATCCACAGCTCAGGTGGAAGAATGGGTCCACAGGACAGTTATTAGTCCTGGACTCCACAAGTCTGACCTCTATGGAAGAGTGGTGAGAAGAGAGAAGAGAAGAAGAGTTTGACAGACAGGTGGAGACACAGCAGACATGTGGGAGACTGTACTCTGCTCAGATGAGACCAAAACTGAACTTTTGGCCCTGGTGAAAAACACTTTGCTACAGTGCATGCCACCCTGATCACACCACCCCACAGTGAAACAGTGGTGGCACCATCATGCTGTGCAGATGCTTTTCAGCAGCAGGTACGGGGAAACTGGTCATGAGCCCAAGATGGATGGATTGAAACATACAGATCTGCTTCAGTCAACAAGAGACTTGAGACTGGGCAGAGGTTTCCCTTCCAGCTGGACAATGACTCAAAGAACACAGAACTACACTGGGATGGTTTATGACAAAGATTGTTAATGTCTTCAAATGGCCCAGTCAAAATCCAGACCTCAGTCAACTTCTCTCAATCTGTGGCAAGACTTCAAAATTACTGTTCACACACTCCAAGTCTCTAAGATGACTGGGTTTGAGCTATTTCACCAAGAAGAATGGGCAAAAAGTTCAAAGTGTAAATATGAAAGTCTGGTTGAGACACTCCCCAAAAGATTCACCGCTGTAAAAAGTGGTTGGACTAAGTATTGACTGGGGTGCTCTGGGATGTCTGCTTACTGTCTTAATTATTGTTTGTTCACAACAAAAAAGTGTTTTGCACCTTCTAAGTACTATGCATGCTGTCTTAATCAAATGATAAAAAGCCCAATAACATTTGTTTGAATTCAAGGTTATAGCACTGCAAAATGTGGAAAAGTCAAATGAATTCTTTTACAAGGCACTGATTGACACCACACAGCTTTGACTGTGACAAATGTCTTCTGTTGGATACGTTTTCATCAGTTACTATAACCATCTGCAAAGGAGGTTGATGGAATTTTATTTACAATTTAACTTATATATCTCACACATGTGATGACCACCAACAGGATTTCGACCTACAGCTGTAAATTCAGGATTACCAACTGATTCCAAAATTGAGTCTTTCAGACATCGGTGCTCAGGATGACACATAGACAGGTTGTTAAGGACTCACTAAAGTTGAAGCTCATGCACAATTTTTGGACTGAAGGAAGCACTGAAATAGTGCAAGTTGAACCAAAGATGGTGCTGACAAACTATGAACAGCAGCTCGTCAGTAACACATTTCAAAATGGACAGTCAGCAACATCTGTAACTAGGCAGAAAAAGACGACTGCCTGTTCATCACATACAAACAAAGCATTATGACCAGACAAATATATGTTTAGCTCTTGCCCCTGATGAAGCCACAGTCAGTGGTTTGATGCAACAGACAACAGAACCTCTCTGTGTTTACCCATAGCCATTCAATTCCAGCAGACCCAAAGCTTTCACTGAGTGCATCTGCTACATGATATTGTCCGCTAGCCAAAGAAGTAGAAGTAGCACATGTCACAATTTTGTTGTCACACTGAATTTTGCCATGGACAGACACTGCACGGAAAAACTTGTGGAAGGAAAGACTAAACAGGCAGTCAGCATCAAAGGATCCAACCCAGAAAGCTTACAATCACCTAGAATAAGGTGTGTTGTGTGCCCATCCTTTGGCCTCACATTCTGGTTCCTCCCACAAACTTCAGGGCTAAATGAACAGATTTAGGGCATGACCCAGTTCCTGTCCAGCCCAAGAGAGAAAACTCTTTCTGTGCGGTCTCTTCACCTCAACTGAATTAAACAGAGCAAAGCGTCACAGAAACATATGTACCATCTGTAGATATGAAACCAGTGTAGTTATCAGCTGGTTTTGGTTTGTGAGAAAAACAAAGAAGTAGCCATAGTGTTTCTGTGTAGAGATGCTGAGACTTTCTTTCATCATGAGGCTGATGAACTGTAACAGTATAATTTCATTTCATTTAATTATCAAACATTTTAGTTCAACACTATTAAAATGTGCACAAGTGGAAATACTGATATATGTTACTGATACTGTACACTGTGTGTTTGTGTCTACCTTCAGGAGGTGTTCTGTCTTTCACAGGTAATATTTTCCACACGTAAGAAAATCGAAACCAGTCTCTTAAATGTGGATCTCCGACATTGTGATGCACCTTAGAATCACTTTTTTCCCCTCCACACTCCTTTAACCTTTTAATTTTGATTTGCAAGTAGCAACATAAATGGAACCTTTCAAATATATTTTGACTGAAACTCTTACACGTATTCCTGCCAGTGCTTGTTGTTGACTCATAATGGAGACATTAGGCTTGCAGTTTGTTATCTTCTTCGTCCTCATTGCCAAAGACTGGAGTAAGTGCACATTCTGTGCAGAGACGGAGTGATAAACTGACACAGACACCGCTCTGTGTATGATGATATTATGACAGTATGAGAGTCCAACATTGTGACCACAAATCCAAGCCTTTTCTCAAGGCAAGAAGAGGAGCATCACATCATCACTGAATTAATCCAAACTCAATCTTAGTCAAATCAAAATCATTTTAAAATTGCTGAAATTGTCAAGCCATTGAGAGATATATATATATATATATATATATATATATATATATATATATATATATATATATATATATATATATATATATATATATATATATATATATATATATATATATATATATATATATATATATATATATATATATATATGAGTGCGTGTGTGTGTAAAGTGTGTAAGTACCCACCCTGGACCCCCTCAAATTTGCATACCACCATAACAGTTGTAAGGACATCATCTCCATGGTGCATCACTCCACCCTTTCTCACCAGGATAACAGCAATACCTGTTCCCTATCTTCAGCATCCAACACCTGGATTTCCTAACCATCAATGTATGTCAGTTTAGACAACCATACATCCTCAACTTTCACGCTGAACACTGGCATCCCACAAGGTTGGGTGCTCAGTCCTCTCTACTGCCTCTCCACCTATGACTGCATGCCTGTACATGTTTCAATACCATTATCAAGTTTGCAGACAACACAAAATTGGTTGGCCACATCAACAAGCCAGCAAGTCAGGGAGGAGGTTCAGCACCTGGCAGTGTAGTGCACTGACAGTAACCTCTCTCTTAACACCAAGAAGACCAAAAAGCTCATTTTGGACTTCAGGAAGAAGACAATTACAATTGCAATTCGTCATTTGGCATACGCTTTTATCCAAAGCAATGCACATATGAAGAAAGGCACATACACCCTCATTAACTCAATGGAACAATCAAGAGAATCCTTACCAACTGCATTGCAGTATGGTTTGGCAACTGCTTTGTCATGGAACGAAAAGGGTCCAGAGGTTGGGGAAAACCCAATGCATCACAGGCTCTCCACTCCACATCACTGAGGCCAAACGGTGTCTGCAGAGGGCGCAGACAGGGTCCAGGGAGGAGCTTCTTCTTGCAAACCAGCTGGCCCCGTCTGCATCCAGGAGTAGGGCGGCAGGGAGCCTACATGTAAAAAGACTAAATTACTTCAGAGTCTGACGGCTGTATCAACTGTAGATGGCCCCTAGCAGGATGTTCATCCAATAAACAAATTCCGGGGTACAGTCATAGTGTTTCCTCCAAAATATCAAAAGAAACTTCAAACAAAACAAAACAAAAAAAACACTCTTAAAAAAATGTCCTCACCAAACCAAACTAATAAAGGAATGAAATTAATTAAATAGACTATAATAAAGGGGCGGGGTGGACACAGCTATGAATATCCCCCTAGGATATATTGTGGAAATTAGCACGTCTCTGACGTCATGAAGGTAAGGAGAGGTTACTTAGCTCACCATCCTCCTCCTTTAGCTCCTGCTACACGGATCTCTCCGGCCCACCAAGCGGTCATACGCTGGCTTCTCTGCCTGCAATGTGTCGCCGCCGTTCAGCTCCGTCTCCCTCGCCTGTAGTCACTTCCTCCCGACTCCGTGGCTGCCTGTCGTCCTGTGCCTGACTCTTTACTCCCGTCCCAATGCAGCACACCTGTGTCACTTAAGGGAAAATACTAACCCCCCGTGCACCAATCACAGTCGCTGGTCGCTGCCGTTTTGTGGACAGGTGACAGGTGCCGCTGATCACTGCAAATCAGTCGGTGCACTTGGTGGGGGGGCAGACCCACAACCCAAGCATAGGCACGCACACACACACACACACACACACACACACACACACACACACACACACACACACACACACACACACACCCTGTGACACCCTGTGACACCCTGTCCTCAGACTGTTTGCCCCCCCCCTCTGAGAGCTGCTATAGGACAAGCAGGTTCAGGAACAGCTTCTTTCGCAGCTGTCACCTTACTGAACTCACCCCGACCCCTGGATACCTCGCTACCTTCCCAATCCTCACACATCTTCCCTCAATGACTGAACTTTTTTCTTTTCCCCTGCAGACTGAACATCTCCACTATGACTGTCTTTCACCAGCTGCAAGATCACTCCTCCTTAATACGGCCACTCTACCACACATACACTTACCTATGTGTATATATTTATACTACTGTCCACACTGTATATACCTGACCAATGGCGCTTTTAGATGTATACAATCTATATTGTACATATATGATCTGTCATGTGTACACTAGTCATGTCATACCTGTAGCTGTTTATTCTGTATATAATGTCTTACTATTAGCATTATTTTACTATATTTTTTATATATATTCCTGCACTGTCAACTGTAACTGCTGCAGCATATTCAATTCATTCTGTTCATACTGTTGATATTGTTCAAACTGTATGTAATATCTTTGCATATTCATATCTACCCTTTACTGTTTAGCTTATCTATATATATATTAGTACATTACTGTGCACTTGGCAGTTTTTTTTTTTCTTTTGTGGTTAGATGTGGTTGAGCTGCAATCTGTTTCTGTCTCTGCATTTCGTGTCTCAGTACTTATACTGCAATCTTTTGCAATCTTATGCACAGAGTACAAATCTGTCTTTTTGATATCCCTTTTCATGCTAACAGTAGGACTCTGTGGGTGGCAGTGTCATTTGCTCCACCACTTTGGTTTAAACTGAAATACCTCAACAACTATTTGCTGTATTGCCATAAATTTGGTAATTGTGCTACAAATATTCAGTTCAATACTGACTTTGCTGACCCCTTAACTTTTCATCTAGCATCATCAAAATTTCAGTTTGTTTAATATTTTGGTGTATAACCACATACTTGCAAAACTAACTAATTTACAACTTCATCTGTACTTTGTGTTAAGTGTTAATTATCAAATTTTTTGCATGCTAACAAACTCAATTAAGACAGTGAATATGATAGTTACACCTGTTAAATATTAGCATGTCAGTATTGTCATTGAGCTGTTACCTTAACTACCCACTAGTAGCAGTACTGCTAGACACAGTGGTTGTAGTAGTTTTAGTAGTGATAGTCCTTTGAATCAGTTTTGACGTCACAGTGTTTACTTGACTGTGAACCCTCAGTCTAAACAGGATCCTTTGTGGAAATATTGACTTTAGTTCCATAAAAGTTGTTAGCTGTGACACTCACAAAAGAGGATGAGTCATGTCCCACACATTCGTTTTCAGCACAACAAGCCAATAACAACTCACATGGAGACATCTGTGTTATTATCCCACATTGTGCTGAAGAGGAACCACTTCGACACTTCCTTTTTCAGAGAGCATGGTGGGGTGGGGATGGATGGATTTCCTCTGCTGTGGTCAGTGTGGCAGCCCGGGCCAACTTCCACCACTCTCTGAGGCCCTCTTGATTTCCGACATATTTCCTGTTCCTCTGTCAAGGCTATGCTGAAAGTCACAGCTCTCTGTGAGGCTGGACAACACCTGTAACTTCCAGTCTGGGTTCTCATCCAATCTAAACCGCTGTGGAGCATCACAGCACTGTAGGCTGCCAAGACAATCACAGTTATGAAGCCCCCTCACAGTGATGTGGAGAGATCCTTCCATCTGAGCCTTTATTTTCTCTCTCTTGAGGGTAAGCACCTCAGTGTCATATTTTGGTGGGATTAGTTTAGAAATGAGTCATCCTTGATGTCTCCTGAGTCCACAGGTACATGTTTGTCATGGAGTTTGGAGTGGTGTGCTGCAGAAAAGGAGAGTCAGCAAATTAATCATTTCTCAGTGGAAATCAGAGAATATCAGTATGATTCTTGAGCCTGGAGAATTTTTTTTTTCCAAAGTTATGGAAAGTACCTAGACAAGTCCAACATTATAAGTCATGGTCAAAAATTAGTCTGTCAGTGGGCTTTGGTAGGACAGTCTAATGCCACAGTGACACCGCAAAGATGTGATGCATCTCTCTCAATTAGAGTCTAGACTTGCTATATATGAAAAGTGTCATTAGGTAACTTTCATACAAATAAAACTTAATTCAACAGGGCCGAATTGAAATATTTTCCTAATATCTGCCAGTCTCTGATTCTCATTGTGCCATGAATGTCACTGAAATGTCAGAATGACTCTTAAACAAATGAGCAGTCTAACGTTGTCATGGGACACCAGCCGTTGTGTACAACAATCTACTGGAAGAATAATTTCCCAGAATTTACACCAACCAAACAGCCTGAGCAGACAAACATCGTCATCAAGGGTAATGTTGAGCTGTCTGAGTCAAATGAGAGCCAGTGGTGCCATCAGTGACGAAAGCAGATAGTAAGGAAGTCTCCATGGTGAGATGGTATGCTATGTGTGCTTTTTGGTTCCTGCTTGATGGTCAGATTGTGAAAGAAGCCTCAGCCTTGTCTGACAGGGGATGCAGAGAGGGATACTAGAATTTGACCTCAACTAAGTTTAAGATAGTTCCAATGAGAGAACATTTTATCGAGCCCAGCTTAGAGCACCCATGATGAAAAGCATTCAGACACTGGAGATGTAGTTGATGGTACCGACCAAAGCTTTAGATTAAACCTCATCTGAAACATGCTTCTACTGGAGGTGTGTCGCTCTCTTAGGACTGCACAACCACCGTTATTCTGTTGACAGGTGTTTGCAAGAGTTTTGCAAACAATTCTGAGACAGTTTGTTTAGTTATGGACAATCATGCTGTCCGAGAATGTGGGCACTAAAAGTTCTAAAGTCACTATTGTAGTGGGCTACGCAGCATTAAAACTTAATGAACTCTTCATGTAAACATGCATTAATACATTTTTGACCACAGGCTAAGAGCACTTACATCTGAAATTTTATCACCTTTTAAAGTAGTTATGGTGAACATGTTTGCTTACAACTGCACATATACTGCAGATAGAGAGCGAGAGGAGCTGCGTTTGCAATATTCACTCTCCTTTTAGATCTGGTTTGGTTTCCATCTAACTCCTGCAAAACTGCTGTATGTATCTGTCTCTTTAGCTGCTAAATGTCCCACTTTTTTCAACAGATCTCCAATTGTGTCTGTGTCCTTTTTGGTGCTCAGCAGATAGTGGTAGAAAACACCTGCCTGCTGCTGCTTGAAACAAGCTTGATGTCACATTTAGCTTGTCAAATGACAAGCTAAATGTGGCTAAACAGCTCTGTAAAGCTATTTCAGATTTTACAGATTCATTGGATCCATTGTTAGAATTAAAAAGGATTATGGGTTCAGAGTTACCTTTTAAACCCAAGAGTACTGAGGATTTTTTTCAACAAAGTCACATTTGAACAAATCATTTATCTTTATTTCTATTTACAGTATAATTCCAGGCCAACAGTCCTTTATGTTTGAATACTTGGGTATCTGAAAAAGACTTTCATTTTTACACCACTTGTGGTGTGGCCCAAAAATGATAATGTCATTAGGTCATTCATCCGTCTGTTACTCCACCATGGTTCATAGCAATATGTCTTCTTGGATTAGCAGACCACTGTGCCCACAAATGACTGTTTGCAGCAGATATTCATCAGAATAAGAATCAGGGTCAGCTTTATTGACAAAGTATGTGTGCACATACAAGGAATTTGACTTCAGTTTAACATTGCACTCTGTGCTTACATAGGAAAAAGAAAAAGGACATAAGACAGACCCCCCCCCCCCCCCCCCCCAAAAAAAAAAAGTAAGCAATGGTCCGGAGGGAGAATTCTAATGGTTTTATTGAACCTTATTGACTATACTTCCAGCACACCATAAAGCCAAAATAGACACTTGTACACATGAAGTAGCGAAATCTAATGGCACAATGACTTTGCTCAACACTGTCAACACTGTCACACTCCCCCCAAAGAATGAACCCTTTCCATTTGTGACACTTTCCATTCTCTGGTCAGAATCTTACATGTCTGGCCCTCTGTGTGTAGTACCCACCAACTAGTTAAGATACTGCCTCAAGTGTGATCCCACCACAATAAAAAATATCTCTGGTCCAGTTGTAAGTGCAGGCTGGAGAATTGGCAGAGATGAAGCCCACAGCAGTAGATATGATTGGGTCAGTCAGGAGGTCAAAGTGTTCGGCCCTTCTCTCAGAAGGAGGCAGAGGCCAGGGTGAGGAATCTAGTAGTCCATCGTAATGTTTGTGCTTCAGAGCCAGCTGGAGCATTGTGTAAGGCCAAGAGGCAACGTGAATGCAGGGCTCTGGCTGAAAATGTTTAGGCAACTGAGAAGCTCTGTGGTAAGAGTAAGACACTGAGGATGAAGGTGAGGGTGATGATTGCCAAACCAAGGACACTGGTGTGCAAAGCATGTATCAATAGCTGACCAACTCATGAGGAATGTTTCGATATGAAATTAAACATTTAATTATCTTTCGGAGATTCAACATGTCAAAACCTTTTTGGTTCATAAGCAACACCATGCAGTCATGGCCAGGGGGGCTGCTGGTCTGGGTTAACTAACCCCTAGTAGAGTACATGTATGGTTTTGGTTTCTTTTGACATGTAACAATCTGAAGTTGTATCCCAAACAGTCAGAATCACTCTTAGCATCCATTTTGAGACCAACACAGCGTATAGATAGCTGAAGATTTAGAGTGCAACTGCAAAACATCAGCCAATAAATAAGACACTTTACAGGTTGATACATATTTATTTGATGTACAGGAGTTTACAGACAAAAACATCCAATGAACACATGTAACATGTCTTAAATATACAGTATAGCATTATTTCAGCCCTCAAAATAAAGCATTGTATGTACACTGTGAAGGACACACACAAACAAAATAAAATCACACCCCGAAAAATGAGGTGATCCTAGAATTCACCACTCCACAACTAAGAGTGAAGTCTATGCTTTAATCTACACAGTATACTGTAATAGCATGATGAGCACATTCTCTGTAAACTCTCTCGTGAAAGTTCCTTATTCTTCAAACAGCTCAATACATTTCCACCTACACACACATGCACACACATGCACACCCACACACCTCATTCTACAATTCCACAATCAATACATGTTGTAGGAAATGTATCACAAATGACAGGCAATAATGAACACAGTCCCTATAGTCACTAATGAATATATCTTATGTCATCTAGTTCTTCCTCGTTAATTAAAAATGCATGTCCATAATCCCCATCACTAATAAATGTCTGTTACCGGTCCAAACAACCTCGGTTCTGTTTAACAAACTATCACGTCGCCCTCTGTGGAGAGGACACAAAGTTTCAAATAAATACAAGAAGTTTCAGTAAAAGCTCTCTGCCAAACATCTAACAGAGCAACACTTTGCAGTGTGTTGTCCTCAGTGCTGCCCTGGTACTAGAAAGGTAACACACCTGTAGTGTGGACAAACTGATGTCATCATGGCAGGAAGCTTAAAGTGCAAGCGAGCATATTGAATGGGGGGTGGGAGGACGCTCACCCAGCTGACACTCAGGGAGGCGTTGGGTTTGGAGGGGGGGTGGGGATGTTGGGGCCCGAGTCTTTACCCAGTGTGCCAGGCCATGGCTAAGCATGATCAGTCAGCCTTAGTGCCTGAAGGTATGGATGTCGTTGTGGAGGCTGACTGAAGGGCTGGAGGGCCCTCTGTGTGTAGGACAGCTTGTTTTGCAGCTGCAGCGCTGGATCCACATGACATTTCTGTAGAAGCCCTCTCCATCAGAGCAGTGGAAGCGAAGCCTTACAGTGCGAGAGAGGGAGGGCGTGCAACAGCGGCCATCGGTGCAAGTCCCACAGGTGCGAGGGCGGTACCACTGTGCTGTTGAGCATCCAGCAAAAGTGATTCTGACCGGTTCCTGGGGGCGGACAGTTCGCTGACACTTCTTCCCTTTCTGGGTGACAGAAACAGAGCCATCATTTAAGTGACATCATGAAGCTCCTATTGGATATTTATCAAGGAGCAATGCAAGGTCAATTAATTTATTTATTAATTTACCATGAAATTCACATAAACTCAGAGGATTTAAGTAGACTGTTCAATGAAATTGAGATGAACTTGTAATGTAATACCCTTAAATCCTACTAAGATTTTTTGTTTATCTCCAATTTTTTAATAATTTCCCAATGGGTATGTTTTTTAGCCTACCTTGCTAGCTACAGGTAGCTGCAGCTCACATTGCCGGATCTGGCACAGTCTAGTTTCTCTGACCATCCGACAGTCTGGGTTGTTGTTGGTCACTCTACTTGAAATGCCCATCCCACATGTGGTGGAACACTCAGTCCACTCTGTGGTTTGTGGGAAACAGCCATATTCCAGGAACACCTCAGACATGGGGAATGCCAATACCTCTGTGAAAGGAACAAAATACAAAAGGCAGTGAGTGACAATCAAACATTGAATCCTAGCAACCATTTGAGCATTATGATGCAAAAGAAAATGTCATCCAAATATTCATTATCTGACTGATCGACCATGATTTAAATTGTGGTTATATGATGCTTTTTCTTTATACTGGAAGAACCTGGGGATGGAGATATGAGGCATTTGGCTGTTTTTTCTCAGGTCCTGAATGTGTAAAACAGAACAGCCATAGAACAACCATGGAACACATTTTCATGAAGTTAGCCTTGGACATTTATAGTTCCCAAGGGATGAATCATAAAGATTTTGGTGACCCCATGACCTTTACCGTAGTGTTAATGCAAAATCTTCACCTGTACAAAAGAAATATCAAAATCAAATGTGAGGCTTGCCATTATTTAAGCACTATCATGCTCCTCTGAGGTTAAACCTTTTCCATTTTGAGCTTTCTTGCAGTGCCACCCTCAAGATAAGATATCAACTTTTCTCACATGATGACAAATATATTTATGTAAAAAAAATTAAACTTTTTACATTCTTGCTTCCAGGGAGATAACATCCTGCAGTTCTAATGCCGACATGACCTTTCCACTAGCAAGGTCACGAGCAGAGCTTAAGATATTAAATGCGGTTTAAAATGATAATTTGGATTAAATACGTATGATATATATTTATATATATATATATATATATATTTTTTAAAAGCTGTTGAAAAAGAAGAAGCTATCGCACAAGTGAAATCTAAAATATATACATTTCTAATGAAATATAAGGGTAATGACCTGCACTAGTGGGGAACAAAAATCACAGAATTACACCCAAATGCAAGTTATTGTTCTATGAAGTCAGAAGCTAAACATCTCTCTGAAGCTAGGTCAAGATGGATTCTAAAGCAGTTTTGCATTTTTGATTTGACCTATGGGTGGCACGGTGGGGCAGCAGTTAGTGCACGTGCCTCACAACAAGAAGGTTGCCGGTTCGATCCCCGGATCGGGCCTTTCTTTGTGAAGTTTGCATGTTCTTCCCGTGCATGTGTGGGTTCTCTCCGGGTACTCCGGCTTCCTCCCACAGACCAAAAAAATGCTCATTAGGTTAATTTGTGACTCTGAATTGCCCCTAGGTGTGAGTGTGTGTGTGATTGTTTTTTCTCTTTGTTTTTGTTGCCCTGCGATCGGCTGGTGGCCGGTTCAGGGTGTTCCCCGCCTCTCGCCCATTGACAGCTGGGTAGGCTTCAGCCCCCCCACGACCCCGAAAAGGGATAGTCAGGTATGAATGGATAAATGGATAAATGGATGGATTTGACATCAACATCAAACATCTCCTTCAGCCCATATTTGGTGTTTGTGGAGGGCATCAGGAAAAGCATTGCTGGGATATGCTGCAATGTTTACCTCTGAATGTGGCCCCTCTGGTGGTAGCTGGGTGGCGAGGTTGCAGATGGGCCTGCAGCAGGGCACTTATGTGGTTGGGAAGGGGCTGGCTGTCTGGCAGGGAGGTGTGTGTCAGTTCATCCGGTTCCTCACTGATGTGGTTGTCATCATCACACACCCATTCCTCACAGCAGCCGCCCTCAGGCCTGGCCAGCCGGGGCCGTGAGCAGCGCCAGTCAGGCAGGGGCACTTGGTGAGGACAGAGGGGCATGCAGCCCACCACCCCATCCATGCAGGTGCATTGGTGCTGGCAGTTTGGCTGGAAGTCCTCACCATGCTGGTACACCTGCCCATTTAACTCACAAGGCATACCCTGGGCCTCAGCTGTCAACAACATACAGGAAACAGAGCTGTGAAGAGGCACCTTTGATCTTCATAGAAGGACATAGCAAAAATCCTGCATTTGTGTGCAAACATAGCTAATACATCATAGCCTGTCAGATCAAACTGCAAAGAAATCTATTTTTTTTACTGTAATTTCATATTTAAAAAGAAAGGCCAAAATTTGTGCAGCAGAGGCAGAAATATTCTGTCAGTCAGTCCCTACTGTAGGTCAATCTCCAGACACCCTGGATTTCACACTCCATAACACTTTTTATTAGACCCTTCATGCATGGAAAACACATCTTTAAAACCACACACCTCCTGTTTGTAATGTAGATTTTCTGTAGTTTTGTATTGACATCACCAGGGTTATTTTCTCAGACTTAAAAGAGTGCCTCCAGATCCTCAAAAGACCCAGTGGTACTCCAAGTAAACTGATCATCATATGTAAAAACATTAGAGTGGCCCTTTAATAGGTAAATATTTGCCTGTTATTTGCCATGTGATCTAAACTGGTGGCCATTGTTTTCCTCCTCCTGACAAATGAGTAACATTATCTTGTCCAGTGATTCAAAAACCATTTGGCCTTTTCTTCTCTGATTGTTTCATTTGAGTGCCTTGAAGAAGTTAAGATGTATTTCACAGGAAATAAAATACCATTAAATGAAAATCAAAAAAGGACTGAACAATTGTGTGAAATATTTTTTTTCATCCCTTTAATTATTTGGTAACTCCTTAGATTTTTATCACTGATCTAGTTCTCAGTACATTAGCATCCAAACAACTACTCTTGTAATTTAAACCCAATTTTCTTTAGCTCAATTTGATATTGTGCCCTTGTTCAGTCGAGTTGTCGCCCCTCACCTCGACACAGTCCTCTTTCTGGGTCTCCTCCAGCCCCCAGATGGCAGCGTAGCCCCTTGATGTGATCGCAAGGTTCGGTGGCACTGCAGTCCTCGTTGAACTGCCTAGCACAAACTTTACAGCAGCCACAGTGGTCAGTCACCCAGCTGACGCCCGGTGGGCACAGCGGGGGTGAGGGGGTGCAGGAGCACTCAGCCGGGCACTCACCTTCTGCCTGAAAAACAAGGTCAGAGGTCAGGTCAGGATGTGTGCAAGTGGGTAAATGTTGTTTAAAAAGATGAAAACTAAAACAATATGATTTCTGTTCATCTAAAATGATCTATAATGTCATAAACAGGATTTAATAAAGAGAAGGATTAAAAGCAAGCGGCCACAAGTCACAGCAACTCACCATCACTGCAGCGCTGCCAAGCACAAACAGAGTAGAAACGATCTGCTGCAAAGTAGCTGGACTAAGCATCCTGATTACAGCAGACTAACAAAAAGAGAAAACTGGTTATAAAAAAAAAAGACAGAAAGAATCGTAGAAGTAGGAAGTAGTCCAAATGGACTGTTCAGTTTCCACAGAGGAGGGAAGTCTTGTTTTTCAGCTCTAGTATAAAAATGTATCCACACTTCAGAGTCTGTGCACCGAAAGGTACACCCGTCTGCTGTTGCTTGCTCTCCTACAGTGTCGTGGTGTCGGCACAGGTCAGCACAGCTCAGCTCTATTTCATAGCGAGGTTTCCCTGTGCAGGGCCTGTACTTATAGACAGACATGCTCCCGCCCCCACAGTGATATCATCAACTCTCCCTTTAAGACGACTGGAGGGTGTCCACAGGGAGGAGGTGGAAGGTTTGTTGGTGTGAAATAGTGACACAGATGTGTTTAAATCACTGTCTACTAGTCAACACGTGACCTTAGGGAGAAATGTCAAGGTGTCAAAATGTATGCAAGAGACAAATCTTTAATAGTTTGAAATAAGTGATATATCCAGGCAACCAAACACTTATTCAAATATCTTTAAGGGTAACCCCAACCCTCCCACACATATCCAAGGGTATTACACAGGCCAGGTCATATTCAACAGATGTCTGAGAGAGAGAAAAAAAAAAACAGTGGTAGGGCAGGTGTAATGGAAAACCTGAGTAGGGAATCCCACTCCATCATGCTAGAGTCTTTAACAGGGGAAGTGGTGATGTGGAGAAAATCCCTGTGAACAACTCTTCCACCAGCTCTGGCCAACCAGCCGGGCTCTGTCCTCTGTACTGCAGTGTGTTGTGGGACACTGTGCTCAGGACATCCTGTGTTCCCTCCATCTCTTTCCTAATGGGCCGCATTCCAGGAAATACAGGCCTATCCTCAGGTTCCCATGATTGGTAGGAAAAACTCTGCATTCCCATTGTCATCTCAGGGGCATGTAAAAAGTGTTTTGTTGGGGAGCAGGAAGGTCCACACATTAAGCATTGGCTCGCACTGTCATGAAACATAGGAAATGTAATTTGGCACATTTGATAAGGAAGCTGAAGGTCTCCCCTTGTTCCCTAACAAACATGGTGTGTACACTCTGCTGAGAGAAACTACTGTGACTGTAGATGCAACAAATGTAATACATCCGTGTGTCAAATGTGTGTGTGTGTGTGTGTGTGTGTGTGTGTGTGTGTGTGTGTGTGTGTGTGTGTGTGTGTGTGTGTGTGTGTGTGTGTGTGTAATAATTACTGGATATATGGATATGATGCAGTAATTACGTATTACATAATTACAGAATAACTGAGTGGCAGCAAGAACGAGGGCACCAGATGATGGAAAGGATAACTCTTGAAAAATACTTACACCAAATTATGTTTCTGACAAAAACAACATCACCAGATATCTGCAGTACACTCAGTAGCTGTTCTGAGGCTTTTAATCATATCACATGATCCTTTCAGCAGATGGAGTTGCTCAGTTTTGATGGAAATGTAAATGCCTTGCCATTCTTCTGTGTATTTAAAGGACTTCTTTTTAGTGACTATTTTTGTTTTTTGCCATACGAAATAGTGGATATTTTCACATCTTCAGGCTTCTAAAATTCTTGTACTTCTTTAAATGAAATATTTGAAAAAAGAGAGAAAAATGACTCGTCATTTGAACAGCTATGAGGTAGCCATTACATAGCTTGACAATCACACAGAATTTCCTATTTGTTTTCATTCATAAAGTTATGCTAAATAAAAGGTCACCCTCCATACAGTCGTCATGAACGGGGAAATTGTCTATAGAGATGAAAACCATTATCCCAGACTGTAAGCATCTTTATTTCCATTGTAAAGTTGTGCTTTTTTTGGGGGGGGAGTCAGCCTCAAGTGGCCATTCGAGGAACTGCAATGTTTTGCACTTCCACGATGGCTTCTTTCCTCAGAGGCTGCCACTTGGTGTGCTGGTACAGGGCAGGTAGTGGACAGAGGGTTCATCAGAGCTTTGTTGATGAAACTGGCTGCCTGCTACAGCTGAAAATGACACTATAAGCACAGTGATAGTGAAGTAAAACCAATGTGGTATCAAGTGGACAGTGATGTGTTGGGTGGGGCACCAAGAGAGAAGCGATAAACCACACAAAATATAAAATCTGCTTTCATGTACGTCAAATAATTTACGTTTTTTCATTGCAGTTTAAGTTATTCAGCTAAATGCATTGAGCACCAGCACCCTCCTAATTTTATGTTTACTTGTAGTCAAAAGAATCATTAATAAAGGGCTGTAAAGGGATTATTGCGTCCTTTATTAGACTACAGAGTGGCAGATTATGGGCCGTAGATTAGGCTATGTAATGATGGTAGAGTCAGTACATGATCTAACTATTATCACCATCAAAATCTGCTGCAGCTGATATTAGTTTTGGACTTTCATTAAAGAATTTGAATGCCATTATGTTTCAGAAGCCTTTCCGCACTCACTGGCATTAATGAAGTCACGTTTAAAGATGATTTTAAAGATGAAAAAGACTAACCTCAGTGGCCCACAGCCCACCCTGAAAACCTCATCAAACCTGAGTGTGCTGAGGTGACGCAGCTCACTTCCTGAGTGCAGGTGTTTTAGCACCAGACGAAAGTGGTGAGGTTACTTTATGCAGAGTACAACATCAAACCATACGTAGCCACCTAGACACCCGGCCGACTGGGCTATAAAACCACCAGGACGCTGCAGTGGGGGGCGGGGGTTGCTGGGTGAGACGGAGAATGGGGGAGAGGTGGGGCAAGAGCACCTTGTTGGGCAGCAGTAGGGAGGAGGGCAGCAGTCTGGATTCTTGGCATTCCTGGCCCACAAAGGCAGGATGTGTGTACTGGCCACGCTGCATCGGACACTGATGGAGGAGCAGGAGGAGGAGGGAGTCAAGGGGGGGTGGAGGGGTTGCCAGTTTGGCAGCCTCCTGCATGGCCATGTGCCAACCATTGTTTGTCAGCCAGGCAAACATTTCCAAAACACATGGAGGTCAGGAGTTGTTGGCGATTCATCATGCTGTTGCCCCCCTGTTTGTTTTCTCAGCTCGATATCTGACACCAACAACCAAGAGTCAGTCCTGTGAGTGTTTTTCACATTTTTCTTACAAACTTCTAACAAGGTAACGTGTTTCAACTTGTTTCAAATGCAAACCAATTAGTATCTTGAATTTTCTGCTGTCATTTTGGAACCATAGGCACAACAAGACCCCTTTCAGTAGGAGGTGTCCGTGAAATGTGGTAACAAACACGCAAATCCCGCTGACCAACTCAGAATCACGCTTTCATAGCAATCCAAAGGATAAACAGGAAGTGTGTACAGCATGCAGGAAGAGGTGCTGTAATGCCTGAGTCAACCACACAGGGCTAAAAAGACACAACAGGAACCCTGAAGGGCCAACAGCAGCAAATGGACTAGACAGTTTATACTGGACTCAAACAAGAGTTCATGAAAGGCAAAGTATGAGTTTGTACAATTTGAAATAAGCTCAGTATCCATATTGTATGTCCTTATCTTTTGGACAACATTAACAAATAACCACAGGGCAGTGCCTTAAAATAAGTCTTACTTTGCCTTCACGTAAGTGGCCATAGTCAAAAGCTATTGTTGTTGTGGGAATAGATTATTTCATTGACTCCATTGAGAAAGGCAAACGACTTGATGTCATTGACATGTTTTGAAAATAGTAACCAAAGAATGATGTCTAATTATTTTGATGATGCTTGTGTCCAAATTGTCCCTTGACAAACACTTCAGTCCATGACTGAAGGATTCTTAATATATTTATTGAGCTGAAACGTTTATCCAAAGCAGCTTACAATAAATCCAGCCATGTTGATACAATCCAAAATTGCAAGAAAGTCAGCATTGACTTACTTCATAACATTAAACATGCGATGATGAAGGTCCTGTTCGACCTAAACCTAAACAAACTGCAACTGTATCACAAGACACTGGATGAATGTCCGATAAACCTATCACAGGTAGTCTTCATTTTGGGAACAGTCACATATGTCATTTTGAGAGTCATTGCAGTCTAACTGAGTCATACCACCATCGTGTTTTATACTGTTTATTGTGGCTATTTTTCTACTGCTATTAGCGCACATTAAAAGTCTTCAGCTGGCCTTTGGCGTTTGTGATGAGCCAGCTGAGCCAATGTATGTTATCCCTCTCAGCTTAATAGCTTTAACAAATTTCATTTGTTTAGGCCTATAATGAAGAATTGTCCGCTATCACTTCCATGAGGCTGTTCTCAGCAAACAGATCAGAAGCAATGAACTTGGCATTTCATATTTCTCACAGCTATAGTGAAGTTCAAGCTGCAAGCAAAGTTATGGTAATTCTAAAGTTCATTAACAACACCATAAAGTAATACACTGAAGCAGTCAGGTTGGGAACCCATAGGTTTATGCACATTTCTCGTTTGTTGTATTAAACATTGCTTGAAATATGACCAATATTTACTGACTGCATCTGAAGATAAACAGTTCTCAGGATTCTCACAACAGTGTCCTTCTGTTCCTTGGATAGAAAATGTCTAATTATGGGATTGGATTTGGAACATTAAGTATGTATCTAATTCTAATTCCTATAGTTATTTAATGAAATTCTTGATCTTTTTCTTGAGCTGACAGCATTAGGCTATTTACTAATAAGCCTATTTTATATAAAGCAATTACAGTCTCAATAGTGTCTTCTCTTCAAATAATATTGCATGTTCAGGACTAGAAAATACATTTTTCTGCAGTATTATTTTCCAGACATGCACAAGAAGTGTCTTAAACAGCCTAGCGTCCAGTCTTATTCAGAGGCAGTGCAATTAATTCTACTAACACTGACTGGGCTCATTTATAGCTTCAGTTTAGTAAATATGCCACTAAAATGAACTTTTGACACTTTCTCAAATTGCTGTAGGCTTAGTAAATATTTACTTCTAATGCAAAGATTACTATTGGATTGGTGGAGTACCTTCATGGACTAATGACATTTTTAGCCCCATTAGTAGCAGCTAAGATGCTAATAAAAAATCAGCATTCTGTCTTTGCTATACAACTGTGGTATTGCTGGGTGTAAAGAACATTGAGGCCTCTACAGACACTGGTATTTTTAATATGATGGCTGCACATTCATTGCCAACCAACATGTAATTAGGTAAATGTACATACATGTATGTTTAGAGTGGAATCAGCTGTATGGGAGTGTGTGTGTGTGTGAGGCTACACTCCAGCCCCAGTCATGACACTGCCTCCACAGGTTATGTCTCTGCCACATTCCTCATGCTAGTGTCCTTAAAAAGCTCCTGGTACACTGCAGCCATCACTCATCCCACTGTTACCCTGAATGGGTTCCATTTTTCCCTCCATACACATACTGTCTATACCGTATACACTCATACTGAGTAGCCAGAGCTGATCACCAGTTGAGTCTTAGATTTCATAGATGAGTGTGAGCAGATTATGTCATGAGCTGTGGTGCATTTGGATGCCCATGACTGGCAGCGGGCATGTGCATATCAGCAGATAAAGCTTTCCTTCATGTTGGTCATTTTCAACATCCATCACTTTCCTACACATTGGTATTCATTTCTGTACTTTTGCTCTTCATTAAAGGTCACTAAAAAGCAAAAATATTGAAATAAATGATGATATTAGATTGTTTTTCAGAAAATATCATACTAATCTGAACAAATGAAGTGAACCACACAACATATTGTTAGGAAAAGGTCTGATCTAAGGCTAGATTTTTGTTATTAGTGTGTGGGACACATTTGCATAAAAAGTAGACAATGTAGAAGCTGTTTGACCAGAATCATTTTCAAGTTAAACGTTTCATCTCTCTCAAATAATGTGTGAAAGATGGAAAAGGAATATTTACTAAAACACAAACTATCACCACCCATTTGGAAGAATTTATTCCAAGCACTATTCTCACTTCCTTTAACAAGGCTTTAGTTGGATGGGTTTTCATTTGCAGGATGAAGCAGTTCCACAAACTCGTAAACTCTTGGGATGAATTAAAGCTAATGAAAAACTAGGCTAGTCCTGCATGCGTGGCTGTAGGTGTGGCTGTCCTGCAGCCACAGACAAAAATGAGTCATGATTTGAGCTGGCAGCTGCCCAAGCAGCAGGGCAGAGGGAAGCTGTGGCCTGCACATTCCTCTACAGCATCTAATAGGAGTGATGAAAGCAGGGAGCACAGAGCAGCAATAACTGGCCACAGTGCTAGCAATACTAGCAATAACCTAGCCATTGTGTGTCTGGCATGGCAGGTGTCCTGCAAGTACTGATGGACACATCCCTTCCACAGAGTGGCTAAGGTATGCAACACGTGGATTGAAAGGTGACCCATGGAGTTTTCTTGTAAACAAAAAAAGTTATTTGCTATATTCCCTCAGTGGAGGGGGAAATGCCTCGGGTGAAAACCCACATCCCCCAGTGCAGGCAAGAAAGGTGCACTCATCTGCCAAACCCACTCCACAGCAGCCCTCAGTCCTGTTTGTTGGCGATTCCATTGTCTGAGAGGTCAGGTCCAGCAGGGCTATCACACTTTCCCAGTGTCCCAGGGGCCAAGGTACATGACATTCTGGCACAACTTCCTGGTCTGTTGTCTTAACATACCTCCATTCAGAAGGTTTTTATCCATGTTGGTACAAATGATATCTCCCGGCAAAAGTCCAAGTTCTTAAAAAGTGATTTTAAGTGTCTTTTTAACCTCCTGATGCTCACTGAGAAGGACATTTTTATGTCCAGTCCTCTCAACCGTGGTGCTGGACGCTTCAGTAGGCTGTTGCAGTTGAATAACTGGTTTCAGTTTCAGTGCTGCTGCTTACAGTTTGGTTTTATTAACAATTTTAATTTGTTCTGGCGACGCTCCACAGCTTTTAAACACGATAGACTGCATCCCAATCGAGCAGGCACTCAAAGGTTGGTGGCAACTTATTGTATTACATATTCTCCGGCCCTCTGGTCCGTAACAACCCTGAACCATGCACTGCACTTAGACAGACACCTGTTGACAACAATAATCAGCCCTCGCAGCCACGTGCAGACAGTGCTGCCTGCAACTGTTGTCGAAAGGGGCTGAGTGCTCACAGTTTTGGCTCCACCTTGACCTGCACTCATCTTGATGTGGTTGGCCTGCCCCGTTTTAGCTTCAGTTTTAAACCTAGTCTGACTGTTTTCTATGCAATGAGTTATGATGTAAGACCTCACTCACACACCCATGGCCATTCCAGTCAGAATTTCAAACAGATCTAAGATGCCTGCTGCATTGAAAATGACGGTTAATCTAAGGAACCCAAATATTTTAATTCCAGCTGACAGGATGGCCAGGGGTGGCAGTGTTTATGTTAAATCCAGATTCTCAGTTACAATTTTAACAGTAATTGTTAACAGTTGTAGGTTAACAGTTCTTCTATCATCTGCATCAAACAAGCCAAAAGAGATTTGTATTGGTATGAATTTGACTATTTCAAAACTAATTTCTGAACCCACATGACCAAATCCAGATGACATCTTAAAATCCATCTGACTTGATATCATATTCTCCAACAAACCTGATAAATTAATCTTTTGTGGTGTTTTTGATCCTGGGATAAATGATCACTGTCTTACAGCCTGCATCAGAGATGAGAATCAAGAAAGTAACTTCAGATGGGATTATTGGTAGGAATCTAAACAATTGTAACAATCAAACCTTTCTCTTATGATGTATACCAAAGCTCCATATTTGATGTTATCAAAATCCCAGACACAGATTTTGCTTTAAATTATTTCATTAATGTTTTCAACTCAATTGTTAAAAAACATGCCCCTTTTAAGGAAATGAGGGTAAAATCCAGATCTAGTCTGTGGTTCACTGCTGACTTAGCTGACCTCTCCAATTCAAGAGACAAAGCTCAAGCTAGACGCACCAAAAAAAAAAATGACAACCTTCCTTTGCATAAAGGTGGTGACAAAATGATGATGTTAATCATTATTATTTTTAATATATATATAAATTATTATCACCCATCTCCAAATTGTCTTGTTTGGCTAAAATCTTGGAAATCTTGGTGAATGATCAACTCAAATCATGTCCCTCCTCATGTTCTTTACTCACTCCTTATCAGTCCAGATTTAGACCTAAAAACAGTTCAATTTCTGCAACATCCTTGGTCTTACATGACATTGCACTTGTCCTGGATAGCAAAATGTCCTGCGCTGCTGTGTTTATAGACTTGTCAAAAGCTTTTGATACTGTTGATCATTCACTGCTGCTAAACAAATTCTCCCACATTGGTTCTGATTCTGTCACAACAGATCTCAGTCTGTTAAAGTGGGGGATGTTTACTCAGACACTTCATATTCTGCCAAAGGAGTTCCACAAGGTTCGGTATTAAGCCCAATCTTGATCTCAATTTACATCAATGATATTGTCCCCTCTTCCAGTTACTGTAAATTTTTAGCTTTATGCTGACAAGACAATGTTATATTGTACGGCAGCTACTATAAAATCAGCCATTTAATGTCTGCAGTCTTCTGCACAATCATGTTAATGCTTAATTTCTTAAAGAAAACAAAATGGATGCTATTCACCAAGTCCACTACGACTGAATCTGCTAGGATCCACTCAGTTCACGGCATATGCATAGAAAGAGTGCTTCAATACAAATACAATACAAATACCAATGTATCTGGTTGGACAAACATTACATTAATGATTGGTAAATTGAGAACAGTACTTTTTGTATAGAAATATGAATTGCTTTCCTATCTGCCGCAGGAAAAGAATTGTGGAATCATTATTTTTATCTGTAATAAGAAAACAAAAAAGGGAACTGAAAGAGTCTGTAGAGCTGAGGGGAACTGTAGAGTTGGTGATAATTCTCTGTGGTTTCTTGTTCCGAGCTATTCCTTTCACATTCCACATTTTATTGTTTATTTTTCCATCCATCCATCCATTTCCTATACCCGACTATCCCTTTTGGGGTTGCGGGGGGGCTGGAGCCTATCCCAGCTGTCAATGGGCGAGAGGCGGGGTACCCCCTGGACCAGTCGCCAGTCGATCTCAGGGCAACATATAGAGACAGACAATCATTCACGCTCACACTCACACCTAAGGACAACACCAATCAACCTAATGAGCATGTTTTTGATCTGGAGGAAGCCGGAGTGCCCGGAGAGAACCCACGCAAGCACGGGAAGAACATGCAAACTTCACAAAGAAAGGCCCTGTCCGACCCGGGAACTGGCGACCTTCTTGCTGTGAGGCACGCACACTACCTGCTGCCCCACCGTGCCGCCCTGTTTTATTTATGACCACATTGTCTGTGATGCCACTTGCAGAATGTTGAAAGGATGTTTTGAAGCTGAGATTTTGGATTAACTGGCCTCTATAACACGGTAATGTTATGACACTCGCCTGGCTGATGAAGTCCTTTTTGGCTTGGTCATGGTACTCCCTCTCTTCAAATAGGCAGGGGTGCTGTTGCCACAGCTCAATAAACTTTTCCTCTCTTTCATTGTCTCACCTGACAGCAGCAAACTCAGCATCCCTCATCCTCCTCCTCTTCGCCATGGTTACCTGGCTGCACTCTGGAGTGCACCTCAATGCTCAGGAACATGTTGTGGTGTGTTGAGATGTCACACTGGGCGTGTCAAGACCAAAAAATTCTGACGTGCTAGACTTTTTGTTGGGGTGTGGTGGGGCGTCCAAGATGTTGCACGACAGGCATTTAGCATGTCACACTATACAGGTATGGACCCCCGATTGTCACTCACGATCTGCCACAGCGCTGGTAATTTATCGGCTGTGACAAAATCATCTCAAAACCAGGCCAGATTCATGTAGTCTGATCCAAGCATAAGCATTCAGACATTCAGAGTCATAACTTTGTACAACAAAAAATGCCAACATCACAGATTTTACAAGAATAATCACTATGTTCTACAGACAACTGTGGGTTGTGTGGTCCAGTAGACCCATATACACTTAAGAACACACACCATAATTTTAATGCAGACCATGTGGACTCTCCATGAAATGGTAATCGTACATCCAATGAGTGAGGCAGTTTATTAGATAGTGTGTAAGAATTTTAGATTTTGAAATCTTGACATGGACATTTCAATTCCTGTTACAGAGAGTGGAGAACAATATATACAGTGAGTTTATTTTAAAAGTTGATGCCTAACGGTCTAAAAAGAAGGCAAACAGAGTTTTGCAAACAAAAACGTGGGTAAAGGGTGGAGTTACCCTCCATGACTCAGATTGAAACATAAGATACAGAAAGCCAAAAAAGGAGAAAGTAAAGCACAGTATTCAGAGATACTGTACCAACAAAGTAGGCTTGCATTAAAACACACTGAGTACAATTGAAGGCACAGCAGGATAAAGCTAAAAATGACAGAAGCCAGAGCCATCAACACAGATGCTACCTTTCCCTGAAGTGAATCTGACATTTCTTAAACTGCACACAGCATATTTAGTACACTAGAATAAACAAACTGGTATTTCAAAGGGACTTTAGTGTGGGAGCTGGCGGTGCAGCCAACTGACAGAGAGTGTCCTGTTAGTGGGCAGGGGAAAGGTGGCACCACTACACAGCGCTGCCTGTGATTCAGAGGGGAAAATGTTATCACAGTAAAGCCGTAAACATAAAACGTTCCAGAGCTCCCTACGAGAACTGGGACACAAACACATAAAGCTCACTGTGCCTGAGGCTACTGGAAAACCAATATACAGTAAATGGAAATTAAGTCACTTTTAATCAAGAAATGACAGCACAGAACGTATTGAGTGTGAGTAAGAAACAGACCTGGCTACACTCAATCTTGATGTTTCCTTCAGCAAACCAGCGAGATCATTTGTTTGCTCAGCAGCTAGCAGCATGCACTAATACCCGATGACAAATATTCAGTGTTATTGGCATCTAAAATTAGGCAGGAGTGTTTGCAGTGATATTCAAGTGGATTGAGGTCATTTATTCAAAGGGTACTTTGAAATGTCTTCAAGGTTTGGGCTGTGAAAATTCTTTGGTGAATCTTGAAACATTTCTTTTTCAAAGTGAAAGAAATGGACCAACCCAAACAGACAATATAAGTGGCTGTTGAAATCTAAACTTCTTCAGCACCAATATACCACATATAAAGTCAAGTTATGTTCCTGAGGAAACACGTTTCTAAAGAAAGAAAGGCTAAAACCTCTCTGGCTACATTAAATAAATGACTGAAGTCACGGTACTTCAAGGCCAATGCACTGTTAGAGTTTTGAAGGTGTTTCATCCTCCAGGCTTCATCAGTTCTTCTGAGTAGTGGTAGTCCCACGTATTTATATATGTGGGTCCTTCACAACTTCATGTCACATGAGTTGTTAAAGCAACTTTACTGCCAGACAGGACATTGAGATTTGACCAAAACCCCAGACTTTGTTCAGTGGCAATATTTCAAATTCTTTCTTTTGCTCTACAAAGATGTGGAAGGTAACAATATGAGCAAAGCAGCCAATTTCTCTGCTGTTGGTTGCAAAAACCAACAAAAGTCTTCGTCTACCCCCACATCTGAGGATGTCCCAGTGGATTCATTTTATTTTTGACGGAAATGTGAGAGAAATACCCAAACAACGACTGGAAAACTGTGTGTGCATTTTAACGTGACTCCAGTGGACAGTTTAGGGCCGGTAGCTGTACCAGCTCATAGATGGATCGATACTGGCTGTCCTTGACCTGAAATCAGACTTGGCAGTAGTAACTTTTGCCATGTTTCTTGTTGTTTTAAAGTATTTTGTTGATTAGCCTGTTTAACTGGGCACTAGAACATTGTGGCCAATGTGGCTACTCCCACAGACTGGGTGCAATGTTGGACTAATTCTGTAAAATTGAGTGACAGTCAAGAGAAACTGTGTGAACATGAAGTCTCATTTTGAAGCCAACTAAATAACAAAAATACTCGGTTTGATGCACTAACTGTTTTTTCTTGTTGCTTTTTGTGTGTTTATACTGCAGCGCTAGCTCAACTAATGTTAGCTAATGTGAATTAACTTGAAAGACGTGCTCTAAAGGTAACTATATAGCTATGTAGATATGAAAGAGAAATGGTCAAATTGCAGAAATTCACCTGCTTCTGCACCAATGTGTAATTTTGCCAGCAGCTAACATGCTCAGACCAAACAAACACAGTTACAAAGTTGTAACCTTAGTGGATCACGAGGCAGTGAGGCCGAGGCTACTATGGGTCAGATTCAGACTGGAACACGTATAGTGATCAAGTTTTGGCTTTAGAAGAACACCAGAGAGTTGATGGGGGAAATGACCTGTGTGAAATGACCAATCAGAGCAGACTGGGCTAATCAGGAGGGAGGCCTTAAGAAGGACTGGAGCAAAACCAGCTCATTTCAGACAGAGACAGAAGTGGTGTTACAACAATAGACAGAGAAACTTGTTTTAAAAGACACCTAAAATTAAAGTATGAAAACGTGAAAATGAGCATAGTGTGGCCTAAATGCCTAAACTCTGAAATTAGCAATTCAAAAGAACAACATTTCCTAAGGTCATTCTTAAAAGATAAACATTTGGCATCTTAATTAAGGTAGATTTAGCTTTTGGTCCTTTTTTTTCTTTCTTTTTGCAATTATTGGTGGTATTACGCACATAATATGTTTAGGTTTGTGACTCTCGAACAGTATTCATTGGCACTTCATGTTACATTTTGTTATCTATCTATCTATCTATCTATCTATCTATCTATCTATCTATCTATCTATCTATCTATCTATCTATCTATCTATCTATCTATCTTTTCTATTTTTAGTATTTTCTGTTTATTATCATGTTTTACATGATATATATGATAGTTTAATATGTGTGTATGGTGTGTTTGCTGTCCTGTCTGTTCTGCATAAGCTCACCAAGCCAAGCTCCTAATAATACTTGATGGACTGGCAATAAAGTTAATTTAATGCAACACACCTCATTTAGAATGACAAAGTTTCAGTGCTTTCCGTAACACTGTCAACAAAGGAGAGATACTCAAAAAGATTTTAACCATCAGGACAGGACAGTGAAGCCCAGCATAGCACCAACATTTTAGGTTTAGCAGCTCTTCAAGTCAGCATAAGCTACTGAACATTTGGTGATTGGATGTTTTGAAGCCTATATGTTGAATTTACTGACCTCTAATATCTTGGCTGGAGTCAGAAAATTAGAAATTATGGTACTTAAAGAAAAAAAGGGGATTCTGTAAAGCCAGGATCAGACTCTTGCTGTGTCTTAGTCAGATGACTGGCAAGATGTTATGGTAAGCAATTGTAGTGAGGTTTTCAGGAGGGTTGTTAACAAAGGGCTGGTCACATAAGAACAATGTAAACACCATAACCCAGCACACCAAAAAAAAAAAAAAAAAAGCTAAGACTCATGTACACATGTGTACACATCACACATAACTGTATAATCACCTGCAAAGGACTAAAGAACTGAAACAACCAAAGACGACATCCTTCTACCAACCACAGCAGCAGACACATCAGCAATAGCAACACACACTCATTTGTTTTGATGCCAGATCAATATGAAAACTTTTTACATCACGTTTCATTCAGTCTCCTGCATGTTTCAGAGCCTTATTTTTTCCATAAAGTGGGACATTGTCTTGAATTGACCTACTGAAGTGCAGTTAACCATTTGTGCTTGTGAAAACTGTTGAGAAAAGTCAGTTTTATCTTTCTCTCTGTAGTTCAAACAAACATGCTGATAAATATATTTTTCAGTCTTATTCTCTTACCAGTTTCTACAACCTCTTCTCTGACCCCACAGTCATCCTATTTTCCCACAGGGATCACTGACCTAATCAAAGTAACAATATGCCAAACCTCCAATGTTCAACACATCTGATATAAATAAGTATAATGTGTTTGCCTTCTGGATTAACATTATAATAACTATTAATAATTTATAATACTATTCAAAAGGTCAAAATAGAAAAGACAAAATGTCTGATGTCACAATTGTAAAAAAAAAGATATCACCAATGTTGGTCAGTCAACGATGTCACTATATTTCTATTCTGAAAAGCACAATGGTCCAGTTTTTATAGTCACGATTGTCAGTGACTCTACAGTGACACCTAGTGCTCTACAGAAACAAAAACCCAACCACGTTATATAACAGTAACCAGAGTCAAGCTGATGATGCTCTTGAGCCAGACATTACAAATTATTTAATGACAACATATGCTCACTTGACATGTTTATGGACTTGCTCACAGAAGACTGGGGGAGGAATTGTCCAGGGTTTGGAAAACCAAATCTTAAAGTCCTCTTTCGTGGGATGGCCATCTTTGAATTTAGATCACGGACAAATCCAATTTACAAACGGCATAATTTGGCATTTAGTTGGACACATGGACTCAAATTCAAAGCATACATGGTGTTTGACATACATATGTCTTGCAAACTGTATCTAGAAAGCTTTTAACATTAAATAGAAAAAGAACTGGTATAGTGGCTCACTGATGTCCTTTAGCTGACAATCTGATCAGCAGAGTTTCAGTAGGTTCATACGTGAACAGTAGTGAATAAATAGTGAATATAAACAGGCTGGCAGGCTGACAGACACTCCAATTAGGGTTGGGGGCTGGGTTGATCTGCATGTCTGCTGGTCATCTTTGGTCTCAGGGGCAGCAGCCAGAGTTTGACCCACAGGAACAACACGGTGGGCTGAGGAGGGGCAGAGGCCTTCCTCAGCGGGAGTTCACTGTCTGAGCGAGGCCAAGACAAACCAGGATCTGAAGGCTCAGTGCCTGCTCCGACTATAGGCGGGGGGGTCTCAACTGAGACTTCAAAGGAGTTTGCCTAAGAAGAGCCCTGTTCCCCAACTTGTCCTGTTTGGGTTTTTCTAAACCACACATTACAGGGTTTAATTTAATTGCTGAGAAATTCACTTCACAGGTTGCACACTGTCTGCTTGTAAGGTAACTTGTTTTTCACCTTATTTCAACAGGTTTGTTGATCTCAGCTGAGGGGAGGAAAATCAGTTTTTTGACAGCCAGTCAAGGAGACTTAGCAATGTGGTCACATAGCACATGATTAAAAATGGCTTCAATAATAAAAAAAAACACCACATCATAAAAGGCTTAAACATACAATCTAAAAGAAGGTGAAGTGTAAAATAAAGGTTTGTACAGAAAATATACTATGATTCTTCTGTATGTTGACACATTGTGTTTTGCTTCGCATCACATCACAGTATATGCGTTTCAAGTGCATTAATTACCCCATGTCATGCATTTGTTCCATTTCGTTGGTTGAGATTATGTTGTTGCAATATGTCAAATCATAATGTTGTGTTGTCATATTATATTGTCATGTCATGTCAAACTCTCGGCTCAGCATGGCAGAGGGACTGTGCATCACTTGTGCTGGGGGCCATAAGGTGGTCCAGAACAAGAACTGGGAACCCACATCAGTATAGGCTTTGAGGATTCATAACAAACATGCTTTTATCTCGAGGAGTCAAAATGTCTGCTGTGCTAAAGGTTTATTCAGAACAGTCAAATGAGGCATTCAGTTTTGAAGAGTCTTTTGCCTCCTGAAAGAATGAGCAACTTCCATTTACTCCATGATAGATCCCATAGTCCTACCTGCACGATGTAGCACTTCATTTGGAAGCACCTTTACTCCACTGATCAACCAGGTTAGCTCATCTGAGGGACCACAGAGCACCATGCTGTGCAGGGCCACAGAAAGATCTGTAGCTATGTCACAGAAATTGTTAAAGCAGCATTTACAAGACTACATGTGCAGTACGTCCTCCTTCAATCCAGCCATACCTTCAACAGAAAAGGCTGACTTTAACATACACCTTGGCCATAAAGTATCTAGATACATGCTAAGCTTTCAAAAGTGAAAAATTTGATTTACTTTTATTTCTTGGTGACACACCTGATTCTGGCATACATGTTTATTCACCTGGAAAGCTAACGTTCGCTAAAGCTAACACTGTCTATGAAGTTTGAAGTCAAATGTTTTCAGCTGCATCTGCTTTCAAAGATTAGTGTCAGCTTTTTTGCTTTTACATTTTTATTTTGAATTTAGCTTTACTAATAGTCTAAAACACTGAGAGTTTACCTTTTAAGTCACTGTAATCAAACGGTTTTCTACTGTCTGTGCAGTTCACACAGTCGAGTGTGACAGCAACACTACATCTGGAGTCCAGGGCATGCAGCGCCCCCTGCTGGTCACTGATGGTCACCCCCAACGTTAAAAACGTACTGTGTATTTTAGGAATTATTTCAATAATAACAACTGACAAACAAATGCACTTTGATCATCAAAAGACTGACATAAAATTCAATATACAGTATCTAAGGACAGTTTTATGCACAAGCACCAAGGACATTGTTTGAAAAGTTGCTGATGGAACTAGCGGAAGTGACTAAAAATGACAACCTGCAGACAAAAAAAGTGATCTGACGCACGTAACAACATATCTCCATGTCATTTATTTTCTGCAATGAATTTCAGGTTAGCAAAACTGTGTAAAAGTGAAATTCTTAAAGCAGCAAGCTAATAATTAAAAACCATGTAATGGTACAGTCTGAAACCACTGATGACAGGATTACTGCTGATTCAACAAACTAATCTGCTACAGTGCCATGTAAAAATTTAGGAATCAACTGCATCACCAACAGATATCACATAACTGATGACAAGTATTTCTTTTGATTCATCTGTGAGTGACTGGTTTGTTATTTCAACCAAAATCAGGGCCTGGAACTATAGTTTTGTGCTCCAGGATGCTGAGGCAGCAGCTGTCAGTCAGCAGGACAACGCAGAGGTGAAGAGCACATCTGTCTGACTTCTCTGTCCAGTCGAGTTCTTCAGCAGAGGCCTCTCACCATCACTGCTCCACCAGGCAGAGACAGCTGGTAAAGCACCTTGTGCCTGTTTATAGTGTTGAAAATTTAGACGCAAACTTTTATCATCCTGGTTCCATCTCAGTTCAGCCAGTCCAGATCATCATCGTCCTCTTCATCACCAAACAGAGGGGCTGGGGGGGGGCGCCCTTTCAAGCTCTGGAAACAAACAAGATAAGTGAAAACTTGAATTCTGTCCATCAATGTTGTATTAATGGATTAATTAATGGAGTTTAGTAGTCTTTAAAGACGTATAATGTAGCGATAAAACACCACTGACTGACTCAACATCGAGACAAAACACAAAAGAAGGGCTGGGGTCAGAGGGTGACAGGGAGCGCTGAATCATCTGAGAGCTTAGATGTCCTTCCTCACCATCTCATCCTCTTCTTCCTCTTCACTGGGTGCTGCGGGGGCTTTGGCAGGAGCTGTGTTCTGGAAAAATGGCTCCTCTCCATTTTCCTCACCCATTCCCCCAGTCAGACTGAGAGAATAGCAGAAAAGAGTGGGGGTACGAAAAGACAGCGACAATGAAAGAGAATAGGACCATGGAGGATGAAGCAAGCAAGAAGTGAGTTTGCAGGATTACATGCATTCATTAGTAAAGATGTTACAACTGGAGTCAAGTTAAAGTTAAATGAAATCGTAAATAACAATGAGTTAAGACTGCATCTGACAACATGTGACCAAGTCCACAGGTCAAAACTGGTTGGCCAAGAATAATCTGACACAGTAAACCAGGTCTCACCTCGTGTCCTCTCCTGAACTGTTCTGAAGTGCAGGTGGTGGAGGTGGGTTGGCTGGGGGTCCAAAGGTTTTCTGAGAAGCAGCATTCGCGTCTCCTCCATGACTTATGTCAGCCGTGCTCTCCTTGTCCACCTCACTGCTCACAGCAGCATTCTTTTCTGACGCAGCTTCCTGTTCATCCTCATGTGGTGAACTCTCACCAGGTTCATCATCTGGATCTGCAGACTTCTTGGCGTCTTTTACCTCTGCACAGGATTCATGAACTGAGTGTTCTGCCTGCTCCCGCTCCTGCTCTACCTCAGACTCTGCTGCTGCTGCTGTCTCTTGCTGTTTCACTTCAGTGGATGAAACAGGATGGAGATCAGTGGCTGCTACTGCCTCCGCCTGTCTTTGTGTCTCTGACTCTGTTGCTGTGTCTGTCTCCGTCTCTGCAGCTACTCCCTGATCCATCTGGGTGTCACTGACTTGGTGAGAATCCAATTCAGCCACATGCTCTGCTTCCTCCTTTTCTTCCTCTTTCACTCCTTTCTCTCCATTTACATGTACATTCTGATGAGGTGTCTCCTCTCTTTGTTTCACATCATCACTTTCTTCTTCCTCCTCTTCATTCTTACTCAGACTCAGCGAAGATCTGTCTGTGCGACTGAGCAGCTGCAGGGTTACATTCTGGAAAAAATGATGTCCATATGATTGAGGAAGGTTCACCAAAACATATGCTTGGCACTAGTGTTTTGTTGTACAAAGTCAGGTACAGCCAAGAGTCATTTTTGCCAGTTTCAACAGAAACAACCCCCTCTGAATGAGCAAGCTACACACTGATCTATGCTGACAATGCAAATGACCCTAACCCTAACATGGTTGCTAACAGTTCAAACATGAACAAGCTAGCAGCTGTTAACCTTTCCTTTACAGGGATTTAGACATTTTAAAGCTTGCCTTCACACATGCAAACGTTCCACCAAAATAAGCCATCCATTCACTTCCATGATTCTGTCCAAACTGCCACAGAAAGGCTGCTTTGGTATTTTATGACAAAGGTACTTACCTTAATGGTCGTGACAATGACCCCCAGCACAGCCTGGCCACTGTAAGATTCACTGAGGTCAAACTCCCCTCTCAGAGAATGAAACACTCCGTTCATCACGCGTTTCACCTGCAAGTACACAAAGGTTGTTCTTCCACTGTGAGCCATGATATGCAGCACTAGTCATTATGTGATATGCTCATGTGTCCGTCTCTATAAAAACAAACATAAATAAATGAAAACCTAACTTGTCTACAGCAGGTATCAGTCATGACATAAATTATCTTAAAACTCTGTCACTGGAAAAAATGACAGATTTATTGTTAAAATGTTTATAGCGACATAATCAGTGGTTCTGTTCACAAGGTTATCAAAAAATCATTCTCATGGATTTACAGATGTTTTTGGACAGTGATTAACATGTATCTTGAAATACCATAAAAATAGGAACATCTGCACTTCTTAAAGAAGCGCAAAAACAGAACTTAAATCCTACATTTATGAAGATTCTTCATATTGATTAACATATGTTAGATCTTTGGCTGTAAGCTGTTTATACTGAAAAAAATGGAAAGATTCCAGTGCAAAAATCAAAGCCCTACCTACTATAGAGAGTGTAAGACATTCTAGGCTATACTGCAAATGTAGAGGGCAGGGGAGCCATCAGGTAATCAATAAAAGTGAATCATACTGAATTGGATTTGAACATGTGAGCATTCATCGTACCGTATCCCCTGCAGGTTGTCACTTCCTGTTTGTGGGTGGTGAAAATCCCCCACTGAGAGGGAGGGGCTGAACGCTCAGCCATTCTTCACTGACATCTGGTGGTGGTGATGTGCTATTGCTGATCATTTTTGATATTCACTCTGATGCTCGCAGTGACAAAGTTCCACTCTTTTCATGAAAGCTGGAAAACTGGTGGGACTAATTGTGCGGCACCCTCAGTTATTTGTTCCGGTCGTGCATACAGTGCGGGTGTGCTCGCGTTTGACTCTCACCTCTGCTGCAGTGTCTCCTGAACTCTCTTGCTCTGCCAGTTTCCTCTCCAGTACAGCCACTCTTCTTTCCAGTTTCTCCCTGACAGCTGCTCCTTGTTGCTCCAAGTTTGTGTACTTAAAGAGAATAACAAAGTGATTGTGTGTGTTTGTAGGTGGGATGCACCCAGGAATAAATAGCAGCACACAATTTTCTTGAGAAATGAATAGCAGTTGAATACATAAATGCAATGTCCTATAGAATTCCTGGAAAATGACATCCTTGATGGATGCATTCCCTGCCAATGATGACCATTTAATCTAATTAGAAGCACAGGCTGACTGACAACGACTCGTCCATCTTACTTTTTCCTGAAGGGCCTGCAGCTCTTCAGTCTGCCCGCCGTGTTGTAGTGAACTCTGTTCGTCTGCATCTCTCAACTGCTTCAAAGCCGTAAACTGTTGAGAGTGAGAGTCACACATCATATATTCACATTTACATCACACTACATGACTAACTTCTTGTTTCCAATTATGGTTACTGCAGGTTCAAACTGAGCTCTCTGGTTGCAGCTAACCAGAAAGACACGAAAGCTGTGGTATTTGTGACTGAAGGTATGCTTCAAAAATCAGAAACAAAGTTTGCAGTTTTTTCTTCTACTTTAAGAACTTGAAGCTAATGCTAATGCTTTTTCTACAACTGGTGGTTTCATTTTTCAACAATAGTTACAATAAAAAGATTTAGATAACCAACTGCCCAATTACCTAAAATAGCTGAGTAGTAACTATCTAGCCGATAAAAATGTCAAGGCACTGTGTATTTGTTTTCTTTGGCATAAGCTAGCCTGTGTGTTTTCTGGAACTGTTGAAAAGTCAAAAGTTGTGTTCAAGGATTTTATGTCACCTGACAATGTTCATTAAAAAGGGCAATCAGATGTTAAGACGTTAATGCAGGCCGTACTGAGCCTGCTCTGCATTATGACCTTAACCTAGAAACTTGCCCTACATGAAGATGAAACAAATACATGATAACGTTCTTATATAAAGAAATGACATGATTATTAAAAGGGGTGCTGCAACTTCTTAACGTTGCTGGACTCACAAGAGACAGATTTTAAAAAGAGGTCGAAATATGTACAACAGATGCCAAGATATTAGGACTTTGGATCCTAGCATGGGTCAAGTTCTAAAAACACATTCCCTACATTTCCCACAATGCACCCCTGATGACATCATCAGGGTTATTATTAAAGTAACCATAATGTGTAAAGTTTGAGTTCCTCTACAAGTCAACAATAAGACAAACTCTTTGATTACACTGAATCACAGTGTGTGTGTGTGTGTGTGTGTGTGTGTGTGTGTGTGTGTGTGTGTGTGTGTGTGTGTGTGTGTGTGTGTGTGTGTGTGTGTGTGTGTTGCTTGTCTACCTTTTCTTGGAGCTGGGTTAGCTTGTCCTGCAGAGCATCTCTCTGCTCTGTGACTTCAGCCAGCTCTCTGCTGTGTTTCTCTTTAGCAGAGGTCAACGTCCGTTCACACTTCACCTTCCACTCCTCCTCCAGCTCCGCCTGCATTTGAGACAACTGCAACACATACATGGTACAAACATTAGTGGTGCCACTTCAGATAAAGACTAACAGACCCAAAATATATTTAAGGGAGTTCAGAGACCCATTGGGAATGGCCATTGCATTATCATTCATGCTGCTTCAGTAGTATATTCTGTGCAGGAAGCCCTTCCATTGGATGCTACCTGTTCAGATGCAGCATTGTCAGTGCTGGTCCTGGCTTTGCGCAGTTGAGCTCGGAGGTTGTCCAGCTCCTGCTGGCTGCTCTTGCGGAGCTCCTCCACCTCCTCATCCCGACGCTGACGCTCGGCCTGCCACTTCTTCTTCCTCTCCAAAAGTGTCTGAATGGGAGGGGAACCAACGGCTTGTCAGCATTTATTATTTCACATTCCAGAAACTCCTGTCTGAATTATTTCTTAACAGTTTCAAACAGTTCTGAACAGTCTTGAACATATTATCTTTCTTTCCATGGTGATTTCTGTGTCCTGTGATATGGTGAAGGACAAAACATGAAGCATACTTACTCGTTCTAGACTCTCTTTATCAGTCTTCAGGTCCTGTAGTTCCTCCTCCATGTTGTTGGCTCTCAGCTCTGTCTCTTTGCGTCTTTGCTTCTCTGAGCGGTACTGAGTGTGAGCCCTCTCTGCTGCCTCCTTCAGCTCTGAAACCCATCAACACAGCACTGTAGATTAGTGTTTCTTTACAGTTAACATGGGCTGGACTGACATGGCCTTGGTCACTTAGTGTGTAACATTGTTTGTTTTCAGATTTTCTTTTGGCTTTTGCGCTGCACAGCCGTGCTCTTTGTAAGAGCAGTTACCTTAAATTGATTGCTGATGATCTGACACAAATTAAATTGCGTGCTTATAATAAGAGCTCACTTCTGTCTGCCTGTTTTATCTTATTCTTCTGTGCCATAGAGCTAGCAGGCTGACTCTACCCAGGCTGGACTGGGAGCTCAGAGCTTCGGAGCAGTTTTGTTCTTCACATGGCTAGCACAGGAGTTTTGGACCACTGGGAAGAGGAAGTTTTGGGCCAGGAGTGGGGAATGCTGGCTGGGAGCAACGACAAGTGACAGAACCAGGCTCAGCAGCCTCTACAGACATTATGGCAGAGGCGAAGACACCAAAGACACTGGTGGAGGAAGCTAAGAAGAGAGAGTGCCTGAGCAAGAGGCAAGAGACAGGAGTAAATCTCAGACTGGCTTTCAGTCACTGGTGAGAGCTTCACAAAATAAAAGACTGAGAGACAAATGTTTTTTACTGTTGGACTGCACATCTGGCCATATTTACAACAGTGGAGTATAAGTGAATTGCATTCATCATCAGCACAGACCTTCCAGCTGTGTTTCCAGGGCAGCGACTCGTTGGCTGTGGCTCTCACTGTCCTGCAGCGCTGAGCTCAGTTTACTCTGCAGCTCCACGGCCTTCTGCTGCTGAGCTGAAGCTTCTAGCTGCAGCTGAGAGAGCCGGGCAGTGGATGAAGCCAGATCCTCCGTCAGACGAACCTGGTGGAGTCACAGGTGGATAGGGGGAGGGGTGAGTGGAGGGCATATACCAGTAGCTGTCTACAGTGAAGTAAAACCCAGGGCACACAGAGACAGAGTAACAACAGAGCGACAGCCTGGATGAGTGGCTACTGGTGCTAGTGTTGTGGGCAGCATGACCCTGTGGGGGAAAAATGGTGAGTGATGACTGATGGAGAAGACGGAAGGGAAAAAAGAGGAAAGAAAAGTTAGTTCAAATGTTAATGAAGTATGATATAAACAGGATGATTCTGGTGGCTGTGGTCAGATCTGGGTCAAATAGTAGATCTATATAATTCTTCACATTCTGTGCCACATGTTTGGAAGTGGGGAGTGATCAGGATTAAGACAGTCAGATCAGCTGACCAATACTGAACTGCATCTAAAGGGAAGTCATTTACAGAGACTGTCGAAACTTACTACTGTCTTTACTTTGTCTGCTGAAAACAGCTGTTGATTTGAAGGTTTTTCTTATCTTGCAGATACTATTTGACCCCAGACTACTAGCAGTATACAGAGGAAACAGGCTCACCTGGCCAGAGCCCAGGTCCTGAGGCAGTGCATGCTGAGAAGAGAGAGCAGTGAATGCTAGATTTTCCTCAAGAGGAGCACAGCAAAGAGTGAAGCCCTCATCATTAGCATCAGAACAGGAAAAAGACACTAACTGATTAATTAAATACCAGCCCAAGCCCCACTGACAGTGCTGAATTTAAAGTGTATTACTGAAGTGAAAAGCTTAATGTTAAATTCAGATTACTGCTGCAACGATTAATCGAATAATTGATTAGTTGTTAGTTATTAATTGCCAAGTATTTTGATAATCAATTAATTGGTCTGAGTCATTTTTTAAAAGTCAAAATGACTCCAGCCTCTTAAAAATTTAGATTTTCTGGTTTCTTTACTCTATGACAGTCAGCTGAATATCTTCGGGTTGTGGACAAAACACGACATTTAAGGACGTCATTTTGAGCATTTTCACCATTTCCAGACATTCTATACACCAAACAAGTAATCAATTAATCAAGAAAATAATCAACAGATTAATCGACAATGAAAACAGTCATTAGTTACAGCCCTAAATACGTATAACAATAGAAGATAATGATGCATGTATCAAGTTACAGTGCTATTCCAAATTTATCATCTTGAATGCAGCACAAAATATCAGTGTTCAGTAAGTTTTGCAAAGTCATTTTGTCCATTATGATGATGCTGTGAAAACATAAAAATGGATCTTAAAAATGGAAAACATTCTGCAGGTTGTACCAAAGGACAGAGCTGCATCTTCACACTAGATTTCATCTGCCAGATGGTAACAAAATAGATATAAATAAAACCACTCAGTCTTTAATTAGACAGACATCCATCTGGCCTTGTGCTTTTAGCCTGACAGATACTGGAGTTAATACCGACAGTGATATTTAAAAGTAAATACGTGTGTGTGTGTGTGTGTGTGTGTGTGTGTGTGTGTGTGTGTAGTAACACATATATACACATAAAATATAAATTTAGAAACAGATTAGATATGGTTATAAAAGATTAAGATCTGTACTGAACAGAACATTTTATAAATCTAAAATAAGCATGTCAGTGGTCTCTGCTGGACAAATTAATACTAATAATACAATAATAATAATGTATGACACCAACATGGACATACCTATGATAAAGCAAAATCAGCTTTTAATCTTGGTCCCACCAATGTATCAGTTGACTTCTACTTGACCAATCACGTTGCATAAAACCCAGATCCTCAGTCTGAAGGCACATACACACACTGCAAGCCACTTGGTTGATGTCATGCTGCGTCCAGTATGCTCTGACCACATGCTAATGCACATGCACAAGCAGCAGTCTGCAGCCACAAAGGTCTGATCAAGCATATTACATACATGGCAATACTCTGGTGTATGTGATGGTTTGGATCCACTACAAACTACTATCTTCTGACTAATACTGCAGTTGGTCAGCACTGCAAGAGAGTAAGATCATCCTTGCTACAGTGTGAATGCATCAGTCTCCAGTCTCAGCTGTCCCCCTCTTCACCACTGAAGACAAATCCTCACCTTGTCCTGCTCAGCCTGCAGGAGTCTGGCCTGGCTCTGCTCACTGGTTGACTTGAGGGAGTCGTTCCTCTTTTCCAGCAGCAGGTGACTCTGCTCCATGTGCCTGGACAACCACAGCACAACTACATTACAGACCTATTCAGACTGAAATCCTCCTGATTCCTCCTGAGTCAGTGTGGTCTGTTGTCACCATTAGTCCAACCAGATGCAATACGAAGGAGACACTGACAATTGAAACCTTTCTAGTCTTCAGTCTTGTTTCCATCTTGCTTTTTTAATCCACCAATTGCATTTTAAACAAAATCAATAATAAATAAACCAATAATAACATAAGACACATAATGGTGGCTTCAAACAGAAGAGCTCCAGACTATCATGTGACAGAGATCGTACTGTATACATTTCTACGCAGTAGAAATAGTGGTAGGACATGATGTTTTGGCCTTCTGTCAGCCATAATTGGGACATTTCCAGCTCACCTCTGGTTCTGATTGATGAGCTCTCCAATTTTATGGTTTTGCTCCTCAATGCGACTGCTTTTCTCAAAGACTTCCTTTCTTAAACATTCATTTTCCTAAAAACAGAAAGTGACACACAACACGGTTTGATTTGAAGTCCCAATACACCAAAAGATGCAATAAGAGAATCAGTATTTGTGTTATAAAAAGAGACGAAGAAAAAACACGAGTAACAGAGCCTCAAACAGCACAAGGCACTGTACTATTGAGGGTGTACCTGGACAATTCTTTGGATGTTATGCATGATCATGGAGGTTTCCATCGGCATATTAGGCACGCCCATGGAAAGACTTCCTTGCCTCTGAAGGTCATCTATCTGTTTAAGGAACAGAAAAACAAGAGCCAGACATAAAGCGCCAGTCAAAGTTTAAATACGCCTTCTCATTCAACGGTTTTTCTGTGTTTGAACTCTTTTCTACATTATAGATCAATACTGAAGACATTAAAACTATGAAATAACACACACTGTGTGGAATTATGTGGTGACCAAAAAAAGTGTGAGCAAAGCTGAATATTGTAGATCCTTCAAAGTCGCCCCCTTTCACTTTGATGACACACTGTTGGCCTTCAGCTTCAGGAGGAAGTGACCTGGAATGCTGAAGGAATTCCCGTATATGCTGAGCACTTGTTGTCTGCTTTTCCTTCACGCTGTGGTCCCACTCATCCCAAACCGTCTCTGTTGGGTTCAGGTCAGGTGATTGTGGAGGTCAGGTCATCTGATGCAGCAGTCCATTACTCTCCTTCTTGGTCGAATAGCCCTCACTCAGCCTGGAAGTGTGTTTTCTGTCATTGTCCTGATGGTCAACAAATGAAGCACAGACCAGATGGGATGGCATGTGCTGCACAATGCTGTCGCCGCCATGCTGGTTAAGTGTGCCTTGAATTTTGAACACCACCAGCAAAGCACCCCAACACCATCACACCACCTCCACCACCTCCTCCACCTCCTCCTCCTCCTCCTCCTCCTCGTTTCACAGTGGGAACCACACATGCAGACACCTTCCATTCACCTTCTCTGCATCTCATAGACACAGTGGTTGGAACTTATCAGACCAAAGTACCAATTTCCACTGGTCCAATGTCCATTCAACCATGAAGACCTGATTCTAGCAGTCTCCTCTGTGATGCTGATGTTGAGGTGTGTCTGCTATTTGAACTCTGTGTGGGTTCTAATCTGAGGTGCCATTAATCTGCGATTTCTGAGGCTGGTAACTGTAATGAACTTCCCTGCAGCAGAGATAACTCTTGGTCTTTCTTTCCTGTGGTGATCAGAGCCAGTTTCAAAATAGTGTTCTTTGAGAAATTTGATGTCTTCAGTATTAAACTACAATGTAGAAAGTAATAAAAATAAGGAAAAGGAGCATTAAAATGGTAAAATTGGTACTGTAGCACCTTTCTGTTAAAGCTCCTTAATGAACACATCTCTGCACATAGAGTTCATACCTTTGAGGCCAGCTGGTCCACTTTATCTGCTACTTTTGTGACAGATAACCGGATCTCTGTGTTGTGTTGTCGGGCCTCAGTCATCAAGAAGGAAGTCACATCATTGGAGCCTGAAGAAAACAGCATGATCACAACAGGGTGTGTCATTTGTAACAGTTTCACTTCTTAAACACAAAACTGTCATGCAGCTGTGTAGTATTATTGACTATCGAGGGTGCTGTGCAGAACTGCATCATGAAATGGTCAAATGGACCTGATAGTCACTCTATAATCTATGTCTATATTATATATATATGTGTGTGTGTGTCCCTCACCCATGTATGGGACAGTTTGTGCAGGGTAGACCTGGCCAACGGGCTGCAGCTGAGACGGAGCCACAGAGGTTTGTGTGTAGGAGTAAGGCTATGAAATAACATAATGCAAAGATATAAGGAGATATTTCCAGATGTGTTCATATGTAGGTACTGATGATACGTTAGTATTTAATGTGGTGAAATGTCACCTGAAAGGCGTGGCTGCTGTCTGGCAGCCCAGGCTGTGGGGCAACAGTTGTCATAACTGGAACTAAGGCAGAAGGTGGAGCAGTGTGAGGATGAGGATGCACTGCAGGAAAAACATTAGAACTTAACAGATCACATTTAGGGAATTCATCAAGAAATTGTAAAAATACTCTCCACTATCATAAGAAAATTGTGTTCTGTCTTTGTGATCCTAAACCGCAGGAAAAATCTATATTATCAACATGTGGAAGAAGTTTACCGTGTATTGAAGCTGGAGCAGCAGTGGATATATGCACTGGAGATGGAGCTGCAGGCCGATCCTTCGCTCTGCTGCCACTGGTGTCCTGGACATGAACACATTGTGGCAGATACTCAGTAAAGACACCAGATATGGCAGATCAGGGCCACTCCAGCTATTTTGCATTGTATTTCCATTATGTTGGGCCATTTGCAAAAGACAGGTTAAAAAAATCAATTATCAGTGCAGGAGAGGCTGTGAAGTTTGCATGTTCTTCCCGTGCATGCGTGGGTTCTCTCCGGGCACTCCGGCTTCCTCCCAAGAACCAAAAACATGCTCATTAGATTAACTGGTGACTCTAAATTGCTCCTAGGTGTGAGTGTGAGCGTGAATGTTTGTTTGTATATATATGTTGCTCTGTGATCGGCTGGCGATCTGTCCAGTGTGTACCCCGCCTCTCGCCCGTTGACAGCCGAGATAGGCTCCAGCCCCCCCGCGGCCCAGAAAGGGATAAGCGGCATAGAAAATGGATGGATGGATGGGGACGCTAAGGTGGCCTGAATGAAAGCTGCTGAAGTATGGGTTAGGCTCCAAAAACACTGGGTCCTACACTTCCCATAATGCAATTCAAAAGTGTTATTCATTGGACCCTCCCTGGCTGGGAAATTCCCACATTCCCTTTGCTACATGTCGTCCCCTCCCTCTTTCCTTAGCTGCAATATCCAATAAAGGCAAAAATAAAGAAAGAAATAAAAGCCCAAGCACAGATCGCTCCAGTGATGTCATTATACAGCTGTATTCGCTGTACTACACGGCAGCATTCTAATACGCCCATCACCTGTAAACTGATTTTAACAAGTCCAAATGAAATCAGTGGAGTGTCCTGTAAGAATATTCATTAAATACCAAATTTTTAAGTCAGTCTTTTTCACAGAAGGCGTTTTGATGTGAAGAGCACAGGTGTAAATAATCAAATGGATAATTGTTCAATTCCATTTAGCTGATGCAGTTTCAGGCTCCTGGTATTGTTGGCTGGCTCACTATCAACATTTACTGGGAGACCTGAATAGAAGAGAGCCGTTGTTAATGTTATTAGTAACACCTGAGCTTTTCCCACCACAAGTCACAAAGTGTGCTGTGAAAAAGGCCCATCAATGCTAAGCTGTGTGCTGTGCTGCAACTGCATCGATCCACTAATCAATTAATACTCATCATTTAAATTAATTCTAAAGTATCAAACGTGTTAGCTAAAGGTTCTTTGTCAGGCTGCTAAATTTCTCTTCTACCATTGTAAGTTGAATACTTAGACTGTTTAGTCTCCTGTGACTTGTGGAGGGCATTAAGCATTTCTCATATTTTTGACATTTCATATACAACATAGTTAACTGACTCGTTGGAAAATAATCAACTGATCAATTAGGGATGGGAATCGAGAACCGGTTCTTTTTGAGAACCGGCTCCCAGTGGCTCAATTCCTTGGAATCGTTAGCCTGCCTGGTTAACGTTGCATTGTTTTGGTTTAGAACGGAGCCGATATGGCGTCGAGGCAGAAACGCTCAAAAGTATGGCTATATTTCACGTGAAAAGATGACACCAGGGCCACTTGCAACACATGCAAAGTTTCCATTTCTTCAAAGGGGGGAATTCCTCCAACATGAAAATATTTGTCCACACAGCATGCAATTCATTTGCAGGAATGTCATGTGTTTGATACGCTACTTAGCGACGCTTGTGAATCTAGCGGCAGAGCAAACACCAGAGCGTCATCTGTTATTAGTAATGAGGGTAATGTTGAACTCTTACAAGCCGTGTCTGCTGTGTTAAGGTTAGCACCATTTCACTGTAAACTGCTTTCGCCATATGAATAATCTCCATGTCCCTCCATCAAATTTAGATGACGATGACTGCCAGAGTCAGGCTGGCTCAGAGGCTGCAGCGGACACCGGCAGGCCTCGCGCACCTCTAACCACTCCTTCGCTGAGGCAGGGAAGAGTAAAATGACCGAGACGAGGATAAAGGAATGTCACAGAGCTGTCACTAGATTTGTGGTGAAAGGTTTGCACGTTTTTGCCACTGTAGATGCCCCTGAATTTCGGTAGGTTCATTCGTTGCATTTTATCTGGCATATCTGTTCAAATGAAAATCAAATTCTGTCAGAGTTGCATGTTGCTATTTTAACCAGTGGAGTTCTGCTTCATTCAAGACACTTAACACAAACAAACCCATTTGTACTCTTTTATATCCTCACCCAATGAGAATCGATAAGAAAATCGATAAGGAATCGGATCGATAAGCAAAATCGATAATGGAATCGGAATTGTTAAATTCTTATCAATTCCCATCCCTAAGATCAATCAATCAAATGCTTCTTTAGTTGCCCCATTAGGAGCATGATTACAGTACAGTGAATGTGTTTCAATGCCTTCAAACACACTGTAATTTAATCATCTTCAAAAAAAGACTCAAACAGAAAGTGATACTGTGACGCACACATCACGTCCTTTTTTGGCGATATGCTGACATTCTGTTGGTTGTGGGCCAACAGTAGCTGCATTTCCATTACACCTAGAAATGCGATAAACCTAAATATCGCAATAAAATACTGGTAATGGAAACACCTATATTTCGAAAATCCTCTCAAATATCGCAAAAACATTTTTACGCTCTCATGAGGTGGTTTTTCAGACGTGTCGATTTAAAAGTGTATCGCAAAAGTGTAATGGAAACACTTTTTTCGCATTTACATGTCGCATCTGGTGCCACAAGAGGTTCAAGAACATCGCAAAGCTCGTTGAACGTGGCCCGGGTCATCCGAAAATGTTGTATCCACAGTTCGTCTGTGAATTCCTCATTTACAATCTTCTCCCAGAAATCCCTTATTCGTGGCCGCTGCCACACATAAGGGCTTCGCCTTTGAACAGTTATACGTTGCCTCCGCCTTCTGTTCATAATAAGTACAGCAACAGCCGTAGCGGCTCCTGAGATCAGTGTACCGAGACGCATAACGCTTTCGGCCATCTTCCAGTCTCGCGGGACGGCCGAGAATTTACGAGAATTTCGGTTAGTTCGCAAAACACCGTTCAATGGAAACACCTGCAAGTAGCACTTGAACTTTGTCGAAATTTCAGAAATATCGCTTTTATTTTGCGAACAACTGTAATGGAAACGCAGCTACTGACTGGGTGAATAAAGGATAGCTGAATGATTAATGGACCAGTGTGTAGGTTTCAGTGACATCTAGCGGTGAGGTTGCACACTGCAACCAACACAATACCATTCGCCTCACTCTCACCTTCCAAGCCTGTAGGAGAATCTTCAGTGGTCTGTAAAAACACAAAAAATGCAAAAGGATTTAGGGCCAATAGATGGTCCTAAATCCTCCACCCTGGACCTTCAAACTGTGTCATCTTTTTCAGACACATATGTGGGTTTCTATGTCATCATAAAAAAAACTTAAAGCAATTTAGAGCATTTGAGTGGGCTTCAGACTAAAGGATGGGGCTGGTGTTATTCTAGAATTATTTTATCATTGCCAATAAATCCCATGAAAAGATGACCTGACTAGTCGTCAACCCTGAGCCCAGTGCTTCCGACCAAAGACAAACATCTTAAAAATGGCTCACAAATTTATAGTGTTGTTTGTAAATGATTTCCTAAAACAGCTAGTCACTGAAGTTTTGTTGAGAACCACTGCTCTAGAGAGTATTTCAGGCAGCAGGCTGGTGTATTTGAGACTGTGTCAGGATAAAGTACAGTGTGTGTGTTCATGGTAATGAAGGAACATGTCATGATGTGTCAGGCCTTGGACACACACAAAACACTGGTTAGTAGGACACATTCATTGGTTTTGGCCTTTTCATGAACTTTTTTGACAATAGGAAATACAGAATATCAGCACACTTTTTCATCAACAGACCCACCTCAAGCTCAGAGTCACTGGATTCAGGCTGGCTAGCCACGCCTGTCAGAAAGGGCAACATGGGCTGGCCCATCTTTGCCATGCGAGAGATCAGCTTGGCTTTTGTGGCGTCTGGATTCTGAAGTTAGAAAAGTAAGCAACCCATCAATAAAGCTGCTAAACAACTGACGGCAATTAATATCGCAGTACGTCATTAATAAGAAAAAAAGCAGAGTGGATGCTCACTGCCAGCTGCTCACTGAGCGAGTTCGACTTTGAACGAAGCGGTGGCTCCCTGGAACAACAAGAGATGGTCAGAGAGAAATGAGCTTATGTGACGAAAGAATTAAGAATGATGATGATGATAAAGATTTCCTGAGGCTTAACGCTCACCCTGGTATGCCTGAGGCTGAACCACTTGTCTGCACTGAGGGCTCTGGGTCCAGATTCTCCACACTGGGGGCTGGAGAAGGAGCAGGAGAGGGAGCAGCAGAGTCTCTGGAGCTAGCACTAGCCCGATCAGACCCACTGTCCTTGGAAAACTTCACCTAAAGCCCAAAACAAACAGAATCAGCTTCATTTCACACCTCAACAACATTACAAGCAACTTGGAGTAAAGAGGTCGTGACAGAAGTATTCACGTGGCCCTCGAATGATCAGGTGATTCAGAAAAAGTCAGATACAAGAGAGATGAGGGAAGGATGTAGAAAACTGTTCAGTGGGTGTTACCCGTCGAAGCTCTGATTCAAAAATAAGAGTGCTGTTAGACGGGACACGGTTGGGGACTCCCTTGGATCCATAAGCTAGGTTGGGTGGGACGACAATGAGACGACGGCCTGCCTTCTTCATGCCCAGCATGCCTTCCTCCCAGCCCTGGTCACCCGGAGAAGCACAGGAAGAGGGATCATGAGGTAATAACATAATAGCAGGGCAGTGATGAACATGATGCAGTCACAGTTTAGGCTGGTCATTTAAAGCTCGGCTGGTTTACTTCAAAACACAGTGTTAGCACATTTTTCTCTTTCAATTTAGTCATTAAGATAGGCCACTAGTTTGTTTCTTCAGACTTTATTTTCCATTTTTACTTTTGACATTGGGGGAGGAAGTAACTGGTGCACACATTCAGGGGAGCTAGTCCTGTAGATCGTTTCAGATGAGTGCACTGCAGTGTTTGCTCAGTGTTTGAGTTCAATGGAAAAGTCAACTCATGTTCGAGTGACTCTACTGATAATTCATATGATGATCTCCCTGGCAAACAGTGAGCCAGCATCGTGGTACAGAGTTCAGCCCAAAGACAGCTGGTTAGGCCACTGATCTCGCTTCGTCATACAGGCCCCAGAATGATAGATCAACAAAATGTTGATGTCCTGTAGCTGCAATGTTTTGTACATGATGTTTAAGTCTAATCTTTAGTTAATTTAGAAACTTATCTTAACAATTTCAAATGTTCCTGGGCAAAATGACCATATCTACACAATCACATTTCTCTTGTTTGTCCTCTGAATGCACCAACATGTGACATCCAAGCATCCTCACATTATCAATATCACAGTATCTGGAAATAAGAAATGTCGCAATGAAACATGTGGAGTACAGTATGTATGTGAAAATAACTCTACATTTTTAAAAATGAAGCTAACACAAGAGGATACCACCAGACTGAAAAATAATAAAGTACAAAAACTAGAAGTCAATCTGAATATTTTCTAACATTATAGTGATTGTATTAAAAGGTGTGTGACTGCCCTTGAGCCGCTATTTATTCAGAACAGTATGTTTCGACTCACTTTGATGACTTTCCCCGCTCCAACTTTCAGTCGTAGCAACTTGTCTTTGTTGTGGTTGGAGTCAAAAACCTGAAATCATATTTAAGATTCGGTGAGTTGAGTGCCATCAAGTCCGGAAAATCTACAGGACCTGGGGTCAAATTGATGGAATAATGACTGAAGTGTGCGACCTGTCCAATGGCGTGGTCCTGCAGGAGCCAGCCTGTGTACACCACCTCCAGAGAGTCTCCGTTCTCCACCGCCTGGCCCTCACCAAGACTCAGATCCTGAACCACCACAGTATCTAAGGAGGCTGCACTGTTTGCTTTCGCCAAACACACCTGACACACACCAAAGGGAAGAAGTCACTGTCCGTTACATAACTCATGTCATCTGGTGAAAACTTGTATAACCGCATGTCAGAATGACAAAGGGGTTTAGATCACCTCTTTGCAGAAGTCTGACGAAGTTTTCTCTGATTCAAACATGAGGGACCAGTTCTGCCTCTGATCATCATAAAAAGTGCAGTAGTTGTTCGGCTGTACCTGCGGGAGAGAAAGAACATGTGGTCCAGAAGACAGAAAAGACAAGATGGCAAACACTTGAGCTCATTTGCGTCATTTTTTCACCAGGCACACATCAGTCATCTGCTTATTCACAGCAGCTTGCATCAAAGTTTACATGTGAGAAACTGTCATGGATGTGGAATCTGTAGAGCAGTGAATTCTGACATGTTGTTCCTGTTGTTATGTTTCCAGTAACTTATCTACCCAGTGACACACTGAAGTGAGTTTGGAGTGTGCTGCTGCTTTTATTTTAATTTTTATATATTCAAAAAAATACAACAAGTTTAAGTGGAATAAATCTTCTTGCTTTGGCATTTTGATTGGGGATGTGCACGATTAGTTAACTGGCTGATTAAACTTTGCTACCCTTGCTAGCAGGTGCCAGAAAGACTAGTCAGTTAAACTTGTTTTACTAATGAACACATTTAAATTACAGGATAAGTGTTCATAATGCACAGCAGGGTTTCAGTAATCCAGTAATTACTGTTTTTTGGCTGGGAAAATCTACTGAAGTCTGATATTTAAATCTCTGTAGTCATAATGTCTGGTGAAATTAATTCCAGAGTTAGATGTGAAAATATCCTGGCTTCACAAACTCTTTTTCCCTGCTACTTCTCTGTCTTCCCTCGCTCTCGCTCCTCAACCGAATCCATGAACAATGGGTTTATTTTGACCAAACCAGAGGTGGTGATTGTTGGAACAGTGAAAGACAAACAAAGCAAATTTTGATCAGTTCTATTTTGTTCCTGTCAAGTTTGAATGAAGTGCTTTACAATGATAAAAATACTACTTCTGCAAAAGGAGTCAGGTGGCTTAAGCAAGAGCAACATAGAGGCCGCTTCGGTTCAACAAGAAGGATCTTACTCTTTAAATATAAGGGATCCTTTCTATAAAAATCTGAGCCTGTCAGTGATAAAAGCAAGCACTTTTAGTTGACGTACACTGAGGGTGCACAAATGCATGGAGCCCGTTCACACATATGCATTCGACATTCTTTCTGTCTCTACTCACCGTGAAAACAAAGCCCACATGGATCTTGGCAGCTGTCACTTGTTTCTGCTGGCTCAAGTACAGAAGCAGCTTGTACTGTACAAAAGAAGTGGGGCATTATACATAAAAATCAAAAGTCACACCAATAATCTCAAACAAGTGACCAATTAGCAAAGCTCCAACCTCTTTTGTTGCGTGGTTGCCCAGTACGGCTGCTCCCAGCTTGCCCTGCTTCACATACTGTCCGTTAGTACTGAACATGGGACAAGAAAGGCAGAAAGGCTTTTCACCTGACTTGCTATAAGATGATTTGGAGAGTCATGACTTGATTTATGCAGCTGATTGTGGAATTCATTTTCATATCATGAAGCTGAAAAATTCAACAAAACACAACATAAACGGGGTCCTTACTATCTGAAGGTTTGGGCTGCTGTGGCAAACAGCACTGCAGGAGCTCCAGGTGCTGCCGCTGGTTTCTGGGTAGCTGGTGCTGTAAACGGACAAAAGACATTCATTCTGCCTCCACATTGTGGCTGAATCTGATGCTATTAATGTCTCTGTTCTGATGGTCTCACCTGAATTGGAGCTCTTTCTGGGCTGTTTCGGTGCTGTGTACTGGAAAGACTCGTTCCCCTGACTGGCTTCCTGGTCTAGTCCAAACAGGGAGGCCAACTTGGCCCTGCAAGGAGATCGAGCGTTAAGATCTACCTATAGTTATGTTTGCCATGAAATGTACGATCCACTCCATGGTTACACTCCCAGAATAAAAATACCCTGGCCGCAGAAACACATCAAGACATGACGTCTGAAGCAGCGCTGACTGTGCAGTCAGGCTAGTTCCTACTCACAAGTGTAAAGCCTTTCCTCTTCATTCCAGGGATCTCAGGAGTTACTGTGGCTGCCTGTCACACTTCAGCTTCCAACACCATTTTAATCCACATGAAGGTTTAAAAGTCAAATACGTAATAGGCTACATTATGTGCATTCTAGCTGCACAAACTTACTAAAAAATGTCCACACAACTGTGGAGCTGCATCTTCATAATCAATCAAACAGTCTTTTTTTTGGGTGAACCAATGTCATTTATTCTACAAAATGTCAGAAAGGGATTTAGACAATTGTTCTGAGCCAAAGAGATGTGATGAAATATTTTGTCATTTAACAAATGACAAACAAACAAACAACTCACAGTCCACTTAGCAGCATAAACTGGAAATGTTACCTCATCCCATGGTCTTCAGTTTCAGACTGAACTTTCCTCTATGAATTTTATGTCATTTGCACTGTTACTAAACTGAGAGAAGCAGCAGGTCCTCATGTTTGAGGGACTGCAATCAGCAAACTGTTTTGATTTTTGCCCGACTAATGACTTAAACAAGTAATCAAATATCAAAAGTGATGGTGATTCATTTTCTGATGATTGACTAATCCACAAGAACTGTAGTGCACAAACAACCAGACCATTACTACACCATCACATGCTGCAACTTCGTCACATCGACTACCTCAATCACAGGCACCAATCTCATTGTTTTCAACACACAGGAACAAACCTGCAAGGCTAGACCAACATTTCTGCAAAGTGTCTGTGGTTTCAAAACAAGACAAGTTTTGGAAATCTGTCCAGCTAACTGTACTGACCCCTGGAACTCCTTCCACTGGTAATCATTGGTATCTCCAAAAACAGACATGTTGAAAGCCTTTAGGCCTTCATCCCCGATGGTAAGGAACTGGGATGAGGAGGGCCAATCTGTTTGCATGTGTGAGTTAAAATCCTCTCAGTGTACGTTCCAACGCCTCTATGCTGGGCTGCCCCTGTTCTCTCGGTCGCCCGTGCAGTCACACCACTGTGGGAGATTCAACAGCATAGCAGAGGAAGAAGCTGAGCAGCTCCGACTTCGTGCTGGGTTTCCACTGAGCAGAGACGGGCTGTGGCAGAAGCCTTCACTTTACTCCTCTAACAGGCAGCATGTGAGAGGAATTAGCCGCCATAACACTCCTCCCTCCGCTGGCTGCTTATTCCACCAGCTCCTACACACTGTGCTGCCATCGCAATGGCCTGAAAACGTGGCAAAGCTGTAACTAAACGCTTCACAATTGAGAGACATGGGACATTCATAGTCACGGAGTGTGTCAGAACACAGTGGTCACACTTTAGATTCCTGAAACAGCTCATGTGTCAACGTCACAACTGAATAACCTACACATAAACGCCGATTTTCAACAAATGAACTGTTTCCTTCTTCACTTTATACGCTGGCAGCCTTTGAGTGCTTGGACTTGGCTCTGAAACACTGTACTTTGATAACAGGGATTCTGGTTATTAATACAGTAGTTGAATATGTCAATGGAGATATGAAGGCATGTGATGAGCAGATCAGATGTGCAGTGGATGTGAAATCAGTGAAGCTGTGTCTTGCTATAAAGACGAGCCATGTTTTGAATTGTCCGCAGTGAAAACACTTTGTGGCTGCTGTGGCTCTGAGCTTTCCTGGACTGTCCGCACCAGCACAGAGTTAACTGTCGTACTAGGAAAGACTTTTAGAGCTATCAAACGTGATTTTCCAATTCGGCACATACAATATGACCTTCAGAGTGAAGTTAACTTAATTTATATCGAATTTCATCGTGCTGAAATGAAAGCGCTTCTTTTGGTATTTTTGTGTAAACAATTACTGGCAACAAAAACTTCATTTTAAAACATTAACTGAAGTATGTGTTTCATTGTGAAAAAGTCTAAGTCAGCCTAATAAGAGAAGAATTCACCAAAAATCACGGAGGCTTTAGGCTATTTTCTAAAAGACATGACCTACAAACAAGGTCGCAATAAATGAACAAATATCAAATCAAATTTGGTCCATACAGCACAGCAGCTAGCTTAATGCTAGCTAAAGCTGCTCAGCTAGTTAGCATGTAGCCTGACAGCATTACCTTATTTTAACAAACAAACTCACCCTCCGCTGGGGGACATGAAGTCCCCGTCTTCATCGTCTCCGCCGAACATCTTTTGAGCGTGAAGCCTTTTCTTATAAGACAAAACAAATGCACAGATCAGTTAGCAGTTTTTACATGGCTATTTTTTTTAACCATGACTTCCCCTTCCTGTTTGTGGTGGAATCAGCTGACTTTCCACCTGATCCGAATTCAATTAGCGGCAGCTACCACTGGAGGGCGCTAAAGACTATTACAGGATTTCAAATGACTCCCCAAAGGTAGCGTGCTCATTACAGGATTTAGTCCTGAGGAGGAAGGCAGCACAAGGTCATCCTGAGTTGAAAGTGCTGCTTAGTCATCAAGAGTTCACACTAAGGAGATGCTGCTCTGTAGTCAACCACAACCTCTGACCTCACAGAAGGGCACAGAGGACAGAATTTCTTAATATAGAAGCAGTACTGAGTGGTGTGAATGGCACTGGCATTAACAACAAATGAATGAAGGAATAACAACTGAATTCCTCCCACACATAAATACTATTCAAAGTCAGATTTGGAAGAGAGAAATTAAAAATAAGTTATATCAGAATAAGTTTTATATTTCTATTCTATCCATTGAATCCTCTCATTTCAACATGTGGATGTGATGTGGCTAACTGATATTATTTGTTACTATGACAATATCTATAACTCTATGTTATTGGAAAAATCAAAATCTCCCCCATAGATCTGTTTCTATTAACTGCAATTATTTTTTATTTACTATTTACAATTCAACTTATTCTAATACTTTTTAAACTTATTACTGTATTGCATTTTATGAATACTTTTATATTATAGAGTTGACTGTCATCTGTGCTGTTATATTTCTTGTGTACTCATTTTATAACTAATGCGATATGTGCACTTTCCTTTATAAAGTCTTGTAAAAAGTTTCATTTCACCAAATGAAAATAGTTTTCACTGAGTCTGTGGCATTTCAGACTTTGTATGCCATAACAAACAGAAAGTGTTGGTGTGCTCTCACCAACCTGTTTTCAAATGTTTTCCTATCATCATGGCAAAAATAGATCTCATTACGTTCACATAAACACAGCCACATTTCCTACAGTCACTTTTAATTCAGTCTAAGGCTCATGCCTTCCTTCTTTGCCAAGTTCATTAAAAGAGCTATATTGCTTGGCTGAACTCCAAATAGCATTTTGATCTGTCATAATACCGTGTCAGTCCTGGCAACACATACATCTAATACAATTAATCTTATGTGTGACATGAGCACTGGTGGTTGTGAGTTGTTGATGTACTTCTTGGACTCATCCTTTTCCCCATCGCTCCTATACTCCATCTTCAGGTTGATCCTGAGTGAACTGCTATCATCTATTTTTCTGTTCTGATATTTTCTCCAAGGCTCTGAGATAATGATGATATGCAGCACATTCAGCATCATTACAGCTGTTGGTGCAGGATGTGACACTAATACTATTTACTGTCTTAATTTGCAAGCAGCTGTAATTATATTCTGTACAACTGACAACACTGACAACAGTTCATTCTTTTCTGACAGCCGAGCAGTTTATATGTACCACATGAGCAGCATGGCGCTGGGGAAAGCAGTGTGGGTCTGTCAGTCAGTCCACCACTTTGGTCCACATTGATTTATCTCAACACTATTTCATAGGTTTCCATGATCAGATGTTCATAGTACCCAGAGGCTGAATCCTCTTCACTTTGGTGATCCCCTGACTTTTCCTCTAGTGTCACCATGAGATCCACTAGAGATCCCAAAATCACAAACTTTCTTTCAAGTTCTAGTTCAGGGTGATATTTTGAAACTCAGCTCTGGACTGTATTTAACACAACTGCATCATTAAGATAAAACAGTGATATTTATCTAAAAGTTGAGTCCCACCACCTGAGTGTGAGTTAGGAGTAAGTACATTTCAGATCAGGTTAAAATATATTCTCACCTTTCATAACTTTCTAGAGGTCCCTTTTAGCTGAAGAATATTTTGTGCTTTTGTAACATCATATATCATTGATGCTCATGAGGCATTTTAAGTCCTAAACACTGATCACTGTAATCAGTGCATACTGTACAGGAGATATACAAATTAACATTAGTACAGAAGGATGGAACAAAGGTGTGCTGATGGTAACTGTTCGTCATTGTTAATGCAAATTGTATGAGTTTGACAAGATGTGATTTTTAAAATGTTACCTTTTCACAATTTCATTCATGGAGATTTATTTATTTATTTTTGCCTGCAGTTAAGTTCAGAAGTTTTGGCTGTTTAAGAGCTCCTTTAGTTGTTCTATGTTGAAAAAATTATAGAGTTCAGCTGTAGCTGATAATTTGGCTGCAGCCCAATCAGTTACCACATCAACCATTACAACTGCTATTGAGTCACTTAAAAGATTCTCCATGAGGTTTACACACTATTTTATTCCCCCCTCTGCATTAAAAAATCTGAAATAATAGGGCCTGAATACTTAAGTTAATGGGAAACCTGTCTATTATATGAGATGGCATGGCACAGAAAGTCATTTGATGGTCGATTTGAACTTAGAAAATGCTTTTTATTGTATTATGGATATATTTTGGTTGACTGTTCATGCAGCATGTTAAATCCTTGGAGCAGTGTTTTGACCTTGGATGTGTATTTGGTTCCTATCTCAGAAACAGCCATCTGTTTTCCAGGTAATAAAGTGTTGCCTTTATCATGCTGCAGGTTGTTGCTATCCACCTGTCATAAAGTCCCTTAATCCTTCTCCGTTCCCCACCAGTCAACACATACACACAGGACAATTAAATATAATCCATCTTCTTTACTCTCTTTCAGTATTTACACATGATCATTTTACAGCAATATTACTTTAGATTTATGGCATTTCAACCATCTTTACCTATCAAAAATATACAAAAATAGAATCGCATCTGTTTCGTCCTATATCACAACTGTCATCAGTCCATTTCTCTTGCTGTATGTTAGGAAGAGGTACGTGATTTCCTGTTCCGCTTCGCTCGACGTGTGGCCGGAAATCGAATGAACTCAAAGTGTTTGCTTTGGTCCGTGTTGGGGAAGGGAGGCGGGCCTGTATGTAGCCTCTTGATGAAATGTACCTCTCTCTGATTCTCCCTGGTCCTGGAGGCTTTGATGGGCCTCCCTTTCCGTGTGAAAGCCACATACCAGCCCTCATACTTGGCATTCTGGAAGGCTGTGTAATTGTTCTCCAGGACTATCTCTGTGAAGATACAGTCCCTGCTCCGGCCGTTGGGCTGCGTGAGGAGACAGAAAAGGTTGCTTTTGTTAAATCTGATTGTCTGATTCATTCATATACACAGGAGCCAAAAAACATCCACATCAAACACCTTTATTACCAATATGTAAGTCCTAAGATTTCAAATAAGCGGAAACATTATTAAAACAGGACAATGTAATTTTAGAAAGTAACAGACTCTTCCCTCTTAAGCCTTACTTGGTCAGGTATGACCAGTAGCTTACGGTTTGTAATGTTAACTAACATTCGCAAAATTAAGAAAGATATTGCAGTGTAATGTACATTACTGGGTCAGTTAGCATTAACCACAATTATCACTTGTAACCACATTGGCCACAGTTGAGCAGGAGTTTCACTGTGTACCCTTTAGTCATTTTAAAAGCTTTAAACTGGAAGGCTACATAGCCTCATGTTTAGCTGTCTGGAATTTTTAATACAATACAAATAAGAAAAATGTCAGTTTCTTCAGTTTATTTCTGTTTAACTAATAGTTTGACAATTTGGCAAATTCACTGAGTTGCTTTATTGCTGACAGCTGTCCATTAAGTATGAAGCTCCAGCTAGGTGGTTAGCTTAGTAGCCTGACTGTGAAAAGGTGGCAAAATCTGCCCATGAGCACCTCTAAAGCTCACTAGCTAACATGTTATATCTCATTTATTTAACAGAAATAGTTTGGCTTATAATGTTCCTGTAAAACCACAATGTGTAGAGTTTCTCTATTAAACAGGGCAAATTAAGCTGAATTTGGACAGAGCCAGGCTAGCTGTTTCCTCTTGTTTCCAGTCACGCTAGGCTAAGCTAACCAGGTGCTGGTGGTACCTTCATATTTACCACACAGACAGGAGAGTGGTATCGATCTACTCATCTAACCCAATTCTGATAAGCATTGAAATTATCCTACCTGCGCTACTTATAGCAAAAAAATCGGAAAAAGAACTGTCCTTCTAAAAGAGCAGCTTCATCTTCAGTGACTCTGACTCCTATTTACAAGAGTTGAGACCTGTTTGGCAGTGCAAGTCTTTCTCTGAGGGTACTTTTTATCTGCGTAAACAGACATTACAGCAGCCACAGTTTCTAGGATACACTTCTGAACCATGATGAGAAATAGATTTATGACTTGTCATGTCAGCCAGATATGTGAATCCATCTTTTCCATTTCCATTAAGGAAGTGGAGAGCTGACATATGACCAAACACACAGGCGGTGCATAATGGGAGGGTACTTTCCCCTCATCGCTGTCAGCCATGGCCAATAGGACTGAGTGACTATCACTCAGTCCTCTGAGGACTGCTTTTTTCCAGCACATCATGTCCTGGGGTGACTGACAAGCTATGAGACCACAATGACAATGGACTGAAGTTTTAGTGTGGGAGCTACACTGACGTTTGTATTGCCACACGTTGTTAGCTCTCATGATAAATACATAGATGTTTAATTTCTGTTCCAGTGACGTGTTGACTGGAGAGCTGTTTGACCACTCACAGATGTGGTCATATGTCCACCTTCTGTCCAAAATGAATTGGTTGGGACCGAGGGAAACATTGGTTTTGCATTGATTCATACACGCTCAGAGTATCTGTATGTTTGGCAAATTTTAAAACAAATGTCACTAGTGTGAAAATAAATTTTGCCATAATGTAAAAAGAGCATTTGCTTTTTCATTAAATATGTCACAGCACTGATTAAACACTGCCATTAACTAAAATCAATACAATGTTTCAATATGTGCTGCCACTAGTCTCCTCATTGTCGAAAAAAAAGAAATGCATATTATACCTTTCCAACTAGTTTCCCCTTCCGGTTCATGCAGAGGTATCGCCCACTTTCTGCACCTCTTATCCTCACTCGACTGCCAAAGGTATCGGTCTCAACAAAAAGTCGAGCTGCCAGAAAGAGAGAGGAGAAGGTCAAGGAGCTGAAGGGAAAAAAGACAGGAACGCCACCAACCAGACTTTTTTTTGGTTTGTACTTTCAAGAGTTCTGTGTAACATCCCAAACAAATAATAAATGATAATAAATAATGAAACATGCAGTTCCCTTGACAATATTTAGACTATAGGCTCAAATCTCTTTGAGGCTCACATTGATTATGAGGCTCATATATGAAGGACTACAATATATACTCTACTGCACAATGTCAGGCATCAACAGTATTTAAGGTCTGCTCTTTGTTCATTAACGCTTCTGGTCTGCACTTTCGTCTCAAACAGAGACAATGGAGTATGTCAAAAGTTTAAGAAAATTCATTATGTTATCCGTTACTACAAGAATTTGTAGTAATTTCAAAACATTTTGTATTGAATTATCTTTTTTTTCTGTGGACTGAACAGAAGCTACAAAAACTGTTGAGTCAATAAGAGCCTTGAGATTGGCCTGAGAAACAGGAAATGATACTTTTCACATCAAATGATTAAACAAATGTTATCATTAGACATTAAAGAGCTTTATTGGAAGTAGAATATACATCCTCAATTGAATTTGTCCTGCAGTCAATCATGGCCAGTGGGAATTACAACAGCCTTGTGTATTGGGGGCTATAGCAACAAAGGACTTGTCCTAATCAGCCGCTAATTCGCCAGACGATGGCTTCATGGATACAGCAGGGAGGCTGAATTAACATATAGGCCTGAAAACACCTCACCAAGGGAGGGCCAAGCAGGCTGGAGGTGAAACTGCTGGTTATAACCAAGGATATCAGTCTCCATCAGGGGCTTTGTAGCTGCACTGTCAGCAACCAATAAAGTGTGTTCTATTGAAGAGCTTCACTTAATTCCTCTGAATAATTGCTTAACATAATAGTTCCATTTATTGATCTTTGTTTACCAAGAGTTAGCAAAAATCGCTATCAATACAGCCAAAAAAGGCTCCAGCTCAAATTTTACTGAGTGAACTACTAGACATAATATCCCCTTTTGAAAAAAATAATAATAATAATAAATGCAAATATCAATCAAAACTAGCCCCACATCATATAAATGTAACAGAAATAAGCATCTGATTTTCTGAAATGACTAACCCCGTGATCTTCTGACTAATGATGCCAAGATATTCCATCCACTGCAGGATAAAAAGATTTTTAAGCAGTTTGCTTATTTCTGACACAGACATGGATGGTGGCCGGAAATTACAAATATCCCCTTACTCAATTTGTACAACATGAACCTAAAATTTTTAAATGTTCAATCATATTTTATGTTGTAGTGTAGGCCTATGTAATGATGTTACTTGCCAAGATTATATATTTTCATGAAAATATTTGTGTTGTGTGCAAAAAGAGCAACATGTTTAAAAATACATCTACAACTTGAGACAGGTTAAAAATCTTGTATTTTTTTTTTTTTTTTTTCATCCAGAAGGTTGCAGTAGTCTGTGAGGATACTGGAAATACCTTCAGAATACATGTAAGCGTTTTTAACAACCTTCTGGGTTTTTCAAAGTTTAATGAAGTTGATTTTACAGAAAACAGGATGCTTAGTCCTGTGACTGCAGAGGAATGGTAATACGAGAGAGGCACAAACTGGGGGGGGGGGGGGGGCTCCAAAACCTGATTTAGTCCCAAAATAAAAAGAAATATATCTGACTGCATCATTTTTTGTCTTTTAAGTACTTTGGCTGTGAAGCGTGCAGGATATGAAATAACGCAAAACCTGCTGCAGGATTCTTATGGGGCTCTACTGTTGGATGAACTCCTCAACAAAAAATAAAAGTAGCCAAGTGTCCCACAAGATGAGCAGCAGGCCTGGGGTCAGCTCTTACCGTACATATTTCCATCCTCAGCAGTGGCGGTGACCCTTTTGCCCTGAATCTGGACGTGCTTCCCGCTGGTGCGGCTGTAGAGCTGGTACACTCTGACCTGTCTGCGGCTGAGCTGGTCCGTCACTGCGCCCTGCGTCCTCACATACTGCTTAAAATTAGGAGACGGGTGATTCTCCCCCTTATTTATGCAAAGGGAAAAATAAATTACATAATTTTTTCTTTCTAATCTGGGATAGAGAAATGTATAGTCGATGTTATAACCATCAGAACAGAACAGGCTGTCCTACACATCGAATTCTCCTTCACACAAGTAAAGTAAGTAGTAAGTAATATTAATAATATAGTAAGTAATATTCGTTACACTCAAATGTGAAATTCAGAAGTGATATATTACAGATATTTATTATCATTTTTCTTCCTTCTTAAAATGAACAGTGTGGAGCAAGTATTTAGTGCGCTTACCTGGGCATGGCACCACAGCACGAAAAAATGAAAAGATCTGCAGAAGTAACAATAAATGAAGAGTTATTCAGAAGTCACGTTGTGGAAAACGTACAAGCATACAATCTGTCGGTCGTCTTACATGTAAATACAGCGCTGGTTTATTCCATGCATTCTTCTTTTTATTTCATCCGATCAAGAAACAGAATCTTGAAGCAGTTAAATCCCAGAAGGATGCGGTCAATAAATCCACCGGCGCAGCCACAGTGTTGCATATGCACTCCTGACCTGTCCATCCACACCAAGCAAGTTCCTGATACACGCACCTCGGAGTTATTCCTCCTCACATTTAGCAAAAAGCTGAGGCAGCTGACTGAGAGGTTAAGAGCTCTTCAACAGATCCGTGCAGCCCATCAACAACAAATACATCCATTATAAAAAGCTGTTAGGTGGTTCTTTCCATCGCAGCCCAAAACATGAGGGGTCCCCGGCTCGGTGCAGGTCTGGTTGGGTTATGTCCAGGTTTTGAAAAGCCCTCTGTCTCACCGAGATCAGGCTGCTCACTGGTTAAATGTTGAAAGGCAAAGTCCCTCCCTGAAATCTGTCTATTGTGGGTGGGCACAGAGACAGGAGCCCTAATGATGATTTAATATGGAGATGCAGTTGTGCAGAAAAATCATTCACATTCTTTGAGATTTGCAAAAGAAAACGCCCAAAAAAAATAAAATATTCCGCATCCAAACCCTGAAGTTTGCTGCCAAGACAGCAATGCTGGTTTCAGAGTTTTACTTCAAATTTGATTCAAGTCTATCCCTCAGTCTGCCTTTAATGCAGATCATTACTGTAGCACTGTATTTAAAAGTGGCAGCCTAATGACACCTTGGGTGTGGCAATTAGGTGTTAAAGAGCCCATTGCCCCCTCATCCCCCAATACACCTCCCCTTTTATCTTATGTTAACTGGTCACACTTCAGCTCATGTAAAAGGGGCCAAAGCAAATCATATAGACAAAAGGCCTGTTTCATCTTTACATAATAACCAACCATCATCCCAGGAGGAGCAGGATGCTGTTTTTCCTCTCGCTTTGAAAACAAGTCATTTACAGAGAAATGAAGAAAGGAGACAAGCAGACAGAAGAGAGAAACAAAGCGAAGGGAAAGAGAAGACGAGAGAGGAGAAGGGAAAAGGTTGATACAATTCTGTATATGTGGGTAGCTGCTAAGTCCAGATGAGGCAGTCTGAACAACAGCGTAACACGAAGCTTCAAGTGCCTTGACATCTTATCCTTCTCACGTTCTCTTGACCCCACCAAAACCATCACCCCTGTCCAGGGCAATAAAGTGATAAAATGCGGCAGTTTGGCATCTCTGACATGTTGGCCTGCTTTTGACTGGCTGACAAGAGCCAGCAGCAACTGATTCCACTTGTTGATGCCACCAGCCCATCAATCCATCAATCAGCTCTGCTCTTGTATCACAACAATCAGTACTGTTTTAGTCAGAAAGCTAAACAGGCATTTAGTGATGTGAGTGATGTGTACTGAGAGGGCCAGGTCACAATTCAACAGCTGATTGGAACATGTCTGTCCACTTCAGAATCAAAACACTTTTTAGTTGATTGATCATTCATTCGGCATTTGTGTTAAGATAAATAATAATGCCAATAACACTGAGATCAGAAATGTATCTGTGCAAAAACTAATGAATATACTGTATACATGCTCCATTTATATGCTATACACTACAGAAAAATATAAGCACAATGTCCTAATCTTCACATTTTACTAATTTGGCAGCAGTGTCCCACTCATTACAGTGGAACAGCAGGCAAACAGGGTCCAGGAAAAGGCTCACCTACATGGAGTGCCATCATGATCAATGTTATTAAATGCACCTGTGCTTTCTCTGCTGTGAAACACTGCTTCATAATGAGGAGCACCACAGTTGGTTTAAAGCATTAGTTGTGATTTTAGTCTGCATGTTGTTTTTTCGAAAATAAAGCTGCTCCAATCTTCAGGACTGGGAATTAGGGCCAAGTTACATGGTTAAAAAAAGCTGCTATGCACAATATAAACAGTAAATACGAAATAAATATTAATGACTTCTCATGGTTTTTCATATAGCAGCAGAAGTGCTAGACTTCATGCCATCCTCCGCTGCATCAACCCTTTTCACTGGGTTTCAGTCCAACATTGTGCTGCGGCCCACACATGTTGGAAAGCTGTAAAGCGGTTTAGTCTTCCTTCTAGAAGAAATGTAATTTAGCATTCATTTGTGGAGGTTAAAAAGGAGGGCCACAGTAGGTACCTATAGCATTGGTTTTGATTTAGCTGAGTTTCTGTTGATATCACCTCCACAACACTGGACGCAGACATTGATAATAATCAGACATATCACATTCTCACATCTCATCTCAATGCACAGTCACGTGTCGACGATAACCACAGAGACATTTGACCCAAAGCCAGCTGTCAGACCCATGGATGGTCGGCCAATCAGAGGCTCAACCAGGAACTGAGAGATGCACCATCATCATCTACCATAGCCTCCTGACTACCAGGAAAAAAAATATTGTCCAATCGCAATTTTTTTTAATTCCCCAATCTTTGTAAGGTTATTAGAATACTGAAAACATTTTTTTTTACTAAACATCATCTCCTGGTAGTCACCTGAGTACCTGTAAAAAAGTCATGTGCAGCCCTGCCCGTCCAGTTCCTTCATTTACTTTGTGATACAAAGCGACAGTAAGCTTCACAGTGTCTCATTCTCACTCACTTTTGAGCTATGCCATAGCCTACGGCCTAACCTGGGTGGAGGCCCTTGACACATTAGTTGACTCCAGCTTTAGCTAAGGCACAGTGAACTGTGATTTATGTGGAGAAAAGTCTATGTTAATTGCTGTCATTGCTTCTAATACAGTTTTCTGCAGTGAAGAGCTGTGGCTCCATGGTACCAAGTCACATTCTGCTAAATGCAGAAGCATGGCCATGCAAGAACACCTCTTCAGCTTGTGGCTGCAGGAGCTGCAAGGATAACGAGGGTAATTTTTTGTTTGATGATAGGGTTGTCCGTGGGTGTTGAGTACTTTTGCAGGAGCTGCTGTCAGCACTGTGGAATTCACAGATCTCTGGCTATGCTGTGTTGTCAGCGATATGTTTTGGTAATGGAATATAGAAGAAGAAAAAGAGGAGCTAGGGCCTCATGTAATGCCACTCGTCTAGCTTTCCTTCCTCCAGCTACAAGCAAATAAATACATTGTGATCGTACACCTGTTTAGAAGTTAGGGTACAAGAGAGAAATCCTGTCCATTTAGTGTGAGCAAAACAATCAAGTATTCAGTGTGTAAATGTTTTTTATAGGCCCTTTGTGGTATTTCCATGGTTTATCCACAGTGACAGGCTTAGCAAGCCAACCTAGATGTCCTCCACCTTCTGGAGATCAACACTGATATATTGCAGCTTGGCAGATATGTTAATGAACAAAGTTTCCTCAATACGTTAACAGAAAACGTAATCCACTTAGTTTTGCCTTCAGGCTCAGCTCTCGCTTCACCATGAGATCCTGCCCACATTACTGCACATGCTGCGCTGGTCCACCTGCCAGTCTCAGGTCCCATCTCGCCCTCATTCACGAACAAGACCCAGAGACTGACTGGGTCACTTAGGGAAGCGACTCGTTCCTAAGGGTCATTTGTTGCTTTGTTCAAGTTGTTGGAATGCCTTCAGTCAAAACCTCTTTGTTCTGCTAGCAGTGGGTCCTGAGAATGACAGTGTTGGTTGGTTGGACTGTCTGGTCATCCAACGCTTTGGTCCAGGTCGACATACTGACTTCAATCGACTGGCCAGAATGCCATCATATTTGGATGACATATTCATAGCTGCCCAAAAAAGATTTTTTTGCTTTCCTTTTGAGACATTTTCTTCTATTGCCACCATCAGGCCAGAGTTTCAGCTCACATACAACAAACGTCAAAATCAAACGGACTGGGAGTTACTGTTAATGTTGCTGAGAACATTCACGCCTGCAAGGAGCTGAAATTTTCTTAAAATCTCAAACTAAAATTCCAGCTCATTGTTGTCCAAGGGCTTGTGGGTTGATTCGGCTGTGGACACTACCATAAATTTCTAAAACAACATACAGTCCTAGAGTTTTAAAAATCCACACTCTCGTAATTCCTCTCTTTAAATATATATATTTTGTATTTTAGTTCATATTCATTTGAAGGAAAATGCACCAACATTTCTTAAAGTCATTTTGTAATTTATATTTATTGTAAGTAATTGTAATTTATTTGTCTTCATTATTGATGATCATATTAGGTGCTAATCCAAGTTATGATGGAGACAAATAGTACAGAGTGTATAAATAAGTTTAGGAAATGAAATCACATAAATGATGCAAATACATTTGTAGTCTTGTTAATACAGCGAGGAAAAACCTTTTACAGACTTTTGAGCAGTTGCCAATTTTCCACAACTTCAAAACAGTGAAACCCATTTCCCATCGAGCTTGGGCCTTCCTCGGGGCTACTGTAGCTCCACTGACAAGTGAAAGGGGAACTGGGGTCTCCAAACAGCTCTGACCACATCGTAAAAATCTCCGCCATAAAGAGCAACTGGCCACTCTTTCTGACCCTGCAAAAATAGAGGGAAGGGTTCAGAAAGTGGGTGGTCCCCTTTATGAATGATCAAAAGAGGAGAAATGTAAAAAAGGGGGAAAAAAGGAGGATTCACTTGGACAAGCAGCCTGCTCCTCATCAGCAGCATCGGGGCTTTTCTTGTCCCTCCCGAACCCACAATCAGGTCAGTCTTCACTGCTCTCAGTTGACTGATTCAGCAGCCTGGGAACGTTACACTCAAAATGTGAACATAACAGTCATCTGTGATTGTGCTTTTGGCACTTTTTGTGTAGATGAACACTTATCATATACACTTATACACTGAGGGGTAAAAATGTACAACTCTGTGCTTATTACGAAAGCTGCTGACCCTTAGATATCGCCCTGCCATTTGCAAGCTGACCATTTGAGCTTGCCAAATTTGACACAGCTGACGCAGGCAATAAATTTGAACAGGTTCCCCACCCCCCTTTATCCATAATGAGTGCTGCCCTGCGAAGCCTTTGAACACACACACACACACACACACACACACACACACACACACACACACACACACACACACCAGCAATCCTAATGTGATAATAATAGGATAAAGTTGTATGATGTGATGAAAGACACAAGCATACTACGAATTCAGAACTCTGCAACGAGTGAAAATGTGTCTAATGATGATGTCTAAAAATGCAACATTCAGGTCAGATTGATGTGTGTGAATGACTAAATAGGAAATGAAAGAGCTAATGGGTGACAGACAACTCTGTCAGGGCGGCCAGACTGTGCAAATCCCCTGAGTCCCTGAGTGCTGGGATGTCCGACAGGTGATACCCAAGTTGCTGATCCGTGATTAACACTCACCAGTTGCGGACAGGCTCTGACTGCTTCATCTACAGGCCAAGAAGCTGGGAACATGTCAGACTGCAAAACTAATAAAGTGACTCACACAACTGCCCTTCTCAGAACCACGGACACAGAGAGAGAGGGAGGGTCGGGTATGGGGGGGTTACAAGGGGTGGTAATGAAAATAGCTGGACATCCAGCTACGCTGAGGCTACAGAGTCAGACGGGGCCCAGCATCTGTGTTATTTTTAAGGAGCAAAATGTCACTGAGCAATGAACATGCTCAAGGCGCATATCTAACAGGGTTAGATGCAAGGTCACACCAAAGCCAGATCACTTTCTGAAGACAGACGCTGTTTTAAATGGTAGTGACTCCTTTGAAGTTGTAACCAAAGTTCCTGAGAAATTCATTGTTAGCTTTTAATTGATTGGACTGGTATGTGCACATGTGGTCTATCTCAGTTGTTGGCAGAAAACAAACTAGTTCTATTCTTATATACAGTATGGTCATGGGTACTCAACAGACATTTACAGCCCCTACATCTAAAGAAATGTCTTATTTTGGTTTACTCTGTTCACTGCTTGTAAGATTAGTAAGTTATGAATTAAAGACAATTCTGATATGGTCAGCCTGGCTCTTATAGTTTTATCCACTCTATATTGACTATTGGTCATGATAACATTGTACTCACCACCTTTGTTATAGAGATTTGGGGAATATTGCAACAGGTTGAATAACTCTGAATAGGGCAAGGAGTACAGGCCTCCAAGCTTTCCGAAAACATTCCCTGTAGCTGTACATACACATACACATACATATACAATATACAACATATGCACATGTAAAGACACATATCTACATATCTCAAAATCCATATTTAGATACAGACAGGCATGGATATGTAGACCTGGTAAACAAGCCAAAAACAGCCACAAGGCTTCCAAGCCAAGTGAATTGAGTAATTAAAGCATCGACTATTTGAAGTCCAAATAATTAGCTTGGAAAGGCAGGTAGTTGAGAGGGAAGTGATTTGCTATGATGCAAAAAATAAAAATAAAGGAATAAAGGATAGCACTTCCTTGATCCAATTAGGGAACTGATCAGTCTCCAGGCTAGAAGTGAGGCAAATGCTATATAGTTAGCTTGGTATGTAATGATGTCTATATCCTTGCCAGGAACCCAAAAACTAGCAATAATTGTTGGGCTCAATTGTTTGATGACACATACTTGAGAAGCCTTTCCAAGATATGATCCCAAAATGTAATCTAGGATGGCCATCCTCAAAACATGTGCCCAACTGTGTTCACATGGCACCCAACACAGGTACAATTCATGCTGGGGTAGAATTCAGACAAAGAAACACTTTGAATTGGAGAAGACAAAGGGAGGGGGTGTGATTGCAGCATAGGGAGTGTTTCCATGTCTCTTCAGTGAGCTCAATATTTCAGTTTTGTTCGCTGGCTGATTTTCTTTTGTCCAGAGAAGTTGAACAACTAACTTGGACTCCAATATGGAGTCAGACAAGCTCTTTGCTAGCAGAACAAGAAAACTGTAGTGTTCTTTAGTAACGCTGTTGGTCTGGAGGTTCCTCAAGGAGTGCGTCTTTAGTCTATTATGGTTGTTCTGAAGAATTTCAAAGAGACTAAAGTGCAATCCATGAATAGGTTGATAAAAATGCTCAAATGTTCTGACGCCACATTTGAAATGCTGCATACGTCTGTGGGGGAAAAGATGTTCATGTGGCAAGAGCATATGGCCACTGTTGAAATTAAAGTGCTTTCTAAATTGGTGCCAAATTCAGAGATAGCTTTTTATTACAGGATTGTTGACGTGTTTCATAGTTTCTCAGTATGGATATTGGAGAGACTGTGGGATCAGAACGGGTCTCCATTAGAGCCCACGTAGGGTGCTTATTTTCATATACTGAGATCCAGTAGGTTAGTGTAGCTGACATGGACGTGTTCTCTGTGACCGTCACTCTAGAGGTTCCTGGAGAGTCATTGTGAGGCTCAGTGACCATGCCATGTCGTCAGGCTAGTTCTTAGGCTGTTCTCATGTAGTCTTTGTGTTAAACACCTCTGGGCCAATCTCTGCACTAAATCTGATGCGCAGATATCGAACCTCTCATCTAAGCTCTAGGAATTTAAAGATAAAACTCTCTGTATTGCTCCATAATGACAAGAATGTGTCCTGATCATTCATCTAGTATTATTTGCTCAGACTATCAGTATAAAGGCCAAATATTTCAACATGTTTTTACTACACTGATTATGCTATATTAGTTGCTACCTACAGCTATCCTCACCAAAGCTAAAAGGTGCTTTGAGAATTTCTGGCAAGGGAAAAAGCATGCAAACAATTTGACCTCTGAACACTAGCATTGGGAAACTGGCCATTTATTAGAAATTAGTTATGGATGGAAAAACATGTGACCTCCTCCTCCCAGAGGACACATCAGGCCATTATATTTGACTGGTTTGGGATTTCAAGGACTCATTGATAGCCATTTTCATGATTTATTCTGTCATCAGTTGACGGCAAGACTACAGACATATGTCACTGATGTCACTGGGCCTTGCAGTCAAAACACGATTCAGACCCCAAAGGAATTCCACAGAGAAATCCTTTCAAAATAAGAGGATGTATGCAACTGAAGCCAGTAGGAAGGTTTTTTTTAAATGTTACAAGAGGTCACAAATATGCAAATAATAAAACACGAAATGTAGTAAGCCTTTCTTATCAGCCTAGTGTATTAGCTTCACCCTCCCCTTTAGCTTTACTTTGGGATTGAAGGTACCAATAGCTCATGCACAAAATATTTATTTTTCTTAAAAAATATTATTTTTCATCTCACTAATAATAATATTTATACAATTTTCAAAAATCATATTTAAAAAATCTGATCAAAATGTCTCATTAGAATCTATTAGGTGATGGTCTTTCACAGCGTAATACAGCTCAATTATACAACAAACATATGAACATATAAATGTGTAAACTGCATAAGACGTGGACAATACTGACTGGGCTATATCTCATTTTAAATCAGTGGTGAATGAGAGCCCAATGCTTATTGTTTGACCTGAAGAGCCAGCAGAGTGATGCCAGCACTTAGAATTTATTGTTCTAAAGTGAGTATCTGAACAAAAAGAAAATGTATTCCTCTTGTTTTTTCAATGACAGCTTGTGAGTTTGCTGATTTCTTCCAACCTGGCATGGGGTGAACAACATTCACCCCTGGGTGCACATTTACACACTGTCAGTCATCTTTTCTGGCTGCCTCTGAGAGGTTTTATCAAACAGCGTCAGACATCCTGCAAACAAATACATTCATTTAATGTAATTTAATATACCACATTACAGGATGAATTAGTTTAAGTCTATATCTGGTGAAAGTGTTTTTTGTTCTCCACTCTCTGAATACAAAAGCCTCGTAAGCTGCAAAGCGTCTTTGACATCAGTATTTCTTGTCCCCATCAATGGTTTTAAAGCAAAGATGTCACATATTTCCTGTGATGCTCACTACATATGCTCACAGTGCTCACTGCCTTTTTGAATATTCTCTTCTGCTCGTGTGTGTAACAGTGTTTGTTTACACAAAAGCATGTTAATATGGAGTCCAACAAGTTTCACTCCTTTTCCACAGCTGAAACTCATTTTGAGCAACGCTGTCTTTACTATTCATTATCACTTAATCTGCAGATCTTTTTCTTGATTAATTGATTCATTGTTTATAAAAATGTCAATAACATTCAGTTTTTACTTTACTATCAGAAAAACAGCAAATTCTGACTATTTAGAAGCTCTCACTTATCGTAGTAATCCATTATAAAAATAGTTGCTGATTAATTATCTGTTGATTGACTAATAGATTAATGGGCTAATAGTTTCAGTTCTAATGAAATTAAGATCATCTGGATCTGTAATGATCTCAGAAATATTTATAAATAAAAATAAATTAATAAAACTAAATCAATTTAATTGTTTAAAGATACAAATTATTGCATGTATGCATATGTAATACCCAATGCACATTGTGTGTGCATTAGCCAGTCTCTAAAAGACCATATACTATATGTGTACCGTGCAAGAAAAGATTCATTCAGTTCACTCATTAAAAACAAACTGGGTCAGTGTTCCCAAAATCTAAATGGAGGTGAAGCGTTATAGTTCCCCTCCCTTACGCCTGCCTGTCTTCCCCTGAACAGGCCTCACTCCTCACTCCCACCCAGCATGGCTGCCCTGGCTGGTCTGGTGAGAGCTGGAGCCCCCAGGAGCGAGCGCTGGGCCCCAGTCCCAGCTGGTGTGCTGTAGTGGAAAGGCTTGATGTGGGGCTGCAGCAGCTGTCTGCTCCATCCGCCCCTTCCTGCTCTGATCTCTGCTCTGCAGTTCACACCTGATCAGCAACGACTGCACTTCACATAGGAATTTTCCATTTTCTATTTTCTGTCACCCTCCATGGCTCACCCCCACTGCACCATGGGCCCCAGACCAACAGCAAGACAAGTGGTGCCCTACAAGTTGGTGGCTGGCGACAGTGACACCCGCACCAGTGGGTGGTATTTCAGGCCTGCTTCCATGACTCAGTTGCTGTGGAGGAAATGGAGAATTACTGGTCCTCTATTGTTAACTAAAGCCGCTGATGTTAATTCTAATGAAAGACAATGAAGATGCTAATTAGGCTACATGTCAGTGAGGAGACAGTATGGGGAGCTAAAGGATATCATTAAAGGTGCTATGATTAGCCTTTTGGCATCAGTATATCATTATCACATTCACTTTGAGAGATAAGTATACCCAAAACAAACATGCAAAAAAAAAAACAACAACAGAGAATTCTATCAGTCACTCTATCCTATGGGCCTATCTATCCAGAGTTTGACACTGTGCTTCTGGGGCAGATTTCACAGGAAATCGACTGGAAACCACATAGCTAATTTCACATTAGCTTAAATGGACAGTGATTTTTTGTTCGGAAGGACTTTTATCAGCTTATTTGTTCAAAAAAACACCAAATGCTACAAATAACATCTAGAAGGAAATAGACTTTTTGTTTTTTTGCTTCCGCAATTCCTTGTTTGAAGAGTGTCCTCAACAAAAATCAAATGGCGCGGGTAATTTATCTGAATGCTTAAATGACCTATGTTTGTGTTTTTCTGCAATCAATCTCCTGTGGCTGCACATAAAAAGACTGCCCTCAAAAAAGATGAATGTAGTGTGACACTGGATCGTGGAGGATTGGGCGTTCGAAGCATTGCTCTCAGACACATCCAGTGTTCTCCCAAAAGTTAGTGTTGGTTTCTTTAAACCTGCCAGGTTGGTTTTAGTTGCTTTAACTTTATCATATCTCAACTACAGAGGCAGGAGATGAAACAAAAAACCTCAGATTAATCATTTTGTTGTTGTTTCTCAGTGACTGAGTCAAGTGTTGTGGATGAACACAACGCTGCACTCTTACCTGGCTGTGACCTCTACGAGGACTGCCATCGACCCTGGTCAATCTCTCCTCGCATCTTACCTCTACTGGCCCTTTGTTCCTCTCAAAGGCCCCCTCACCGCCAATGAGGGCCCAGGCGCAGTGGCCCTGCAAACTCTAGTGCTGCTGACAAATGCATAGAGTCATTCAGAAAGCCATCAGTCACATGTTTCACAGACATCATGACATAAACAAACAAGGCTGGTGCTACTTCAGCTAAGAGGAGGGAACACTGCCATCACTTGGTGATAGTGGCCATGTGGAGATCAACAAGCAAATAGCTTATTATTCTGCTTTCTGTCTGTAGTACTCAGTATAAGAGCAGGATTCAGAGCAATCAGGGCATGAATATATGATACACTGAAGTGAAAACATTTTAGGTAACACCATCCACAAATCTTCTCCAAGACATGTCTTTTATTGCTGAAATATTACAAAGACAGTTCTGCCTGGAATAATGGGGATAAGCGTCTTACCCATGCAGGAGGAGGGGGTCGGATCAGGTGGTCATGGAGGGGAGCAGTGTAACAGGACACTTTCAAAGACAGCACTTAAAAAAAATACTTTAAAAAACCCACAAGTGGGTCTCTTGTTTCTGCTCACCCGCGAAGTCCAGGCATCAAGCTCTGAGCAAGTCGCTACAGGACCTATCACTACGGCTGCAAGCACAGAAGTGGCTTTAACACCAGCATTGATGGTTACTGTGAGACTTGCCCGCCCATATCATCCCTGAATTGTCTCCATTAGGCTTTAACAAAATGGCATTAGCGCTTTCAGAAGGTTGGATCTCACCCGAGTTGCCGATGATAAAGTTGCATTTATCTAAGGGTGCTCTGATAACAGCGTTTGATCTTGTCTGGTTGAGTAGAGAGCAAACACTGGTGGGGGTCAAAGGCGTTTGCAGAATGCCATTATCCCACTCAGTCAGATCACAAGTGCATGAACTAATAGGGTGATGTGGAGCGTCAAACAGGCATTAGCACACTATTATGCAGCGAATAATTGCTTTTTAATTACACTATAATTGAGGAAAGCTGTTTTTCATGATAAAGTCTGTGACCTACTGTGAGGAGGGTTAAGTACCATACATCTGGCAAGCAAAAGGAGGTAGATTAAGGTGACATGCTGTGTCAGAAAATAACATGTAACATGTATAGAAAAATTACAAGAACCAGTTAAGCAGCAAATGCTTTCATTTGAGATGTATAGTGTCTATCACCAATAATGTGGCTGATCAATTCAGACTAAGTCTATAGCCATGTTTACCATGTTCAGCATCTTAGTGTAATGCATTAGCATGCTACCATTGACTAATCAGCACTAGACACATAGTCCAGCTAAGACTAATGTGAATGCCAAAGTGTTGGACAAACTGAAAATTTGACCAGATGATCCCTTACGTTCTCTGGGAAGCCCGAGTTTCATGGCAATCCATGCCATAGGTCTTGAAATATTTCAGTCTGGACCAAAGTGTTGGCCCGGCTGACCAGCACTGCCATGCCCATAGCCATGCTGCTGGTATGGACAAAAATATCAAACAGTCTGCTTCCACTTTGTCAAATGTGGGGATTTTCTGCTTCTGGATGTTTTATGTAATTGTAAATGTCTTTGAATTTTTGTGCTGTTGCTTGTTTTTTCCAAGCAAAAGCCTCTTAGACCCCACAGGAGTCTTACAAATGTTTCGTCCAAATGTCCTGATCAAAATGTTCGTGCAGGGAGGCAGGACAGAGGATCGGCTCCCAGCAAGGCTCTCAGGTTCAGACAGGAGGCATCAGCAGACTGAGGCAGCAGTCAACAGCAGAGCAGAGATAAAGCCTGAGATCTGACAGCGGATACGGTTACATGTCACTTCTGATAGCTCCCAGCATTCCTGAGAAAATGTCTGCCTATACCTCACTTCAGCACTCCGGCCCCCCTCCCTCCTTCTCTCTCTCAGGTTGACAGGCTGAGCAGTAGACACAGGGGTCCACAGCAGGGTGCACTGTGTGTGTGTGTGTGTGTGTGTGTGTGTGTGTGTGTGTGTGTGTGTGTGTGTGTGTGTGTGTGTGTGTGTGTGTGTGTGTGTAGGAGAGGTGTGTAAAAGCATCACCCCCTCCCTCATAGCTCCCAGCTCCTTGGATAGCTCCGGTCACACTCCAGTTCAAACAGAAGCAGCTCCCTGCTCTCAGGCTGGCTGGGTGCAGACAGCAGGTCAGTAACAGACCGAAAGAAGCAGACACCCACTCCTGACACTGTTTGTCTTTTACACCAAAGAAGAAGATGTACGAGGAGAACATGTGATCCATCATGGCTGTTTGGGGTTGTTGGGAGGGGAGATGTAAAATCCTCATCAAAATAAAGCATGACTTTATTGTCTGTATTTGTGTGAACACAAGAGTTTCCCCATGGAATTGTATTGCTGATGTTTTATTTTATTTTTTGTCATTTTCTATGATGTTACCAGAGGTGGCCTTCATCTCAGGAGAGGTGGCCTCCCCTGGAATAATTATCACATTATCATACATTCATACACCAATATGCACATCAACTACACAAAGTACAACCCTGGGTCCAAAAAGTTGGGAAGCTGTCTAAAATGTAAATAAAAACAGAATGCAATCATTTGTAAACAAATTGTGTTTACCAACAAGTTTTATGAGGTGTTCCTGAGCCCATGTAATAATCTCCTTCAAACAATCATATGTTCAGTAAGTGGTGAACCTCGCTTGTGAATGACTGAGCCTTTCCAGGATGCTCCTTTCATAACCAATCATGATCACCTGTTACCAATCAACCTGTTTACCTGTGGAATGCTCCAAACAGGTGTTTTTGGAGCATTCCACATCTTTCCCAGTCTTTAGTTGCTCCTGTCCAAACTTGTTTGAAATGATATGCTGCATCAAATACAAACATCCACCTATCCCAAGGACAGTGGTTTGATTCCTGGCCTCAGCAGTCTACATGCTGAAGTATCCTTGGGTAAGATACTGAACCCCAAAAACACCCCCCCGATGCTGTGCCATCAGCGTAATGCTCACAATGAGCCGGCGGCTTAGCTATCGTATGAATGTGTGCGCCAATGGGTGAATGCAGACTTCAGTTGTAAAAACACTTTGAGAGGTCTTCAGACTAGAAAAGCGTGATTCCAATACAGCCCATTTACCATGATGAGGTAAATAATTAAAAATATTGTCGTTGCACTGTTTTCAATTGAGTATATGTCAAAAAGGATTAGCATATGATCACATTTTGCTTTATTTATTTTTTACACAGCTTCATCAACATCTTTGGAATCATGGTTGAATAAACTGGAGGGACATTGCTCATTCCTGTATGATGGCTAGCCGCTCACATTCACACCATCTTAGCTGTTCTGACACCACATCAAGTATGAACTCTTTCTGCAGATCATAATGCAACAATTGTTCCTCCTACTCTCAGTGGTGAGCATGGTCCCCTTTGGACAGCTCAACAAGTGTGTTTATCCTGCGCAGTAGTATGGGAATGCAGGTTGTGTCTGAATGGCATCTTTGGGAACAAAACAGAGTTTGTGGTCATTTTAATGCTTGAGTACTGACTACATTTTGCACTGAGGTTTTATTTAAAACAATAACTGAGTACTCTTTGTCTGATAAGATATTTTCCAGATTAGAAGATCTTCAAGAAGGGGGACAGACCCTCTGTATAACTGTCATTCACATAGATGAGAGCAGTAAGAAAACAGCATCATCTGGAAACTTGGAAACTGGCCAATCAAATACTTTTTCAAGACAAAACACCTTGTATTAAGTATTGTATCAAACATTTCAAGGCATTGTTTATGGTGCTGCTGAAGTGTATTGGTCATACTGACATATATGTTTCTATTAATTCGCCCCCCCATCTTTTATCAGTGAAGCTGAACAGAAAAACCTCTCTGTATAATAAATACAGTGCAACAGCACCACAAACTACTTCATCAAAGATAATCATACAGTTGAAGAAACACCAGTTTCACCAAAGACTGAATATTAGAACCAAGCCAGAAGTCATTGTAGGACTAAAAATAACCTTAAGATAATCTATGAGAAAATATTTTAAATCAGATTTTTTTGTATTTTAAATTGATATTTTTCATGATAACATTAAACTGTATAATGTGCAGGTGTTACTCCCGCAGTTCCTCTTAGATCTCATTTTAGCTTCTTTTAGATATTTATCTGTCAACTCATCAACGTGGTTTCCAGCAGCAGCAGGCAGTTGTTTTCACTGAAAAAGCTCTGATATACCGGATAAATGTTCATTACCTGCTCAGTTAAAAGCTAGCTGGTGAACATAGTGAAGCATTTGTCATCTTAAGTCACATATTTTTCACAGATGCTGGTGGAAATCAACTCAGAGCGAACAGGAAATATTGAACGAACATTTTTCAGGTAGACAGAAACATGGCTAATGTTGATCTGTGTTTGAGTAAAAGTGAGTAAAAAGGCCTGTTTGCTACCATGATCGCCACAACAACTATACACAGTATAATACATCTAATGCTGTGTTTGTTCTACTGCCCCCAAGTGGCCAAAATGCAATCATTGCAGCTTTAACCTAAATATAATTCCAAAAATAGAGGAAATGTCATTTAGCAAAAAAAAAAAAAAAAAAACTTTGTTGCATAATATTTTCTGTTGTGGAATTAATGTATATCTTACGTCGCATTTAAGTGAAAACAATTATAACAACTAGATGAAATACCCTAATAATTTTATATCATGGAGGAAGCTCCATGTAGTTGGTATTTGACAACATCTGGCTGAATGTTGTCCACTATTTGATTTGCGGTTAATGTGACCAGCCATTCCAGCACAATGTGTTAGACTAGCCCCTGACCAGAAGGCCATAATAATAACAAGAACAAAAATGTTTCCACTCCATTAGTACACACATCTGACAGGTCCACTCTCTTTAGAAAAGTCATGCATTTCATGTCTTGATGGTTGTTTAAGCCCCCTAAAAAGTGCAGAAAAAGGAGAAAAATGCAGGACAGTGGTGAAATCCCCACACACACATACATACACACCCTTTTTAACACATTCCGGAAGCCACCGATGAATGACATCCTGTGAGGTACTGTATCCGTCAGGCCAACCCACCCATTGCAAATTCTGACCGCCTCAATACACAAGTGCACCTGAACCGTGAAAGGAAGGTGAAAATTAAGTCTACTTTGGGGCATTAAAAAAAGCCTATGGCTTATCTCCCGGCTGGAACGATGCCTTCCCCTATCTGACACACAAGGAGGCAGGGAAGCTGTCCTGAATGGGAAACAACATGGCCCTTTACAAAGGCCTGTTAGAAACAATTAGTCCTGAGTGCCAGGGTTTTGATTTGACCGTCTAATTGCCGGTTCAGGGTTGAGAGACTGTGTGAGGTGGCTGGGAAGGCCGGGGAGCTGTGAGAGCCCTGGGGGAGAGCTGCTGTCACACAATAGAAGCTTTTATTTCACATTCAGCTTCTACAAAGCGGGTGTGCTCAAAAGATTTAATCCCACATTCAGACCTGACAAGAAAAGTCATTCATATTGAAAAGGTGGGTACAACACTGTTTCAGGTGCCTCCCGTCTATTTCCCACCCTTACCCCACCTTCCAAACCAAAGGGGGGCTTGGTGGGGGGAGGAGGGCGTCAGACTATTATACTATAATATATTTATTTCTTCTACAGGTGAACAAATTAGAGGGGGAACCTGATCCTGGTCAGGATCACCTACAAATCCTTCAGTGGCACTCCTTTCAATGAGCTTGCTTTTTACAGAGGCCAAATTGAACAGGATACCATTCCTGACTGCAATATGTGTGAGTGATGAGTGGCTGACACAAATAACAGTAGGCTAGGCCATGCATGTAAAAGGATGGGACTGTGCTCCAGGATTACAGGAGCCTCATCCATGGTGGTTTGAGCCTCATACTTTCACCTCCTAACATGGCTGGGATTTCACTCCCCCCGCCCCAAATTCTGTTTTAAGAAGTCCGTCCTCACATACCAAATCCTCCCCCTGACTCTTAAATATCACCTGCTTTCCTCTCCTTTAATCACCTCAATAGGCATTCCTTCATGCAGTTTACAGGAGGCTGTCGTGCACAGGTAAAGGGGAAAAAATTCTTTCAAAACAAAGGTGAAGCAATCCATGCAAGCTGTAACTGTAGCCACGTCTCAGTATCACTGGACAAGAAGAGCAGATTACTTTGAATGCATGCATGAAGTTTGCAGACTCAAGTCATGAAGTATGGAAACCACACTAGCTTTCAGCTTAAAGGGAAATTAAGGTTTCATAGAATTGGGGCCCTATGTAAGAACATTTTACACACAGTTACTTGCTAAGAGAGGAGTGAAAGATTACACAGAGAAAACCAAGACAAGAAGTGAAATGACTGGGAAACTGTTGTAAACTGATTCACGATGTCTTCACTCGTTGCTGTAGTTGTGAGCAGACACAGGTTCCCTGTGGGGGATTCTACGAGGAGTTATTACCCCCTCGTTGGATGCCCACACATTCAGTTTTACCATCAAATAAAGCAGTGTTGAAACCAAAAGCCACTTTTAGAGGACAAGCTAAGGATGCTGCAAGATTTGTTCATTTAAAGGACTTTTCTGCAAACACTCTTATACCAACACAACACATTGTGTGTATTATTCTCCAGGTCTAACAAGCATGTTGAATGCATTTCCTTTTATTATTTTTATTTACATGTTTGAAAATAGTGTGTATTTTCCTTCCAATAGTGTGCTGGAAATGTTCTTCCTCCTTGCCTTTTCTGGCACATTGCTATGCTTACTTGCACCTGTGGACGATATGAACAAAATGGGGACGCACTCATGAAAGCATTGCAAAGCATTGCAGGATACCTCTAATTTCATGTCTCAAAATATAAAAGAAATGAGGCAACATGAGCTCACCCTGTCACTAGGTGCTGGTCAGTACATGCATGAACAAATTTTTATCAACACAGTGAACTAACTGTACTGGATCATCATTGTCACTGACCTAATCAGCAGTTTAGCAGCGGAGCTCCTCCCTGCTGTCTGAGTGTGCAGTTGACAGCTCAGCTATTCATTGTTTATTGTAAGTCCAATATTTATCTACAAATCCAGGCATGAGGAAAAAATAAATTAATAAAATGCCCATGCCATGAAAAAGATCCCTTCAATCCCTTTGAGTTGATCTCACTAAATGTGTTTCTAACCCACATAATTATGAGTGTTCATGTTTCTGGTCCCATCTGACTTGGTAGTAGTGATGTCACTGTGTTCCCAGATCTTACTGTGGTGAGCACAGTGTTATTACTGTTATTACTGATAAAATTGATGACTAAAACTATAAAAGATGACCAAAGTTATTTACCGTCTCCGTACAAGCTTACCTTACTAAATACTATCCCTATTAGTTGACTATAATTAAATGAATGTCACATTAACCATTAGTTGTCTGTAAAGATAATCTCCTCCAGGTTCACTGTGTTCCAACAGCCCATATGCACCCGAAGGTGTGCTGCAGTCACATTCATCAGAGAAAACCCTAAATTTTTCCATCACCCCAGTCGATGGAGAAGGTCACTTCAAAGAAGGGACTGAGTCACAGGGGCAATAGAAGCCTGGGACCGACAAATGCACCAGTTGTAAAACTTAACAAGGTGTGAATGCCCTCTGTGTGCCCTGGCTCTCCAGTATGCAGGGACAGCCTGTGGAAGTTCTTAGGGCCTGTTGCACACTGCAAAAAATGTTGATTCTGGCTGTTTGTTGTCCTTTGTGTCACAATGGACTACTGACAATACAAGTCAATACTCCACAGACGGCGTGTTCACCAGACTCAGACAGACTCCAACTCACATTTGGATTTACACAATTTAAATGAATGAAACCAAGCTTTTAAACGACCTGACATGTGCTCTGATCAAGGTGTTAAAAGCTTGGTTAAATGGATGTTAACTGATCAGATGGAATGTTCAATATGTGTCATTAATCACATTTAATCATCAGTTCACACCTTGAGTTACACAATTAACAAGAGGACTGAAGTCCTTTGGTTTCTTCACTTCTGATCAATTGTTGAAACTCTGCCAACACTCATCCTCAAGGGAAAGTTGGCCTTGGCTAAATGTTTGCTGAGTGAATCACAGTTGTGTGTTTACCTTGTGATTTGATTTCACATCAAGAATTTCACTCTTGATTACAACCATGAACAGTAACACATTAAGTCTAAACATCATCTGAGAAAAACACGTTTGTTTTTTTTTTGTTGTTTTTGGGGTTTTTTTGTATAGCTTCCAAAAAAAAATAAATTCGGACTCGATAACTGGCATCAATACTAATTTTGTTGCCCACCTTTTTGACTAAGTTTAGGAGTTAAGGGTTTGATCTGCATTTTCTGGTTAAAACCATGGGTTTTACCTGGGTAAAACCATGCTACCAGTGCTGTGAGGGTGTAATGTTGAATAAACCACAAGTATCAAATAGATTAAAACTAACTGAAATATCATCCTGATCATAGTGCTCTATGAAAAGTTTAAAAGATTTATAAAGCATGACTGTGTGAAAGAAATCGCACCATAATGTATCTAACACCTGTCGAGATATGTCACTCTCAACTACAAATGTCAACATGATCTTGGTAAAAGTCAGTTAATCCCCAGAGTCCATGGGATTCAGTGGTAGGGGACAGTGGATGTCTGTCCAACATTTCATAGCAATCCATCCAATAACTATTCAGATATTTCCGTCTGTACCAAACTGATGGACTGACCAACAGATAAGAGAATAAGAATAAGAAGAATGTCATTCTTCTTTTTATTATTACTGTTCAGGACCAGGTCAGGCTGTAGCAATGTATGCCCTGAGCAGCCTTTATTGTTTTGAAATTGTGTGTTTTATTTGCAAGAGGAAGAATTCTTATTTCCTCTCTCAGAATTAACCCACAGCGGTCTTGCTTTAATAAAAATAACTAGATAAGGGCTTAAATGACGTGTTGAGGTGGACTTTTTTTACAGTGTAGCAGCTCTTGGGGGGAGGAGCGAGTGTTTGGAGAGGAAACATCAGGTGGCTGCTTGGACCAGTAGGCCTGGACACTTTTGATTTATCTGTGCATTTCAGAATTATGTGGCCGACCTCTTCACCTGACTACCATTTGTGTCACCCCCAAGTTCTGTTCAGGCCATCACCCCCACCACCCAAACCATACCAACCACAGAGCATACCGCCTCCAAGCTGCAGTGTCATCGACAGTTCGGTATACACACACATACACACTTGGTCAAGAATAAGTACTAGTAATGCTATTACTGGTCACACAGACAGACAGGCTTTGATTAACCTCTGATTAGATCTCTGAAGCGGTCTTTAAATACTCAAGGCTCATTTTATATTGTGCTGTGCTGTGTTGGCTTATGTGCTCAAAAATTGTTTAATTACATGACAAACAAGATCATGGTCAGGGTGTATTAAGCTGTGTGCACAACTATATGCCTGCAGACATCTACAGCTCCGGTAAAGTCTAGATTACCTTTATGTTAAATTATAAAAGTGAATGCTGTCAACATGTCTCAGCAAAAAGGTCACCAAAACAGATTTACTATAAGTGATGATGCAACACCTTTCAATTACAGTTTCTGTATAATTTCTCAGTTTCAGTATATTATCTGAATGAATTGTCAGTGTGTGTTCTTCCAGCATTTGAAATAAACTAACAGCTGTGACATTCCGTAATATGTGTGAAAGAATACTCTAATCTGTAAGGAAAATGAGAAAGCAATCTGACTTTCAGAAATGTGAGTATAGCACCTTCTAGTGGATGTACACGGTTAAGGCAACAAGGTCTCAGAGCTTAAATGCCTCCTAAAAAATGATAAACGTCCACCAATACCAATACTTTTTGTAGGATTTTTTTATTATTATTTTATTTTGGCAAATATTTTATTATAACTCATTTGCATTTGAATCAATCATTCAGTCCATAAGGTGTCATAAAGCAACAAATGCCTCTCAAAACTCCCCAAGCCCAAGCTTAAGTTGCCTGTCCTGTTTGACCAAAGCTGCCAAAATGAAAAGACATTCATTTTCCTAGTGACATAAGACAAACGAAAGCTGCATACAATCAGTGTCTGGCACCCTTGAGTCAAAGAAATGACCAGAAAATAATTGACAAAGTAGCTGTTAATTAATTATTGCTGATCGACCAACAGATCAATCGGACGATCATCCCGGCCCTGTACAGCATATGTATACGTACAGTACATTCATGCACACACACACATATATATATGTGCATAAACATACATTTACTTGTCCTTACACATACCAATATACAGACTCTATCATTATCATCATTTAGGCTTCATCAACGGATACCTCCTCAGGTTATGGTTGAATAGAAAAACAAAAAGGGAAGTGGAGTTCTGATGAAGCATTAACTCTGAGACTAGAAACTGAAAGGTTTTTGAGTTCCAGCTCAACTACTTTATTATTCTGTCTGCATTGTTGTGGGGGTTTTCAACCTATTTATGTCTTTCACCACTTCATAGTAAAAGAGAGTCATTAAATGACCCTGAGTCAGCTTGCTTATGTGTTGCCCTGCTGACCTCTGTCTTGACACTGAGGGGCTGAATTAAAAAAAAAAAACTCAAATGGAAAGTCAGTTGTGTTCTAGAAATGGCAGCTGGAGGAAGGAAACTCAGACATTTCAAAATTTCTATTTTTATTCTTCTAGTGCAGTAAAAAGCAGTGACTGGAAAATTGATGGAGGATATGATACATCAGGTTTACCGTTTTTAATTTGAGAAAACACAGGACATTTCTAAAGCACAAAGAGCATTTAAGAAGGATCAGATCAAGTCAGATGAAACCACATCACTCAACTTGATGTCCACGGCAGCTTTCTGAGTTATAAAAGTGGTTTACCAGTTTGAAGAAGAAATCAATATAGTGAGGATACATATGATTATGATTGTGAATTTTAGCATCAAAACATGGAGGTGGACTCTGTGAAGACACCATCTGAGGAAAAGCCTCCCACAATTCGCAGAGCATCCATCAACTTAAAAAGTGACATGTCTGCTCATTGACTGCTTCTTTTTCACTCTTGGGATTTTCTGGCTTTTGATGATGATGATATTTTCACCAAAGTTTGATGGGATATCTTTTTGTTTTCAATCTAGATATCCCCATACTCAAGCTGTTTTTATTATAGAATGTAATTTTTCCAATGACACTTGTATTTTATGTTTTTTGAAAAATAGCCTTTTTGAAATAATCACTATGCATTTAAAAAGAAACCCTGAACATAAGAAGAATTAAATTACATTTCATAATAAGTAAGTTGAATAAATCATTGTTTAAAATTATATATTTTCCCAAATTCACTGACGTGTTTAATATTAAACACTTGGGGGGCTTCATACCATACAGCCAGGAAACACTTTCTTCTTGAACACAAGCCTATCCATCAACCTCTGTGGAGTGAACTAGTAGAAATAAGTAGGTTAATGATATTCCACTTGACCACTCAGATTGTTTTCGGACATGCTTGTCATGAACTAAAGGACACCTGAGGATGACTGCAGTGCTGGAACTCTAGCAGGCGATCGGGACTTCTTGCCATGCGTTCCTAATGCCTGCAGGGCTCTGCACAAAGTCACAGCTCACCTATGAGCCTAGATGTGCCGTAAATCTCATTATCCATTTCTGAGGGAAGTCACTCGTCTGCTGACTGACTTGGGTTTCCCATGAATGAAGCTGCTGATGTGCGTGCGCGTGGGTACAAGCAGAGGTGAGAGGAAGCGGGACCTTACCATGTAAACGATGCGCCAAAAGCTCAGACCAAACCCCCAGCCGCCAACTATTTAATGCACGCCCTTTCTGTTAGTGGGCTTCTTTACAGACAAATAAGTGCTCACGCGCTCCTGCAGAGCCGTCCGCAGCATCCGCGCGCACACAGCCAGTATCAGAATGGGTCTCCGCTACTCCCAAACCATCCCTACGGTTATGTTGCTGATAGTGGCAATCGTCGGGATTCTGCTGGTGGTCCTTCCGACTAATGAGATTGAGATGCCTCCTGAAAACATGGTAAAGAAAAGACTTATTCTGTACATCGTGTCTAACTGCTAACTGGCGCATGCAAAAGCTTTCTGGATAACTCTGCGAGCAGATGCGGCCAGTATTAACAGCCTTGTAGTAGTAGTATTGATGCTCCTGTGTGTGTGTGTGTGTGTGTGTGTGTGTGCGTGTGTGTGTGTGTGTGTGTGTGTGGATATATTTGGTCAAAGGCTACAGGTTTCAAGTTGTAATAGTTATTTCCATGTTTCTTTGCTTGAATGGTGGTCCCTGTGACTGCTTTGGGAGGGTCTTTTTTCTCTCGTCCTGTGTTCATATTTTATTTGTTTTCAGCCTTTGCAATAATAGTTACATAAAGAGGTCATAAAGACACCTCTTTGGCTTCTTGCTCCACGCTTCACAGAGATGCCTTTGCCATGCAGAGGGCAGCAGCTCTGTCTCTGGCGGGGGTTCCTCGCGCCTTCGTAGTCGAATGAATCCAGCGCGTGCTATCGTCGCTGTTTCTAGTTCAGCCTGTAACCTTTGCCGCATGTCATGCCACCCCACTTCCCGTCGACCTCTTTATCTCACTCTGACCAATAAAGATGAAAAAATGTGCAAAAATATCTTTAAAACAAGAAGTTCTATTAAGACAGTTGTTTATTAGTAACCTGCACAATTTTAAAAATGCCTTCCAATTTCTGTTAAACTGTTCAACTGTTAAATTGTATTTTAATTTTATTTATTTATGTTGCAGGGAAGTTGAAAGCTCAAAGAAATATTTCATCTACCTCCATTACATCCTGGGGGGGGGGGGACTGACTAGTTAAATGGAATCCCTTACATCTTAAATGTCACTACTCACAAATAGGCAATATTAAAATATAGTGAACTGACAAATAGCTTGCAAGCCCAGACCAAATATTTAAATTCAAGCTTTTCAGTTGTTACTGCTGCTTAACAACGATCAATCAAAGAGTTGAGTCATCATAAGCAGTGATGGTCACAGTCTGAGCTTCATTTCTCCGGACCTGAACGTGCTGAGCCATAAGCCTGTGTGTCAGCAAATACTTAAAATGAAACCTGTAGCCTTTACCACATCACCTAACATGCAGTAGATGTTGGCTTCAGCGGTTAAGAAGAGTTTAGCGAAAGGAAGTGACACAGAACACCCCTGCCTACACAGACAATGAGGAGAATGAAACAGACAGAAACAGAGTGAGATAAAAGAAGCAGTTTGTCGGCTTTATTTCTGAGAACACATTCATGTGAAAGGGTACATACATGATCACCTCCTGCCATATTTTGCCTTTGCCTGTACAACAATACTTGAATAGAACGTGATGCTTTGAAGTTATCTTTGTAAAAGAGCACACAAAGGGCGACAAAGTCAACATGGCTGAATGAATTAAGACACCACAATACATAGCAACACTGCCCCTGCAGCTCAGTGAGCCTGTGTTACCAGAGGTGCACTGAGGCATTTCATACTTTATATTTGCTCAGTGTGATACATGAGCATTGCAATATATCAGGATAGCTTGTTTGTTCACCTTCTGTGTTTCTGACATTTAATGCTCTGTCTGTTTCAGTATGGAATCGTTCTGGATGCAGGCTCATCCCACACCTCCATGTACATCTACAAATGGCCAGCTGACAAGCAAAATGGCACTGGGATCGTTACCCAGCACAGCGAGTGCCATGCAAGCGGTGAGCTCTGGCCATGCGGATAGTTTTGAGATATCCATTTCTGAAACATATTCTTTATCACAGTATGATGCAGCTTAATTTGTGGTGTTCACTGCATTTACAAATCCAGTTTTTAAAAATTCCATTTAAGTCCATTATTATCCACAAAGTATGTTTTCAAAACCAGGTTATATAAAAAAAGATAATCTGCATGGCTTGATACTACCAGTGGTAAGTAAAAAAATATGTTTTCGTTTTGTTTTTTTGTAATTTACCCTTTAACCACAGACTGTTCTTGTGGCAAAAGCACTCTCACTTTCACTTCCACAGTGATATCCTATAGGAACTTATCCAGTGACTTTATGCAGAAGCATTGTCAAAACATTATGTCTTGTGCAAGACCTTTGTTCCTAAGCGGTTTACTTCCTCACCAGACTGTTCAAGCCATCTTAGTCATTGGCAGTTATTCCTCTTCTTGCCTTGGTTTGTTTTCAGAGTTCCTTAGACACATAAACCAGAGCCATTATCACAGGGGTCATCCTTCCTTTCAGACAAGGAAGTCCAGTTTCTTCAGAAGGTCAGAATGAGTTCTTTGTAAGCAGAACTATTTTCCCTTTCTGTCTAGGTGGAGGCATATCCAGCTATGCAGGTGTTCGTGGGGGTGCAGCGAGAAGTCTTGAGGTCTGTCTGGACCAAGCCGTGAAGGATATCCCAAAATTCAGGCACCACCAAACTCCACTCTCTCTGGGAGCTACTGCAGGCATGAGGCTCCTGAAGTCAGTAGAAATTAAGACAGGATATCACAATAATATTAGTACAACTGTTCTCATCGATTATGCATGAGGACATTAATATGGATCTTTGAAGGGCTTAATATAGTTTTATTCTTTACTCTCTTTAATAGCATGGTCAATGCTACAGAGTCCCAGCAGGTACTGAAGGAAGTAGAAAACAAACTGCGGTCTTACCCATTCCTCGTCAAAGAGGCAACTATCCTGAGTGGACAGGAGGAGGGGGTGTATGGCTGGGTCACAGTCAACTACTTACTTGAGAACTTTGTTAAGGTGAGCTCTGACTTTTCTGTATAAAAACACTCTCCATTCATTACGTAAGAAGTCACAGAGGAAAGAATCAATTGTAATTTTCAGATTTTAGCAACAGCAAGTGGTAATATCAAAATAGAATTAAGATGCACAAACATCAATAATGAGACATGAGCAAGGCACAGTAACAAGGATGTGCAGATCCAGGTAGCAAAGCTTAGAAAAGTTTCAATTTTCAGGAGCGTTGGTGCACATCAGTGCTGGGAAATAGGACAAAGACATCAGTTACAGTTAGTCACATGACTGTAAAACAATGCACATACAGGGGCTGAGTAATATAGGAGTAATATAGTCAATAAAGGCTTACAGGAATGGGACAGTTTACACAATTATGATGCTAGATGAAACATCAGGAGATGTTATTAGCGTCCATTCTCTGGGAACTATGAATTCAAGGATCACCAACATCAGTAGGTTCTGGGAACTTTCAATATGTATATAAAATTTCACAGCAGTCAAATCAAATAAAGCTGTTTCTGTCTGAAGCAAAGTCATTTAGCAACCAACAGGCTATGGCCGACTGAAAGTGCTATAGATTCATGTTAACTGCATGGCTAAAATATTCCACACAATGCTTTGTAAGTGCTGAAGTGTCTGTGTCTGGATGTTTTCATCTGAGTAAGCTCAGTTCAGTGTCGGAATATTTCTATTGTACTATACACCAATTCAAATTTTGCTGTCTGACATGTCTTTTCTTGCCACTCAGTATGGCTTTGCCGAGCGTTGGCTGAATCCAGGCAGAGATACAATTGGAGCATTGGACTTAGGCGGAGCTTCCACTCAGATCACTTTTGAGACCTCGGAAAATGTGGATGACAAGAATAATGTGATGGAGCTGAAGCTTTATGGACAAACCTACAAACTATACACCCAGAGCTTCCTGTGCTATGGCCAAGACCAGTTCTTGAGGAAGCTGCTGGCTCATCTTATCACGGTACTGTCACATAGAGGAAGAAGTTTGTGATTTCTGCCTTAAGACTTCTCTTTCTTCTTGACCACAAGAGAGGCCAGAGGTCAGCTAAATAACTTTACTCCTGGACCTCAATCACTGTCTCGCTGCTGTACAATTGCCAACAAGGATTGTTGAACTAGTGCCCTGAGAGAAGGGTGCACTCCATCGACTACAGCAACCTGCTGCTACACACTTGCTTAAATATATCAACATTTTGAGAAATAGGCTTGGTCTCCTTCATGCCTAGAGTTTGTTGACAGGACCAATACCAGTCAAATGTCTGCTCTTTGAATATGATGCTGGAGCAGATTTTGCTGTTGTTGGACAGAGCCAGAATAGCTGTTTCCCCCCATTGTCAGTTTTTATGCTAAGCTAAGCTAACTGGCTGCTAGCAGCTTCATAGCAGACACATAAGCGAGTGTTAGCAATCCTCTCATCTAACTCTAGGCAAGTACGCAAATAAGTGTATTTCCCAAAATGTTAGAAACTGAGAACTAATCTCTCTTGGGCTTCTTAAGTGCTTCAAAGTGCACTTCATCATTTGGAATTGACCGTGTTGATTATTGTCAAAAAATTGTGGATGAAGTTGGCAACCTAAATGTGCTTTTAATTGATGTATGATTGGAAATATTAAGTATAATTATTACCAAGCACTGGTGCTGGTAAATTGTGAGCATTTTCTACAGTATTCTACAGTTTTTTTGTTTTGTTTTTTTGGGGGTGGAAAAAGGTGTGTCATATGCTGCACTTTGCTTACACATGTACCAAAAGAGTACTATAACACTTTTCCTTTTTGTCTCTTTCAGACTCAAGGTGTCAAGACTCAAGTGTCCCATCCATGTTATCCTAAACAGTTCAACATATCTATAAAGCTAGGGCAGGATGTCTTTGATTCTCCCTGTACTAAGAGCTATAGGCCAGCCCAGTTCAACCCCCAGATGTCTGTGTCAGTAGTGGGCACAGGAGATTACCAGAGCTGCCTGGACAACGTAAAAAAGATGTTCTCCTTTGACAACTGCTCCTACTCCAAGTGCTCTTTTGATGGAGTCTTCCAGCCCAGCGTGAGAGGAAGCTTCATGGTGAGGGAGCCTATGAGACAGAGACAGCAACAACCTATAGCTGAGGGGGCAAAAGTTACAGAAAAGGCCAGAATCATTTTTACTCACAGACCAAACATTTCATGTTCATGTTTGCTGCAGTCTTTGGCTTTCTGAATTTCTCATTTTTCATCACTTTTTGCTGGTCCACGTACTGTTAAATTTTAATGAATGTCCTATCATATGCAATATAAACTACAACTTAAAGTAATAATATGACAGTGGCAACATTGTCCAGGGATGAAACATCTGTCCGTCTGTCCATCCCATTTTTCTGAAAGCGACATCTCAGGAACACCTGGACAGAATTTCATTTGGACTCAAAAATGAACTGATTCTTTTTTGGAGATCAAAGGTTGAAGGTCAAGGTCACTGGGACCACACGCTACACATTTTTTATACATTAAATGAATTCATACACTGATTATAACAAAATTTCATAGTATAAAATGCTAAAGTGATGACATTTGGCATCCTAAAGGTCAAAGGTCACCTTCACTTTAACACCATAAAGTTCTGTAAAAACACTTTCACTTTTCAAAACTGCAACTTGACTGGTTGGTGGAGGCGTACAACCACAAAGTGCTAATTCTCGTTTCATTTTCAATCTGAAATTTGCAAAGTTTAAGATTATGTCCAAAGTAACTTTAACAAGCTCCTCCCCATGTAACTGTACAACCACAATCTCTTTACAGCCAGTGCTGTAGCGGTGGATACACCATGGCAATCATCCATCCATACCCCTCCATGAAACTTGTGTGCCATGGATTAACAAACAATGAAAGAGACTTATTTTCTCCAACATTATGATTTAAGACCGTGCTTTTGTCCAGGCTTGGTGCCGTTGCCTGCAGGAGGCACTGTTTTATGGGCTGCAACATGACAGCTAGCAGCAAGGCTCAAGGATGTCAGTCTGTCTGTCCTTGATTTTGGTCATGCCATGAAATTTGGCACGGACATTCATTGTTCCTTACTTCATGCCTCGAACCTCTAAGGTAAACCTCTTAACCTCTAAACTTGAAACGTCCATCAACGTTTACTCTACTGTATTGGTGACATCTCGGACATGAAGGAACCTGGGAGTGATCCTGGATGAGGAATTCTCATTCTCACCAAACATGGCAGCAGTAGCTCCTGTAGATTCCTCCTGTACAGCAGAGGGATCCAGTCTTTTCACTCTATGTCCTTCCTATCCAGAGCCCCTGCGTCTGCCATCAGACCTCTGCAGCTAATGCAGAATGCTGCTGCGTGTCTGGTGTTCAGCTTCCCAAAGTTCTTCCACACCATTTCTCTCCTTCAGTCAGGACATTGGCTGACGTTTGCAGCTCGCACACACTTCAAGACTCTGGTGGTGGTCTATAGGACAGTGAAGGGAACTGCTCCATCATACATCCAAACCATAGGTCGAATCCTACATTTGGGCACTCACGCAGAGCCCTCTATCATGCTTTTAGCTTTTAATTTGAGAGAGTTGCACTTTTTCACATCTAACTGTTGTACCTTTTGAGTCTGAATGCATTAATTATGCTGCAAGCCACTTTGAAGAAAAGCATCTGCCAAATGGATACAATATGATGAAAAAAAAAAAAGAGGTCAAGCAGATGTTTCTGTTACAGACAGTAGTTTATATCCCACCCAGGATTTGCTGTCAGTTGTTTTGTTATGATTGATAATTCAAGTGAATTTCAACCTAAGCATTAAGGAAGTGCTCAGCTTTCAGGTTCGACAGTATGTTTCCAAGCTATTTGTCTTACTCATCTCTCTGTGTCTCCTCCTCTCCACAGGCATTCTCTGCCTTCTTCTTCACTCACAGCTACCTCACCCACCTCACCAACATCCCCATCAAGTCCCCCAGTCAGCTGAAGGAGGCAGTCCAAGTCGTCTGCAACATGACCATGTCTGAGGTACTCTCGACCACACAGCTCTCCAAGTCTGACCCCTAATAACTAAGGAGTTTTTTGCTATTAAATGTTTGACATTGTTACACTGATGATAGACTGAAGGATTAAAATTTGAATTGCAAACTGAAAATCTCTTCCCACTGTATTTTCACTCACAGATGACTGAAAAGACAAATCAGTCAGAGAGATACATGAAGAATGTCTGCGCCGTCTCCAATTTCATCCAGGTCCTCTTAATAGAAGGCTACAGTTTCGATGAGCGTTCCCTTCCTGCCATCTCTTTTCAAAAAAAGGTCAGGAGTGAAGGAAATAAACACTCCTGTTGACCATTTGCTTGGATTTCAGTCTGTGTGTTCAAACTATTGACACCTAACTGGAGCACCGTCTGCTACCCTGAAATCAGGAAGCTCGTCCGTGTTGTGTTGGTTTCAGTGGGTCCCCTCTTGTTTTACAGGCTGGAGGAGCATCTGTTGGCTGGGCCTTGGGTTACATGCTGAATCAGAGTAGTATGGTACCAGCAGAGAGGCTTGGACTGATGAAGGCTCTGCCCTCAGGACCTTGGACTGGCATTATCTTCCTCTTCATCACCATCCTCCTCATTGCACTGGGATACCTACTGATGCTGTACAGAAACACAAGAGCTAAAGAGGGCCTGGTGTAAGAGCAAAGGTGACACACCTCCAAGTCCAATTCACATTCCTCTTCGAGCGTGCACATCCCAATCTAAAGCGCTTAATCTCTTCTCAAAAGAAAAAAAAATTGAAAGAGAATTTTAGATTTTTTTTTTTGTTTCACTTTATTGTCTGTGCATGTTAGTGAATTCAATAAAACAAAGCAGCTAAATATGTCCTGCACAGTTTTTCTTTGCAAATCCACAGACTTCCTGCTTACACATGAAGGCTCACATCAGTGTGTGTAAAAGTGTGAATAAACCATGTTCTTTGGATATGTGTCACATTCATTATGTAACATTACACCCGCTGAAGACGACCACATTAGCGCATCACTGCCTCTGTTCTCCCCTTGTTATGACAGAAACAACCCTCATGTGCTTGAAATGATACGAAGAACCAAATTCACATAATTTACATTTTTGAGACCTCAGCTGTGCTCATTTTTCTCAAACAGATGTTTTAGCCACACCTTATTCATTTTAACCAGCTAACTGAATCTGTCACATTTAAGTCATCTGGTATAAGCAGGACTTCGTAGGTGGTGATTCATGTTTGTGGGTTTTCAATTTTACTGTGTTCACTGCGTCTGGCCAAGACAATTGATTTTAGAGATTCTGTTGTCATTACACACATCGCTTGTTAGATGGTGAATCAGTGACGGGTGATCAGATCAGCAGCATTAATGTGGATGACTACAGTAAACTGGAAGCAGAACTGCAGATAGCTAATTACTTCATGTATTGTTCTGTTGAAGAGCTGACATGTCAAACCATGGGAGGCTGATTTTGATGACCTGGTAAGCCAGTTAGCTACAAAGGATCCAAAAAGTAACAAGTTATGTATTTGTCAGAAACAGAAGAAAAAAACAAAACAAAATAAATCTGAACTTCCAGAAGAGAGAATTTATTGCAGTCCCAGTCCCAAGACTGGACAGCCTTGGGTGGGACCAGCTCTAGGGAGAGAAGACTCATTACTGAAAACAACCAAGACACATGGAATTGTATTTACTCTTTCTTGTGCTCAAAACAGTGTGCTGTTTGTGCAGCTGCTTGTGCGTAACAAAAAATCTGAAGTCACATTTTTAACAGTTGCTAGATGGAATACAGTCATGGATTTAAGACGCACAGCACAAATCCTCATGTTTCTGGGAAGGAAACCCTAAGTACCAAATGTGACCATTTTATGTAGGTGTATAAGAGCTTTTGGGCATGTGAAGTTGGCAGTCTGTCAAATGACTGTAATTACAACACGATTCACTTGATACATCTGAATATATTCACATATTTAAGGTGAGAGTTTGCACTTGAAGTCATGATTTCATTTCAGATTCTGTACTGGACCTACTGTAGGTGTGTCTCCAGCAGTGACAGTGACAGGCTGGACGTGGCTCACAGACCCATGTCCTCTGGGTCTGTGACATGGTCTGCTTCTGTCAGCGGAACGCCCAAAACATTCCAGTACCTGCAGCATTACTGGTGGTGTGGAGTTTTTGCTCAGTGATTCTGTGTGTGTGTGTGTGTGTGTGTGTGTGTGTGTGTGTGTGTGTGTGTGTGTGTGTGTGTGCGTGCGTGCGTGTGCGCGCGCGTGCGTGCATGTGTGAATGTTTGGAGCAGTGATCATGCAGTGAAGTTTAAGTTTACTGAGTAATCACAGTCAGCTGTCCACATCTTTTCTTCCTGCTTTTGTGGTGGAAGAATATAAAGATGATTCTGAACACTTGTGTGTCTTTACTTCAGTAAAAGTACAGAGGTATTAGCAGAGAAAGAGAGACATATGTATGTAATTGTTTTTATTCTGGTGGGTGTATTGTATTTTATATTATATTATATTAAGTATCATAAGTTGTAAATGGGGGCTGCACGGTGGAGCAGCAGGTAGTGCGCGTGCCTCACAGCAAGAAGGTTGCCGGTTCGATCCCCGGGTCAGACGGGGCCCCTCTGTGTGAAGCTTGCATGTTCTTCCCGTGCATGCGTGGGTTCTCTCCGGGTACTCCGGCTTCCTCCCACAGACCAAAAACATGCTCATTAGGTTAATTGATGACTCTAAATTGTCCGTACGTGTGAGTGTGAATGTTTGTTTGTCCTTCCTTACATGTGGCCCTGCAATCGGCTGGCAACCCTGCCTCTCGCCCATTGTAGCTGGGATAGGCTCCAGCCCCCCGCAACCCCGAAAGGGATAGGTGGTATAGATAATGGATGGATGGAAGTTGTAAATGTAGTGCAGTAAAAAGTACGATATTTGTCTCTGAAATGTAGGAGAACGGAAAGTGGTGATAGTGGAAAAACTCAAATGAAGTACAAGTACCTCGAACTGTATTCAATCAGAACTCTCTCTCTCTCTCTTCAGAAAAAAAAAATGCTCAATTGAACACAAGTTAAGTCAACGACACGTGGCAGTCAGACCCACATTATCCATGAAAGTAGCTGCAGACACGCAGCCGCAGCTGCTGCCTAACCACTGAACAGGTCGACGGCACTGATTGGTTTGGAGCTTTGGCGCCACACGTACCACGTGACCGCGTGGCGGCAAGATTAAAGAGTGACGCAGCTCTTTCAATGGCGCTGATTTTTTCTATAATGTATTCACTGACAAAATGGTCAGGGCAGCGTCCAACGCGATGACTACGATCTCCGTGTGCAAAGTCATTTGAAGCCAACAAACAACGATTAAAAATGTCTCTGGAACCTTGTTTTGGTCATTTGCATTTATAAACACGTTCATGATTTTCATTCACAAACACAAATACTCTTAATGGGTGACATATTTAAGCCAATACAGGAAGTCCAGCGGTGAACGACTGACCACTTAAACAAAGCGTACGTCCTCTTTCCGTAGAGCGCGAGTGAGGCAGGGAACTCTTCCGTTGCGAGTGTTTCAGCCGGACTACATACAAAGTTGCAACACAGGAAGTTTGCTTTGACAGCGTAGAACGTAATGTGTTGATATACTTTAGAGCCAGCGAGTCTCTCCTCGGTTACAAATTCCTACGTTAGCAGAGTTTATTCACACATAAAGCTTGACTTTGATGAGCAAACAGACGCGACGATGTTCGCGGGGCTGCCTGAGCTCGGGATATCCAACGGCGAGGATCTCAAAGAAACTCTCACCAACTGCACAGAGCCGCTGAAAGCCATTGATCAGTTTCAGGTAACGCCATGTTACTAATTGTTCTCCGGACCGCATGTTACTGTTAATTATACATGTGCATTGTTAAAAAAAAAATGCTTGTGCATTGAGTATGAGCTTGCGCATCTGCGACTGATCCAAACTGTGGACCTAAATATCATCCAGGTACAGTCTGCACCGGTTCAGCTCGCTGCCTCCCTCTGTTTGTCATCTGTTAGCTAATTTTAACACTTGCAATGAAAGGACAAATGAAAATGTGGATGCAATGTGCAACAGCTGTTTGCACTAAAAGTGGTAACTTCAAATATTGTGACTTTAAGAGCTAATATCCTGCGCTTTATAAATATCGTTAAGTTATTGTAATACTAAGTTATCGACTAGTAAAATATGGCAACGATGGCCACTTAAGTACTACTAGAATGATTCATTTTCCTAAATCACATATCTTTGGATATGTTAATGATAAAATATTAGTGGTATACTTTTGTATTTCATTCATTTGATTCTTGGCTTTCTGTCAGTGAAGCCTTTGGCACAATGATCTGAAATGGACAGTTGTAGAAATGCAGCTCCTCTGCACGTCTTATCAGCACTGTGCTTGTTAATTCAATTCAATTCAACTCAATTCAATATTCCTTTATTCGTCCCGCGAGGGGAAATTCCAATTCACAGCAGCACCAATGAAGTGGATAGAATAGTACAACAAGTGCATGCAAGTTAAGCACAACAAGTATATACACAAGGGTGAGATAGAAAGAAAATGTCATCCTAAAAAATTGTAAATAGTATTTACAGACTGTTATGTACCGGTAGTATTGCACAGGTTATTGCACAGATTATTATACATATTATTGTACTGATTACTTGGAGCAGTTTCTGTTGTACAGTCTTACGGCTGCAGGAAGGAATGACCTGCGATACCGCTCCTTCACACACTTTGGATGTAGCATCCTGTCACTGATGGAGCTCCTCAGTGCAGTGAGTGTGTGTTGGAGGGAGTGGGAGTCATTGACTGTCATGGAGGACAGCTTGGCTGTCATCCTCCTCTCCCCCACCTCCTCCACCTGTTCCAGAGGGCATCCCAGGACAGAGCTGGCCTTCCTGATGAGTTTGTCCAGCCTAATAGATGAACTGAAGGAGCAACATGTTAAGACATACAAGAATACAACCTGCAGACATTGCAGACACGCGAGGGATCATTTATTCATGTGGCTCTGAATCAACCAGCCACAGCTGGAACTAACCCTGATGATGTTCCATGACTGCAGATGGAGAATGGCATCCTGCTGCCGACCCTCCAGTCTGCTCTGCCGTTCCTCGACCTCCACGGAACGCCTCGGCTAGAGTTCCACCAGTCTGTCTTTGACGAGCTTCGAGACAAGCTGATGGAGCGAGTCGCCATCATTGCAGAGAGCAAGGAGGAGGACAGGTGTGTCAGGGCTTGTTTCTGACTCTGAGTAATATTTTCTGATGGAGCCACATGGGGTGCTATTGTGCTCTGTTTTTTCACTCTTACCGACAGATACGGGAAACTTGAAGAGCTGCTGGAGAAGAGTTTTCCTCTTGTCAAGATGCCGTCCATTCAGCCAGTCGTAATGCAGGTGCTGAAGCATCTACCCAAGGCAAGTGGCTTTAGAGCTGCTACTCTCCTGCTGAGAACTGAAAACACCTATATGACGAGAGTGTGGGCAATGATGATGTGTATTGTGGATGGGGATTTTTTAATGTATATCTAATCAGCTGCTGAACAAATTGAAGACTGAAGAGCACATTTCGTGGTCTGAATAATAATTCTGACATGCAGATATTTCCAATTGATCAGCACTGCAGTGGCTGTCCAAGTAGTGCAAACTATTATCTCTGGTGTTATTTGATTGTTTTATTGGGTTTTAGAGCTAACTTGATATTTATTAACTCACCCATAATTAAAACATACTTTTAAAAGTTCATTATTGTTGTATTTTTCAAACACGGATACGATGGGGCAGGACACATGCCCTGCAGCAGCTGACTGTGAGCAGGTCTCAGTGCCTCCAAGCTGCCTCCAACTTCTCACAGACTTAGGAGCTAATTTATGCATTAAAATGCTTTGTGAATTTGACTTTTAGACCAAAAATTATTTAGGAATATTACCATTAGGACACACACACCCCTAACAGAGTGCTGTTGGAGAATCATTGCACTGAAGCTGTTCTGGAGGCTCATGGTGGAACGGCACCTTACTGACACACTTAGACTGCTTTTACCTTTTGATTTGTTACCTATCTGTGTCTGTGTCATGAACTGTGGTGAAGAAATTGACCTGTTGAGGGCGCTAGGTGAAAATCATTCGGATGCACTTTGTGGGAACCGTGAATGTCTGTACCTAGCATCATTTGATAAAGAGGAGGTTGAACCCTCTTAAAACTCCCCTTAATCTTTGTCACGCGCTCCCTCCCTCAGGTGCCAGAGAAGAAACTGAAGTTGGTGATGGCTGACAAGGAGCTGTACAAGGTGTGTGCTGTGGAGGTGAAAAGGCAGATCTGGCAGGACAACCAGGCTCTGTTTGGGGATGAAGTGTCACCCCTCCTGAAGCAGTACATTGTGGAGAAGGAAGCAGCTCTGTTCAGCAGCGACCTCTCCATCCTGCACAACTTCTTCAGCCCTTCTCCCAAAACACGGCGGCAAGGCGAGGTGGGTCACAGTCCTCAGGTGTCTAAAGAGCACTAAGCGGTCTTTGAGATGTGAATCCAGGTGTGGGATTGTTGTTAAACCCTTCTGTTGCTGCAGGTGGTCCTGAAGCTGACCCAGATGATTGGAAAGAACGTGAAGCTGTATGACATGGTGCTGCAGTTTTTACGGACGCTCTTCCTGCGGACTCGAAATGTGCACTACTGCACGCTGAGAGCTGAGCTGCTGATGTCTCTTCACGACCTGGACATCAGTGAGATCTGCTCCGTTGACCCATGCCATAAGGCAAGCACAAACTGATGCAAATCAGTTTAGTGACTCTCATATCACTGAAGAGCCCCATACCCTGTGTTTCCTGTGTTCATGTCTCTTTTGTGTTTGTGCTGTGTGCTGTGACAGTTCACTTGGTGTTTAGACGCCTGTATCCGTGAGAAGTTTGTGGACGGCAAGCGAGCCAGAGAGCTGCAAGGTTTCCTGGATGGAGTGAAGAAAGGACAGGAGCAAGTCCTCGGGTAACCATGAGGGGACACGTTGAGTTTATGAACAGAGCCGTTCACCTGTAATGAATGGATGAATTCATCCTTGGAGTGTTTTTTTGTCCATTCCAGGGACCTGTCCATGATTCTGTGCGACCCGTTTGCTTGTAACACCCTGGTCCTGAGCATCATGAGGAACCTGCAAGAGCTGCTGAGTCAGGACGCTTTACCCAGGGTGAGCTACTGTTACGAGGACGCAGGCAGCAAGATCCACAGCCATGGTGATGGTGTCATGGTATTCTACTGAAGGACAGCTGGGGCAGTGAAAGCAAGCAGTGTAGCCAGCAGAGAAAAGGAAGAAGACGTCGAGCAGGAAAGCATGGATGGAAACAGTATAGTTAAAAAAAAAGTAAAACATTTGCAAAGTAGCTTTTAAAGTGTTTTTTTACTAGGAAGGAAATGTATTCAACATTGATTACTGGTTTTGAGTAAAACACCCTCAGCCAACACTCCAGAGCAGACACTGGATATTTCAGTGTTCTCGTCTTAACAGCGTGTGTGAACGTTAGACGCTGTTAAGTGCAGTCGTTTATGTTCTGTTCTCCATCTCTCTTGGTTAAATGGTATTCTAGGTCTAAAAACTGTTGTATAACACCAAGGCTGTGTGTGCCGTGAACATATGCAGTGGAATGTACTGTGTTACTGGATTGTTTGTTTTTCAAATGACAGTTCCCTCACACACTCACACACTCACTCACACACACACACACACACACACACACACACACACACACACACACACACACACACACACACACACACACACACACACACACACACACACACACACACACACACACACACTCACACACCATTGTGTCAACAGAATGTGAAGTAGTTGTGTCTGTGTGTGTGAACAGGACAGTCCAGACCTGATGCTGCTGCTGAGGATGCTGTCACTGGGTCAAGGGGCGTGGGACATGATTGACAGCCAGGTCTTTAAAGAGCCCCGTATGGTACGTTAAGTGTCACCATGGGAGGATCTTTGCATTAAGTTTGAAAGTCACTGCTAAAATCTGTGTGTAAATGGTTCAGAATGGAGTCATTTTCTCTCTCAGGATCTGGAGGTGGTGACCCGCTTCCTGCCTGCCATGATGTCAGTGGTTGTGGATGATCACACCTTCACTGTGGAGCAGAAGCTTCCCAGTGAGGAGAAGAGTTCGCTGACATACCCCACCACCCTGCCAGATGCCTTCAACAGGTACAGCGCTGCAGCGGACGAGCTGGGGGACACGATATAACGTGACCTGGCTGGAAGCTGCTCTGTGAATAGTAGTGTCAGAGATTCTGCTTGCTTCTAACAGATATATAATGTATGTATTTATTACAAGAGTTTACTCTGATGAGAGAACAACACCGTCCAGACTTTTCGGTCTCTTCAAACATTTTATAGACAACATAGTTAATTAAAAAAATAACCAGCAGCTTAACCCAGTCAAATTCCAGATCAAAGCTTCTGTTTTTTACTGCCTCCATTTATCCATCTCTCTTATTAGCTTAAAATACAAATGTATTGCACATTTTGCAGTTTTTTGATTTGAAATAAATCGTTGTCATTCAGGATTTATGATGAATTATATAACTATAGAATTGTGGTAAAATCCAGTTTGAAAATACATTTGTTTCTAATTCTTAAGATGCCAGATATGATCAGCTGATCAGTGAAATCTTTCAGAGAGGTTTTATGTGTAACTGGTGGCAACTGTGGGCTCACAACTGCATCAGAAGTAGATAAGAGATGGAAAATGAGAAACAAACCTTCACTCAGATCACTTTTATTCAAGTCACATTCAGCATTAATCTTATGATGGGGGTCAAGTTATTTCTAAAGCAAATCCTAACCAAGAATACAGTAAGGCTATTTGCAAAAGCAGGAGTCTTCACAGACTTCACGTTGTGTGCATACCTCCTGCATGTTGTATGAGACTGTCCTTCTGGAGACGGCACACAGAAAGTGAATTTTATGGCACTTTTTGCTCCTTCAGTCAAGGATGTTTTTCCTTGATGAGAATTGTGAAAAAAAAGTATGGTGATTGTGGCTGTCTGTTGCTCCCCCTCAGGTACCTACAGGAGAACAGAGTGGCCTGTGAAATGGGTCTCTACTACGTCCTCCACATTGCCAAACTGAGGAACAAGAATGCCTTACAGAGGTTACTGCCTGCCCTGGGTGAGTATGAGAAGTCCTGAAATCTCAGAGACCATATCATCTAAAGCCTGTCGGGTTGAAAATGTGTGTGAAGCGTCCACATTTTACAATTTCTAGTTTCTTTGCAGCATTGTAGTCCCCACAGGCTCATTGGTTTTGCTGATATTGAGCTTCAGATGATCGTCTTTGCCTCATGTGATGAAGCTCTCCATCAGTCCTCTGTGCTCCTCTGGAAAAGAGTCTCTCAGTGAAGACAGCGTGTTTCTCACTGGAATTGATTCTGTGGAGTCATACATGTCAAGTGTTAACTTCCATTTCACCAAAAAAAGACACTTAATACATTTTACTAAATTCCCTCAAAGCCTTCACTACATATATTATGTGAGTCTGCACAGACATGGATGTGAATGTAACTTCACTGTCAGAGGCGTACAGCCATGAGGTAGTAATTCTAGTATTCTTCATTTTATTTCCACGTTTCTTCCAGGTTCCTTGTTGAATTGCTCTTTGTTTTGTAATTGAAGACATGTGAAAGTAATGTCTGCTGTTCCCCACAGTGGAGACCTATAATGACATGGCCTTTGGCGACATCTTCCTGCACCTTCTGACCGGACACCTCACACTGCTCTCTGATGAGTTTGGAACGGAAGACTTTTGTTCAGTTGTCTTTGATGGCTTCCTTCTTACTTCTTTTTCCAGGTGGGTTGATTCTAGCAGATCCCAACTGCATGACCAGAGTCAGTATAGTCAGCTTTATGAAGTTCCACATCATTTTTTCATCTGAAAACACAGAGTGGACCAATATTCTTATTACACAGAGCTCAAACATCTCTGCTTTGTCTCTTGTATGGAAGGCTCATTAATATTTTGAGCTTGTGAAACAGTGTTCACAAATAAATTCACAGCTTGCATTTGTTTGTAACCTTTTGTGTGTGTGTGTGAAAAAAAATGTATGTGTGTATCTGAATGTGTGAATTTGTGAAAGAAAAGAAAGAAAAGTTTGTGCATGTGTAATAAAGTTTTGAACTGTAGGAATATTTTGTGCATGTGCGAAAGGTTTTGTGCACACATGTAAAATTTGCACATGTGCAAAATGTTTTTGTAGCTGTAGAAATATTTTGTAGATATGGAATTAAAACGTGCAGGAATGTTTTGAACAGTGAGATTTCACAAAGTCTGAGAGGCGGACACGCAAATGTCCTATCCGTGCATGTGACACTGAAGTGTACACGCTACGAGCACGAGCCCTGTTTTTATGCCTGAGCTGACAAGACAAACTAGCATGTTGCCCTGACTAGTCACTCAAAGGAAGCCAAACTGTCCAATCAGGGGGCAGAAGTTTCTGTCGGGTTCATTCTGGTCACATTTTTGTTCTGGACTATTTCACACACTCAGAATATTAATGCCCCTCATTTGTTCCCACACTCCTGATGTTTTTTCTGTCTGAATATCTTCCAGTAAAGAGAACGTCCACCGGCACACCCTCCGGATGTTGCTGCATCTCCACCACAAGGTGCTGCCATCGTACATGGAAACCTTGATGAAAACTCTTGAACCTCCAAAACAGGTTGGCTTCATTTCCGTGTTCAGCTTGTGCATTCAGAGTTGTGGTGATGGGTAGAGCCAGGAAGAGTCTCCCTGTGCTACAGTCTCACAGTGACACCTTAAAAACACATGTGCCTTTGTCACCCACTCAGGTGGCAGGTTAAGTAATAGTAGCTACAGTAGTAAGATTACCGGCATTGCTCAAGAAACTCTGCACGATCTGAACAACAAACAGCTGCATAAGAAAGCAGAATCTATCTTGTCTGATTGTTCACATCCTTTACATCATCAGTTGCAGTTTCTTCCATCTGGTTCACTGCTCAGACTTCCACTAGCCAAAACAAACAGATTTAAACATTCCTTTGTTCCTTCTGCCATCTCCCTACTCAACTCCAGGAGGAAAAGGTAGCTTGCCTGTAGTGTTATGATTTTATTTATTTATTTTGAAATTTATTCTACTTATTGTTTTAACTTCTCTCTCTCTCTCTCTCTATATATATATATATATATATATTATTGTTTTTATAGGATTATTTGCTAGTGTACATGTATTTTATGTTTGCTCCCTCTGCCGTACAACCAGTTGCCCCACTGGGG